>NC_092858.1:120981372-121121128 GCF_032062135.1 Pyxicephalus adspersus
TGCCTTCTTTTGGTACTTCTATTCCCATTCTCATCAGCATGTGAATTAAGTCATTATATAGAACCTTTCTGTTTTATGACATAGCTTGATTTAGGTCCAGTGACATCATCACTGTGGTTCTCTATGCAACAAAGGGCTAAAAACAAGAAGATGTGGTAATGCCTATATGTATTGTTGAGCCACGTGATTAAAAGAACCAAATACATTAAATGAATAGGGTGGGCAGGGGCAGTAAGGCTGGGGGAGAAAAGGCAAGTTTATGGTGGACATTCAGGAACTGAGTTTTTATCTAATTAGCTATAGCTAATGGGTGTGATTTATTACCTACGTGGTTTAGCAAACCTGGAATGGCCCAAGGTTGAAAACATTTGCTAATTAATAGAACTTTTTTTAGGGAATTCATTCCAAGTTTGCTGGATCACCCAGGTTCTTTCATGATAATCCATCTTCTTCAGTCTTGGAGAATTTTATTAAACCCAGTGAACATTTATGTTCCGCAGGTGAGTATACTGTAAATGCATTAGGTAAAATAATAAAGAGAAATTTATGAAAACACATTTTTAAAAATAAATCAATGAGTGCTGGTAAGCCTCTAAACTGCAGCAGAAATAAAAACTTCCAGAAGGAATCATTGTGTCTTCTTTTTAAGCTTTATGAAAGACACAGTTCTTGAAGACACAGGTTTTCTACATAGTTTTATTACAGCATTATCCATCTTGAATCTGTTATTAACAAACACTTGAGAGATAAATTGCACAGATACTTGGCTATCACACTGAATAAGTCCAATTTAAGAACTATGACATCTTTGATAAGAACATAAATCTTTGTGGGGTATGGCATGTTTTCTAAAGACAAATGCATTATTTATTATACCTGAAGAAGCCAAGAATGCAATTTGCTAACCATGAGAACTAGATTATCCTGGCATTATGTGTGATAAGCAAGCGACCTAGAAAGCAGCATTTTGAGAAAACAGGAAGGGAGTGTAGGATGGGGACATGGGAGTAGAAGAAACAGTGAAAAAGAAGGTAGTAAAATATTTGGAAAGAAATATTTGTCATGCTGCATCAATGATTTTTGAAGATTTACCAAAATAGTTGATTCACTAAGGCTGGGTCTACACGGCCTGTTTCCTCAGCATTTAAAAAGCCCATGTTCGAAATTCAGGTATTTTAACTGCCTAACGTGTTTACCCGTGCCAACCCCGCGGTTGCAAAAAGGTTACAAGAAGCGTTATCAATAAACGTGACTTAAGGAAAGTCCCTGCTGTAGATTAGTCCATTGGAATGCATAAAAATTTCAAACACGGGCTTTTTAAATCCTCAGGTTAAACACCTAAAGGAGTTGAAGGTTTTCACATTAAAAATCCAGGGAACAGAAATCTTTCTAAAGAGTTACAAATGAAAAAGAAGTGTTTTAACTCTCACCTACTCCATCAACAATAAAAGCAAAAATTGGGATTTAGATATACTTTAATCAGACTGAAGCCTTAATTATGAAAAAGGGACTTTGAGTTTAGCATTACTAGGTTCTTTTTTTGAGTTTTGATGGTTCTCTGTCGAGTGCAATATGGTATAGGTAAATATGATCGTCTTGTTGCAAATCAGTGACTCAGATTGTCTTGAAGGGAATCAGCATAACAGCAAGAAAACTAACCTGTTGATATGCTTGTGTGGAAAGGTCATAAAGCAGAAATTGAAACATACATGAAAACTTAACTACAGTTAGTCCCCGGGTTAAGGACATCCAACATAAGGACGACTCCTAGATACGAAAAGGGCTTCCCCGCTTGCTCATGTGCAGGACAGAGGCTTGGAGGGGGGCGGTTTGCATGACTTGAAGAAGAAATCTTTTGCTAAACACACCTGGGACTGAGCTCTTTAATGACCAAGACAAACTCTGGAGTTTCTTCTTGCATATCAAAGCAAGGCTTGCTCCACAAGTAATGAATGTCTAGGCTCCATAACGTTTTTGTATTTTTTTTTTTTTTTTGCTTTGTTTGTGGTTAGCTCACAGGTAGGATTTTATACAGTAACTGACACCATACTGCCTAATAATATATTACGACAAACATCTGTCCTAATGACATTTAATAAAATAGTGTATCTGTTCGGACTTACAAATTCAAATTAAGAACAAATCTACAGTCCCTATCTCATATGTAACCCGTGACTACCTGTATTACAAATTCCCCTTATTTACAATTGTCATTGGAGGATCATTGATAAACTTGCAATAACTCTTGTGTTTTAGAGCATACAGCAGGAAACATTAAATATATGTTTATTTAATATACTCATTAAATATACTCACGTGACGTATGTCATGGAATACATGTTCTGATTTGCTGCTAACAACAAGTCCCAGCACATCCTGCCAACATCATCATTCTGAGATAAATAGCTGAAAACCAGCTATAAAGAGACTGGTATAATAATCCCTGTAGATGTGTAAGTTTATAGTTGAGTAATTCTGACTGCTTGAATAATACTAAACAGATAAATACTTTGGCACAGTCTCCTAATGCTAGAATTGGTTCAGTTAGATCTCAGTTTACTTTGTGGGTGGCTGAACTCTGATGTCCCTGTCTTTTGGCCCCGAAGGCATGAAGCAATGATCAAATGATTCATGCTTTTCTAAAGCTCAATTAAAAATAGGAAGCCTTGGCATTTAAGCCAGTAGCTCAACTGAAAAACTAATGCCACTCCACTGGGCTGCATTCATTATGATCATTATAACAAGGATTCATGATGAACTTCTTGGCCAAGACTACAAGAGCTGTGGTTAAGAGGATTTCCCATTGGCATCCAGCCATTAGGTTGCATTCAGGCCTATTTTATAAGGCAGTAAAAAAAGCAAAGTGTGAATGTGTTTATTTGTGATCCGACTGTCCACAGCAATTTAGTGCAGTTTTTTTAGGAGCTGCGAGTTTACTAAATATTCCCAGCATTTATATATTTGTTGACCCTTCATGAATTTTTCAGGATTACTAAATTACTGTAATGCATTTTACTTATAACTGCCGGTTACCTTTTTGTTCTAACTAATATAAATCAAATCAAGTTATAAAGTTTCCAAGAAATGTAAGTAAAATCCAATTAAGTTAACATATTTGTTGAACGTAATTAACTGTACTGCTTAATTAGAAGGAATCTGTTATGATAGAAATAGAGGAGCTGCTATTGGTAAGTTGCAAGGTCTTGAATCGGAGTTTAGTGGGGCTGTCATTCCAATCCTTATGTCACTGAACTAAAAAGAAAATATTATATTTAAGTTTAGGGATGCCAGCATTGTGCCATTTCAGAATAGCACTATGACTAACAATATTGGTAAGGGTGCATGCTTTCTATGTCCTTATGGATTCCATACCAGGTTCCTTTTATTGAAATTACAAAGATCAGACCCTTAACCCAGGACATGGCAAACTACTAAAACAAGAATGTGCATACCAGCTGTCCTGACCCTTTCTGTAAACATGTACAAGGTTCCTTAATTTGTATATTAGCATAATATAACACTCCTTACACTTATTTACTAAAGTGAAAAAAATGCAAATTACTGTTGCAATAAAGTTCCCACACTGTAGGGAACATGGAGAAGTGTAGAAGTCAAATATGTAATTTAAAGGATACAATTTAGGATTTTGATGTGTACTATGCAACCAAGAAACACATTTTTAGTAAAGTCAGGAAGAGTTAGAACTTCTAACAATGTTTTAATTGCTGTCTATGCCTTCCTGGCTACAGGACTATCATTTCTTGGGCAGCACGGGGACAGAACAAAGAAGAAAATATCCCCAGCCATGTCAGAGAAAAAATTATGGCCTAGTGGAATTTTGAACTCCTCCCCGTTCTATCCAAAATGATAAAAAAACATAACTGAGTTGAGCATTAAGCAATTTACTAAAGTAAAAAGGAAAGGGCAGGTATCAGCCAGTCCTCCTTGACTACATGGTGGGCAAATGTAAAAATCACTGTCAGTAATTAAAAAGGCCATCTCAGCAAAGGAGGAAGGGAAATCAAATACTGGATGCTACTTGAGACTTGGCTGCCGTTAAATTGTATTATGAGGTTGATATCGATGACATATTAATACACAGTCTACAGGAGAGGAAATTGACATCTTGTTGGATGTTGCCAAATGATATTTATAAATTTAAATATTTCTGGTGTAGATGCCCTATTTGCTTGACACTAGGCAAATAGTGTGGGTAGAGCTGTGTAAAGTCTTCATATAGTCCTATCTGTTTTGGGTAAATTGAAAGAAAAGGAAGACTGGGTACAGGTATTAACTGACTTTGAATGGATAATTATGAACACACGCTCTATTCCTGCTTCATAATTTTTTTGTGTTGTCCCTGTTACATGGGCTACACCTAATATGCAGGCATGATTTACTGTTTTAATTATCAGGGAACCCCCCCCCCAACCCCCTAACAATTATAAAGAAGTGATCTACAGCAACATGTGCATGCTTAAAGACAAAAAGTGGCTGCATAGATGTTGCAAGTGATCAGCTTTAGTGAGATGCAGAAAAAGGTAAAAAGATTTTTTTATGAAAAATTAAAAAATAAATTGGGACAGAAAAAAACATCAAAGCAATATCTCAGAAGTTATTTTAATAGTACTCTACCATTAATAGGCAATTACTGGTGTTTGAGTAGTGTCACAATTATTCAATTCTGTCATCCTGGATCACAATTCAAGTTCCAGAGGAATGGAAAAGCTTCAGTGGAAAATGATAACTATGTTGGCAAATATGTCAGAGCGGGTAAATCATACAGCTTTTGTTGAAGGCTAACAATGCAGACTGATATGCAGTGACGCAAAAGTACTACCTTAAAATATTTCTAACGCTTAAACAATCAATCTATTTTCGTACTTACTTTGGCATAAAATAATACAATAATCATAAAACCACTGTCAACTAACATAAACCAAAATCATGCAGCTCAGAAATATTTACACACTCCGTAACTATCTATTTTACATTTAGGTTGGCAGATATTATTTCCTTTAAATCTCTTTCTGTATTCAGTTCCCCAGAGATCAACAACATATTAATAATATGACTGTTGACTCTACCCTTGTAGTGCTGTATCACGCAACCTATGTACGATGAACTTGGCAGCAGCACTGTACTATCAGACTTGATGGACTCCATCTGCCAGCTGTTTTTATTTCCCTTCCGCTTTGATACAAATGATCTGTTTTAAGCCAGCTCTGCTGTAAAACATGTCCCAGGAATACATTTATATTACAAAGTACTGGTGTCATTTTCTGAGACCTCTTCAAATAGCAGTAAAAATAATAGTAATTATATTTTGTGGTTTACTTCAAATGAAATGGAATTTGTCATTGTTTTTGACAATGAAATGAGTGGGTGCAATTTCTTTGATATCATAATGCTATACAAAAAAAGGGAGCTACGATATGGCATGATGTGATATGGCATTTCATGTGGGTTCTTCCCTATCAGTCAGCAAGTGGTGGCATTCTCTGTGTAATCTTTGTTATGTGACTGATGGAATTATCCATGCTGGTTTCTCTTTTAAATCATGGGCAATCTATGTGGCATTTCATAGGGACTAATGTGATATGACTACTGACGTTATCTGATGAAGTATGGCTGAGGCTCAGGATTTCTGTATGCCCCAATAACATCAATGGCCATCCTGTGTGTGACCTTTAAATATATATTTTACAGTACCTCAAAAAAAAACACCTGTCCACAGAAGCAATCAATCAGATTCCAAACTAGCCACCATGGCCAAGACCGAAGAGCTGTCCAGGGATGTCAGGGACGAGATTGTAAACCTACACAAGGCTCGACTGGGCTACAAGATTTATGGCAAACAGCTTGGTGAGAAGGTGCCAACAGTTGGCGCGATAATTCACAAATACAAGAAACACAAAATTACTCAGCCTGGGGCTACATGCAGGATCTCCCCTCGTGGATTTGCAATGATCATGGGAACGGTGACAAAGCAGCACCGAACTACACGGGGGAAACTTGTCAATGATCTCAGGGCAGCTGGGACCATAGTAACCAAGAAAACAATTGGTAACACACTGGCCCGTGAAGACCTAAAATCTTGCAAGGCCCGCACTGTCCCCCTGCTTAAGATAGCACATGTACAGGCCCATCTGCAGTTTGCTAATGAACATCTGAATGATCCAGAGGAGAACTGAGTTAAAGTGTTGTGGTCAGATGAGACCAAAATTTAACTCTTTGGCATCAACTCTACTCCAGGGCCATTCTCCAGACCTTAATCCCATAGAAAATCTGTGGAGGGAGCTGAAGGTTCAAGTTGCCAAACATCAGCCTGGAAACCTTACTGACTTGGGGAGGATCTGAAAAGAGTGGTGGAACAAAATCCTTCCTGAGATGTGTGCAAACCTAGTGGCCAACTACAAGAAATGTCTGACCTCTGTGATTGCAGACAAGGGGTTTGCCACCAAGTACTAAGTCATCTTTTTCGAAGGGATCAAATACTTATTTCACTCATTACAATGCACATCAAGCTCTGACTTTTGGGCACTGGGTTTTTGAGGGTTCTTTTGTTGTTTTTCTGTCTCTCACAGCTACAATAAACCTACCATTATGGTGATTTCTTTGTCAGAGGGCAAACATACAAAATCAGCAGGGGATCAAATACTTCTTTTCCTCACTGTAACTAAGTAACAAAGCCAAATGGGGTAACTATATGATCTATAAGTAGTTGGGAGAGAGAGTTTCTTTCATATTTTTCAGACTATAATTAGTTTAGTTGGGGAAACATGGCCATATTTTATTGACTGTGCCCTTACCATTGCCAATACGGCATTCAAAATGGAGAAAAAGCATATACCTAAAGAACAGAGTCTTCTAGTAAATGACATCAGGACATTGTAATTCTTTTCTTTGGCTTTCTAACAATTCAACAAAAATTTTACAAGCTATCAAATTCTGCTGTTGGAGCTCAAACAAACACATCACATTAACTTGAATATCCTCCTAATAAGGATATCATCTATAGAAGTTTAAAAATTTCTGTACTGAACAGGAAAAGGCAGATTATTGCATAAATAATGTCTGTGTAACTGATGATAAGTGCAAAAAGGTTGCTGCATTCGAGAGCAGCTGTAAATCAAAGTAAACATTAAACTGTTTTAAGAACCTTCCCATTTTTTGTTATAAAGCATAAACAACTTATCTTCAGTAAAGAACTGAGGGAGCAAAAAAAAATCCTATATGAAGTACAATAAAAATGTTGTTGAAATGAATTTCTGCAGTTCCATATACCACCATTATATGGAGTAATGGTTTAGGGTATACTAGGAAATTTAGAATTGGGCAATAAAATAAATATATATTTTATGTATGGGGATATTGTTCATGACATATGTTTCTGTATCCCCAAAGTGCATATGATGCTGTTCCTCCAACAACCTATCCTATGGTTAGAATTTTTGCTTTTGTACAACTGCTTATAGTAAATTATGAAAAATGAGGATCAGTGTTAACAAAATTAAAAGCAAAGTGAGCACTTTAGTGGTGTTCATTGGTATTTTAGTTTTTTACAGTCTGAGTACTGAGCAAAACGTGTGAGCCAACAAAATGGGCTACATGCAAAATTAATAAAATTAATACAAATAAAAGTAAAGAGAGAAAATATTTTTTGTAAATAAACTATACCTACCGTGGCCCTAATGGCTGTTTCTCCATGGGTTCTGACTTGCGTGATCTGTATGTGCCAGAACTGTACCAGTATTGTCCTGTTTTATTTAAGGGAGGTGTAGGAGGCAATTTTAGTTGTAGGCAACTGAGGTGTAAAAGAAAAGTTTAGTTATTTGTAAGAGAAGATATAAGAACTATTTTAACTGTAAAGGTCCATTTTGGAAGAACATGTTGAGGAAACTACTAAAAGATAACAACCATACTTTTATTCTCTACTCCTGTGTTAGGATTGTGTACCATACAGCAGAGAGAAGGATGCACAAGAGAGAGAGTCACATCTCTACATGTGTGCATGGCAGATTGCGCTGAAAGATCTTTATGTTTAAAGTATGTTTGTTTTAGTAGAAATGGTTTAGATTGTTTTTCCCTATAATGGGGTTTTGATATGAGGCTGTTTTGGCTGTTTGGCTTTTAAAATCTCATCTTAAGTGGCAAAACTGTGTAATCCGTTTTGTTATTACATGGTAATTAAACTGTTAGCTAATTATTGTTTTGTAGTTTTAAAGTATTTATTTAACTCTGTAATTTAACTCTACAAAAGCTATAGATCATGTAATTGCCCAAATAAACTTGTGTTCAGAAGACAGGTTTACAAAGCACCCCTCATTTTTTGCATTTGGCCTTTAAAGCACTAAAACCTTTAACATGTCAATTGAACATTATTATACTATTTAGGCTCTAAAAAAATTTGACCTTTTTAAACAGTTCCATGTGCACTTTTGGAACACAAAATTTGGGCAAAAGACACAGACATTGTAAGGAAAACACATCCTGGAACACGGCGTGGGAGGAAAGATTTTCAGACAAAATCAAAAGTTGACGTATGGCACAATTAAATAGGAAACCAAAGCATATGAAAAATGTGTATGTATACACAAACTGGAAGTGTTGTTTGCCTGATGAATTCCTCGCAGTGACTCATTATCTAATGACAGTTTCCTATCCACATTCCAAAACAACATTTTCTACATATCATTTGGTACAAGTCACAAAAAGATTCTTTAAGCTTCAAAATTGACTGTTTTGACTTTAAAAGGACACTAAAAAATAAAAACACAACAACACTAATTGTATTGATAATAATTAGTGTAAATTGCCGTTCCTGAAAGCTAAGGCCATCTGTCTTTTGTAGAACCATTCAAGGCAAAGCTAAAGATTTGTTTACTACCCCCTGACACTTATCCCAGATTAAGGAAAATACCCATTACCTTCAGGTGTGGAGGTGCACATTTCTTACATACCTAATCCTGCACTAACATTTAGGGTGCATGTTCAGGATACTAAGGATACTAATTTGTAAACACCCAAAAGTGCCTTCTATGCCTTCTCATAGCAATACATTAGATCACTATAAATCAACTTTAGTGAACTTTTGGCACAAATAAAATAAATTAATGTTTAGAGCTATGGATAAGGCAGGCTTACAAAAATAAATAGCTATGTACAGCCAATTTTCTAATACAGATCCTTCTGCTATACAGCACAGCTAGATTCTTGACCCCTGCCACAACAGAAACACAGCTTGGTCAATAACACTGGACAACACAAACCCATATCTACTGATGGTCATTGAACTTGGACAATATAGGGAAGGTAGAACACTAATGATTTCATTACCTTTATCTTGTTCTCTTCTCACATGTGCATTGCAGTAGAATATCATTGGTCTAGAGTTCTGCCCTTCCTTCTCCCCAATCTCGATTTTCAGAATGACAAGAAGTAAAATTGCTTACTCATATTGGGCCTGTTTTTTTTAAACTCTCCAGGGCTGGGGAGGATATACTTTCATCAGTGAAGCTGGGTGATCCAGCAAACCTGGAATGGATCTCCTAAAAGTAATTTGCTATTTGTTAGCAAATGTTTACAATCCTGAACCAGATCTATTCCAGGTTTTCTGGATCACCCAGCTTCACTGATGAAAGTGTATCCTCTCCAGTCTTAGAGAGCTTTAATAAATCAGGCCCATTGTATTTAAAATACATAGTTTTTCCTAATCCACCTAAAGTTTAGCTTTATTCTGTATTTGTATATATTTGTAAAACTTATTATAAATCATTTTTAAATGCAGCTAATTTAGCAGACTGATTACCTCATTGATATGCAGATGTTTTTTCATTATCCAATTAGCAGGTGGTGGTGGTCAATGGCCAAGACTGCTGTTAAATGTTTGAAGAAACGTGATATCATTCACTCCTTACCTTTCTGTTTGGCAGAATGGCTGAAAAGAATGGCAGGTAAGAAAGAGCATTTAAATGGGTAATTAGATGTTTGCTAGGTGTTCAGGTTAAATAATCATTGGTCATTTTATCTTAAGCCTGTTATTGATGGTGAGATATATCACTGATATAAATTAGGATTTCTTCCCACTCACAAGTGCATCATTATGCTGTCAGAACCTATTGGCATCTTTCCTCCGAATTTGTTGATAGGTGCTATAGAAATTATATTTAATGAAATCTCTTTTCTCCACATGAAAAGAAAGTTTGTGTAAGTCCCCCAGAATCAATGAACTTATCTGGATCTACATTGTCAAAATAAGGACAAACTATTTACTTATCTAAAATTTCTAAATCAATATTGTATACATCAGAGTTTCTTTTCAATAAGCATGCATACAAATAAATTTAGGTTTTAAGGTTCAGCAATAATTGAGTGGATATATGAGCCCCCTGCTTAGTATATCAAGAAAAATCACTTGGTTGTATTGTGATTCCATAAAGTGTATTTCTTTTTCTAAATGTAACAGTTTTGATGTTAAACTCTCTTTAGATTTATCATCTGTAATTTCTAGACATAAAATCACATAGGTTTGACAACATTTTAACATATGATTAATGTCCCCTTGTGAACTAACAAAAAAATAATAATAAATTGCACATGTTCTTCTCATCAGAAATATAAATTTAAAACCGCTAACAATTCCTATTTTCTTGGTATTTAAACTCCTGATGATAATAAATTATAAGGATTAGTAGGGGTTGGTTCTCATAACATTTTTAGAGCATTTGGCACTCATATTGTTGTGTTTTTAAATCATTTCGGTGTACTGGTGTTCTGTTTCAAAGTATAACATTAAAATCTAAAATTATTATAACATTAAGACATAATGTTTAGGATATGTCTGAAGTACACACATCATAAATACATTTATTTAAGTGCCACTACTGGCCTTTCTTAGAAAATTATAGTTGCCTGGTTATGTCTGGCTTAAAATTTTTTACTAAAAGACCCCCAAAATCATGCAGCAAATAAGGTCTGTCTCTATTGTTTTAGGTCAATGACTATTGATCCCTGAGCATTAGCATGACCCACAGATGAAATCATACCTTTCAATGCAATATAGGAAGACCATGACTGCTAAGAGGGGCCATAGGGGCGGTACATGTGGCTTACTGAAAATGTCACAGCACCCATTGTGTTAGTATTTCTCCTAAAAGCCTCCAGTCATGATGCATGCAGGGGCTAATATTTGAAAGGAGGTATGTAAATTTGAAACTGCCTTTAAGGGTGAATATTGAATTGTGGCTATATGATATTCAAATATTCAAATATACTGACCTCTATAGCTGAAGGCACTGTGCATAATCCATCCTCATGGTTCACTGAAGTCTTCCCCTAAGTCATTTCAGCTTTCTTTGGTCTCATGCCTATCTGACATGGCAGTTTATTATTCTTTGTAGGAAGCATGGCTGAGAAATTGACTTAGGTGATTTTAGTGAGTCTTTTGCTAACTTTAAGGATGAATTGTTTGCTAGTGATGCAGCTAGAGAGGTCATTTTCTTACTGCTTGTTAAAAATATGCACGGTGCAAGGTGAAAATGTAGCTGTGTATATTGTGAAATGACAGGCAGATCATATCCTCCTATGAGTCAACCTGTACAAACTAGTCCTATATTTGAAGTGTGACCTAGGTCATTGACCATATGCAGTAGACCTATTCGTATTGGTTGCCTTTGTTGGTATATTTACCTATCTGCCTCCGAAGCACAGTGATCTTGGGTGTTCAATTTCTTGTTTGAGGCTAAAATTGTAGCCCAAATCTAAATTGTATCAAATATGTTGAACATACCTTTTTTTATAACCTATTGTAAGTGATTATACTCCCTGAAGAAGCAGGTTAATCTTGTGAAACACATCGTGTTTATATGGAAATCATGGTCTTTGATTAAGGCTGTCAAGTCTTGTTGTGGTAAATTTATAAAGTTTTTAGACCCCATATGGGGTTAGAATTTTAATAAAGAATTAAGTGTTTGATGTTTTATATTTTGTTGTTTTCCACATAACTTCTTACTGTAGGTGGTGGGAGTGGAGGTGTACATCTCAACCACACATGTTTTGTGTATTTTGTACTAGTGATTTGAGCATTTGAACCCTGTTCTGCTGAATTGTTTGAAATAGAAAAGTACCTAAACTACCTCAACATCACTTATACTTAACTTACACACTTAACACATTCTGCCCAGCTCTATAAATAAAACTTGTAAGGATCACATCAGTTACTCCCTTATCCCTAACTAATAATGGCCTGCTGGTAGCCAATTTTAGCCTGCTGTATTCTCTTTTCTGGTAATCTCATTTCTGATAGTAAAGCCCTTATTTGTGTCCTTATTCTCTAATACATTTAGGCCTATCTTTTCTATTTACAAGTTTGCTTCTTGCCAATTTTACATCTCTATTTTATTTGCAGTCCCTTAATTCTGGTAATAAAACACCTGGCTATACTCTTTTTCTGTAATACATTTCTATCAACCCCCCCTAATATGAATTTTCTACTGTTGGCCAGTTTTACTTTATCATCTAGAGTCTCTTGTGGGCCCATTACTGTTTTAGGAAAAAACATGTGCTCCTAAAATAAACTCTAAAATAATATAAATCAGATTGGGGCGCTGATGCTCTATGTAAACCAAGCTAACTATAAAAAAAGCCCACAGCCAAACATGTTCTACCAGTGTTCTATGTCATAAGGTTTTTAAAAATCCTTTTGTTCCTTGACAGCAAATACAAATGTAGGGCAGCCCCCAATCAAGCTTTGTATAGGATTTGTGCATTTTTAGTGTTTCCCAAAAAAAGTGGGCAGGATTTACTAACAGGATTCAGCCCACAGACTTCAATGGGATTGTCTACTAAGTTTAAGTTAGTTGAAATTCAAACAGGATTCAACAAACCCAAACCATATTAAACCTGGGCAGTTTTGCTCATCCCCACTTCAGACTTTCTTGCATACCCTACTTTTATTTTTAAATTGATTTTAAAATAAACTCTTATAATTAGCTATTGGTTACCTAACTCCCACTGTTTTCTACTTAATTAATATGCTGGATAGAAGCAAAATATGAAGAAAGGGGAGAAACAGACCCTTTTCCCTTTAAGGTAAAAAATCATGACCATTTAAAGCAATTTTAAGTGTATAGGTATGTTTAAAGGAATATTAATCAAGAGGAATTAATATCCAGATAGAAAAACATTTCCATTAAGCAATGTTTGCATATCTGCTCAACAAACGCTAAATATAATTCAAAAAAACAACACGTTCTGTCAAAAAATACCTCTGCAATCAGGCACATGTGGAAGTATTTAAATACCAGCTCCTGTGTAAATGGCTAGCCCTTCCCTGCAGGAAACTCCAATTAGAGAATATGTAAATCTGTGAACTTATCCTATTCACCTTCTTTGGGTCTTCTTAATATACCTAAAGAAGTGTGTTGTTATATCTTGTAAATAAGTGTGAAATTATGGTATCATAATTGTGGTAACTCTTTACCCAGGCTAAAAATCAAGTGTGCATTCTGCAGTCTTATGTCAAGTATTATCAGTCATGAAGAATTGTCCTCTGTGAACTACAGAACAATACCTCATCTACCACATTATGGATTTGATGGGAGGTAAGAGATTTTTTTATTCTTATCACAATTTTGTAGGTTTTATCATCAAAAGACAGGAAGTATGTTACCAGCAATATTACTAGGAAAAAGGAACAGAAATGTAGCAGGACATATAAGCTACAATATATTACAATTTTGTCCTTGGCTGTGGAATAAAATTAAGCTCTAATCATAACTAGATTGCTCTGCTCCAATGATTCAAAGTGAACTGTTTTCCTTTCTTCATTTTTTTCTCTAAATAGGGTACAAACATAACCCTCCTCTTATAATTTAACATACACTCGTGTTTTTATTTTTTCACTAAGGACCTATGCACGATTTTGTGTTGTGATGCACAATAACTGGCAGTACTCCTTAGCATGGTATTGCATTTGGGTGCCTCAGTGTACCTTCCCAGTGTATCAGAAAATGAACTATGCATGATTTGTTGTGGTGCGTTGGGCAACCCTAGTCTGATTAGGCCATTGGGCTGGACAAAAGGTATGAACACATAATACTATTTTTGGGTAACTACCATTTTTTTATATCGTAAACTCCTGAACCATAACTAAAATATATAATTTAAGCCTAATTTATTACATATAAATACAAATTTGTTAAACATATAAATCTAACATTAGTCAACAATTATCTCTGAAAATAACACCATCATACTTTATCTCCCCCTGCGCCAGTCACACAATACTCGTTCACCATGTATGTTTCTTCTGTCCTATGTCCCCTTTTTGTCCCAGTTTTGCAAATCACGAAGCAGCGAGACCTCTAGTGTTGGTTTTGAGAACCAATATTAGACTGAAAGAATGCAGCAATTAAACACACCAAAATTGCCTTTATAGTCTTATATTACTATGTTGGGTAGTCTGCATATACAGTTATGAAAGATGCAGGTCCCAGACCTAAAGCATTTGACAGAAGAATGGGTCATGTACCCAATGTTTCGAGACTCGTAGGGCTACTGCTCTCCATCTTTAGTCTCTAAACATGATCATTTACATTCAAAATTCCTACAATTGACTAATCCCAATACAGTCTGATTGCTGCCAGTGATGTTGATATCAAACACACTTATTCATGTATATATCTATGTTAGGTTGACTGAGCGTCACCATTTATAGGAAGTATGAACTATTCCTGGTATGCACACCTTCACAAATATTCTATAATAATAATATATGGATAACATTCCCAAACCTATATCCAAATAAACTGGCAGGACAATTATGAAGTTTTTCCACTTTCTATATCAGTACAAAGTAAATTGTCCTTTACAAAAAGCGTTTCTTTCCGGTAAATGTCCCTAACTCTGTCTTTATGGCAAAATCCCAAACAGTATAAAGTATAGCTATGTCATATCCTATATCATAGCATGTAGATGAGTGGTAAAAATGCAGAACAAAGTCACACAAGAATAGTAATCTAGTCAGCCTAATATAATGAAGTACAAGTAGTACCCGGGTTACATACGAGATAGGGACTGTAGGTTTGTTCTTAAGTTGAATTTATATGTAAGTCGGAACAGGTACATTTTTTAAATAAATGCAATTAGGACAGATGTTTGTCTCAACATATTATTAGGCAGTGTGGTGTCAGTTACTGTATAAAAACCTTACTGTGAGTTTATCACAAACAAAGCAAAAAAAAAAAAAAAAAAACTTTATGGAGCGTAGACATTTATTACCTTCTGGACCAAGCTGTACTTTGATATGCAAAAAGAACAACTGCTGAGGTTTATTCTACGTTTTTTTCGCTTTGCCTAGTTACTACTTTTCCTACCTCATCAACATGTTGATATAATTATTATATAAACCTCTCTGCATTTATTAAATACCCTATTTTAGACCCTGTGACACTGCTTTTCTGTGCAATGCAAGGAGCCTTCTTGTGATGCTAAGCCTTCGATGATTGGGGTTGGAGGTGGGCCAAGGACATGAGAAACAAAGGGCTGAATGATAGTGCATGTCCTCCAGCCAGATAATGAGCCAGGTAATATCTGACCTGCTTCCACGTGGGAAGCTCATAGTTTACAGTGAAATCATGGTTAGCAACTTTAGTACTGCGGAGGAACCAGTACAATTGTGGGAAATATGTGGCTGGCGTTCAGATTTACATATTTGTGAACAATTTGAATACAATTGTGTGTTAATCCTTTTCATATTTTTTCCTTGTATCAATTAATATGTATAGGGATTGATATTTCATCTAAACCTGTCAACAAAATATGCCTATATATGTAGCTAATTATTACCTTCAGAAGCATGCTGGATTTAATTAATGTTTGGTGGATAGCTGTTTTATCTATAGCGGTGAGAGATGAGACATCAACCTGTCCTACATTGTTCTTGGGAACAGCTGATATGCACCTGCCAAATGTGGCCCTACCTAAAGAGTTTTGTTCTCTCCTATACATTATATTGTGTAGATTATGTAACAACTCAAATTTGGCATTTGGAATTAGGTCATTCGTTATTTCATGTATATAACCTATACATGGTCTGATCCACAATCTTCCAGGGAGATCAGGTATACCACTTGATGCCCCTTGTGCCATGCATGGCTATCTCTAGCATAACTATCAGTTGATGATGTGTCTCTGTACAGTGTAGATGAACCAAATACCACTGATTACAGGCCGGTTACTTTAGGTATCCTTAGAAACAATATTAATCTCTTATTTCCAGAATACGAATTCCACATTTTTGATATTTATGTTACTTTTACTTTTTTTGAAGTGTAGAAAATGCAAGCAACTGAACCAAAGAATTCTGTTATTCTCGGTTTTGCCAGTGGATGAGATCTGAGCCATTATAGCTAAAGGTGCTGGAACCAAAAGAGAAAAGCAAACTTGGGCACAATGCAATGACTGAAAAGAAAAAGATCCTCAGTGAGCAGTTTCACAAGCATTTACTAAGTCAAAATGTGTGAATCTAGTAAAGATTAGCAAAGCTTACTTTCCCTTTACAGCAGAATTATGCTATCTTGCTTTTGCAATTCTACTCATTTCTGAGCACATTTGCAGAAAGTGATCAAGATTCTGCTAAATGGTAAAAGTGATTGCAGTCATTTTCTTATCTACATGGAACACTAAATTGGCCCAGCTGTCTTATTGTATTCCCATACTTGTTTTCCTAGCAGGTAAGAACATTTAAATGTTATCTAACAGCCATTAAATTTTGGCTAAAACACCATGGTGTATCTAATAAAAATCTACATTTAGAAATTCAAGTTGTGCTGAATGTCAAATTCTGATTTATTGGAGTAGGCAACACAACATTATAGTTCTGCTGGCTTCTTTAGCGATACAATTTTGTAGATTTCAACAAATCTTGGAACATGTTGAAAGCTTCATTCTAGTGTTGTGTCAGACAAAATCACAGCCATTCCAACTTTGACCAGATTTGCTTTTATAGGGCACACACAACCCTATCATTTTAAAAACTTTTGATTGTTGGGACAACAATTTTTTAGCCATACTGTCACCAGTCAAATTCACAGTGAGAATATGGTGGATGATGTCACCAGACAAGTATGATTTTTATCTTCTTGCCTGTACATTTGTTCTTGTTAGACGGAATATAATGATATCTGTACATCAGCAATTGTTTGGGCAATAGCCACATATTTGGACGCTCTTCATGCTGAATTAAAGATCTGCCAAATACACAGCTCATATTAAAAGCATGTAGACAAACATATTTAAAATGTAAATATGAATGAAAATAATCAGTCTATGTCAATAAATCAGTTGTAAGAGCCTGAGTAATATCTTGTAGTATAGTAATCCATAGGGACCGATCGGATTTCAGTTTGTAAAAATAAAAGGTCATCTCTCATTTAGGTGAATTGTAATATCATATAACCCATATATATTGTAAAATCGGCAAGTTAACCATATGAGTTTGATAACCTTATCTGTTCATTGAGAAGTTATTAAATGTTTTCTAATTTCTTTCTGTATCTTAGTAACCTCCATTCTTTCCTATTGAGATTTTTCATTAAAAAAATAATAGTATTTAAAAGAAACACACAATCTTCAAAAAACAAAAAGTTCTATGTTCCTTTCAACAATTACCTAACCAAACCATGTGCTATGTGAAATGTTTCCGGAACACCTTACTGGTATACCAAAGACTGTTAGCAAATGCCAAAGACATGCAAACTTTTGAAAAGGAAAATATGCTATCCATATACCATTTATTTACCAAGATGGGGGGAACATATTTATCTGATGTTCATTATTATGTGTTATTTTTAGCTGCGCATACACAATAGCAGCTAAACATTTATACTGTGGATTGTGCAGCACAAGGCAGACCAGGATTTATATAAGCTCTTGGCTAAGAATCTCGAGCAGTATTTTGGTATTATATTTTACGACCTCTAATATTAAATATGTGGCTTGTTCATCTAGAGTCTATTAAATAAAAACTATACGTTAGTGTTTCAAGCGCTTTTGCATAACAAAAAACCTGACATAGAAAATAGAAATGGCCCCTTTTTGCATCTAAAAACATTATCTTAAACACATTTAAAGTACCACCCTACCCATCCAAAGGTATGTATATTTAATAAAAATGGTTATAATGGAAAAATTTTTTTTTGCTAATGATTTCAGGAGGATCATGAGGCAAAGCAAATGAGTGATGCAATTGTTGCAGAATAGATGACAGTCATTTTAATTGATTAATTATGTGCCTTGCTGGAAAGAGTTAACTTGTAAGAAGTGAATTACCAGACTAAAGCAGCAGTGTGTGATTCAAGTAAAATACACAATTTTATAAAAAACAGGAACCGAATCTATGTGTAAAGTGAATAAGGATTTGTTAGGGGTGTGAAAGGTTGACTTCTATTAATAAATCACTTTAGTATTTGGCAACTCGTTAGTGCTAGGTGAACATTCTTATGTTGTCTTATTCTGGTGGATTATAGATCATGGACAGACAATGAATTACCATGCTGCGGAAGATGCTGCTGCTATACAGAGTACTAATCTTGTTTTCATGAAAAAATAACCAATCAACCAATGCAATGAACATTATAGTATTAGCCAAAAAACAATGCAAAATATATTTATATATTGCAGACAATGCTGACTATAGTTAATTTTTTCCTGACCTGTTGTCTCCTTTTTGTCTTGATTTACAGATGTCTACATCTGACTAGCTGTGACTCAAGTCATCTGAATGTTTCAAGCTACATGTTTGCTTATATTGTTACTGCTGACTTTTTAAAATATTTTCTGATTTTCAGCAAGAAAAGAGTCACCAGCTTGACAACTGTTTTGTCAATAAGCATGACCGAAACAGAAATAAGACAATAATTCTAACACAGACATTTGTTCCGAAAACATGAAAATTATATATATATATATATACACACACAATATATATAAACAACCATTGTACAGTTACTATATAAAGGGTAGATATATATATATGGTTTTTTACAGCCAGCAAACTTATATTCATTCATTTCAAACACCCAATTACATTAGTAGATAGATTCTTCTCCACTGAATTGGATGTTTTATCATTGCTTTACTGAGCCATCATAAAATATGTTAGTAATTCACTTACAAGTACAAAAGAAAAAATTAAAAAAATAAAATAGTAAAGAATATTTGGACAATATGGAAGATATATATTAGATACAATTATATATCTGCATACCAATGCACATTTAAGGTTGGTGTATTTTGTAAAGAATCCTTTCTATAAATTCTTGAATGTAACTTAAAGCACTTTTAAAAATACTATTTGGACAAATTCTAACGTACTTATTTTGCAAGTTCATGTGTTACGCCATGACTGTGCCAGAAATGGCCATGCGAATCAGCTATGTTCAGAATGTAGCATGAATATTTTAATGTCTGGACTTAAGGAATTTGCTAAGCCCTGAAGGGTCAACCTTATTGTCTAGCTTTTATCTTGCCCGCACATCAGTGGGTTCAATATACAAATTGCAGTGTATCAGTTTAACTCCTTTACAGCATGTCTTGAATACCTTATTACAAGTCACACGTTGTTAAAGAATGCCAGTAGATCAGCTTTAAAACAAACAGCTGCCTTACCAAATATCTACACCACATCATTGTTACAGCCAAAATATACTTGCAAAGCCTTCACACCACACTAGATCTCCCTGGCCTGATTGCTGTGATCTCAGCACAGTTATTTGCTAGAGGAGATGATAGAAAGCAGCATCCAACTCTCTGTAGTAATTGTGCTTGGTTTAGAACCCCTGTGAAAATAAAACAATGTGAAACTTTCTAAAACTACAAAGACTAGCTTGTCAGTGTGCTGGATTGTGGGGTAGAAGAGATTGATTGCAGGTACAAGATTTAAACTGTGGCAAATCTAAGGGGAAAGTTTATTCAGGGAAACTGCAAAAAAAAAAAAAACTGTAATCTTTTAAATCTAATCCCCTCAAGGTATTTTGAAATAACAATGAAGGAGGAAGAAATCTCTTTTTCTTGCATGCCTTTTAACTGTTTAAATACATTTTGTAAATGACAGATGCAGAGAAGCAATAGACTGATGACTTACCACCAGGAAGAGTTCACTCTTGGGGTCAGGATGAGCAGAATGAGTAGATATGCAATATACATCCTATAGTTTGTTGGGGCATTGTCTGATGAAGTCACAGTCCTATGACAATGCTTTAATCTGGAAGTTGAGGAAGATTTAGTGTGATTCCTAAGGGGTTGTCCTGGGTGAGTTAAACCCATCATATTTGCAATGTCTCCTCAAAGTGCTTTGCAGAAAGGTGTCCAGGGCACCTGGTAATCCAGAGTATGATGCAGGTAAGTGCTTTACTCCATGAAGTTATCTAAAAAAAAGTATCAATTCATCCAAATATCCTAATGCTTTTACATATTTTTGATTAAAGCAAATACACTTTTCCTTTGCAAAGTGTAGCAAAAATATATGCATTAATCCTAATACAATATTTATTCAGGTAGATAAGAAAATGGTACTGCAAAATGTCAAAGAGAGTCTAAATGTAGCTGTGATAAATCAAAGCAAAGCTCTTTATGATGCATTCTTTAAAGTGAAGAAAACTTAGCTCTTGTATGTCTCTAATCACACAGAAGGGAAGCCCAGAGGTTCAGGAGGATGATGCTGATGAAATCTGCCTTGTGATGAAGAGAGGAGGCAAGGATGATCTGACTTGCTGCTCTGAGCCTGTCTCTGTGTCTTGCTGGACAGGGAAAAGTTTGATGAATTCCTTGGGAGGTAGCAGATCCCAGGCTTTGCTGAAACTCCCCCCCTGAGAAAGTGCCTCTGCAATGGGTGAAGATAGGCTGAGCTACCTTTGCAATGGGTTGTAGCAGCATACTACCACCTGCTGCTGTGATACAGACACACAGATAGTAAGAGGAAGACACATGCATTCAGTTATAGTCACTGCTCACATTTTAGGCTGCCACTGTCTACATGGTCTTAGTGCCTTCAGATTAAGGCAAGAACATAGCTGAAAGAAAAAACAAATCTTCCCTTTACTAACAGCTGGATTGCTGAAAGCAGCTACTAAACTTTTATATGCTCAGAGCTTTATTTTTCCTGGCAATTTGTGAGCCCTAATTCCTTTTAAATCTATAGTCATAACAGTAATTAAAATAGAAACTGTGCATTAACAGGAAGGAATTGATATGTGATACAAATAAATTCCAATGTAAAGGTGACTTCTGATATTAGTGGCTGCTTTGCTGTACTTGGACTGTTCATCATATTGTTAAAGTGGAAAAAAAACTAATTTTTATAAAATTGTGAGCAGGCACAGGGAACATGCTATGTCTCTTCTGCAAAAAACAAACGTATCTACTTGTTCACAATATTCTTTATAATGTACAGTGAGGTGCACATGTGCAGTTTAATTTATGATCCTGGCATAACTGGATGTCTGCAATTATAAATTGCGAACAGGGAGGATTTGTATTGCAGAAGAATTAGGCGTTGTCCCTTCTACAATTAAACATGCTTACCTGCCTGTGTGAAATTTTATTTTTCTAGTACATTGAGCTGCGCATGCGAGGGCTGCTGAAACTGAATGAACGCCTGTGTCATCCAGGCCAAACAAGATAGCCATAGATTGGGAATCTGGAATAAGACCGGGTGAAGATTTTGTTGCCTGTGGCAAAAAATAAGTTTATTTATTGCAGAAGGGGCATCGTATTGTTACACTCTTGTTGAACTCTGGTGCCCATGCACAGGAATTGCATCATTCAGGCCAATCAAGATGGCCAAAGATCCTCTACTTGGACGAGAACATGGTAAAAATATCAAAAAGAGAAAAAATTAGTTTTAATAAAATAATGCTAACAGGCAAGGGCAGGTAAGTTTATTTTATTGCAGAAAGAATATCCTGTGTCCCTTCTGCAATAAAGGACCTACCTGCTCACAATTGTTTTGCATTTAGTTCCCAACATGCAAATGTATTTATACAATGTTGAGGGAAAGGGGAACAGTGCATTGACTTTCAGGTCTATCATGGGGTAAATCAAAGGATAGGCAATTGGGGTCTCCCCTGGGGAAGGCTTTGCCATGGGGGGCATGGATCCTACATATGGATGTTGTCCAATCAAACCATAGATGGCCAGGCTTGGCTAACATTCTGTAACATCTGTACCTACGATTTTTTTCTTTTTATTAATAGGATATCCAATCAACAGGTGAAAGAAAACTGTGAATTTTATTTAAAACTTGATGCATGGCTTACCAGACTCCATTTAAAACTTATCTCACATTTTATAACTAAAAATGAAACCCTTTATTATGAAAAGGGGGGGGGGGGAGCAAACCATTCTAAAACTGCTTAGGCAACCATACTGAGAGATTGGGCCAAAATCTGACATGTTTACAGCAGTTCCCCAATATTGATCATCAGTCCACCATGATGAATTAATAAACAACTCATAGGGAACGACAGCTATTTACTCCTATGAGGATAGTGAAGTGCCACTTGTTTGTCCTCCCCCCTCCCCTCTCTATGGTACAGAACAGCACAGTGTGTACAGCATTCATTCATTCTATTGTCACTAGAAGTGATCTTTGATTCTGATCTGTTCATCACACATCTGTACGAGGCTTAGCTCTCGCTGCTATGAGAGATAATGATTGTACTTTTTTTGGTTCTGCGCAATATTTTATGTATCAGTATGTTCTTTGGATCTTTTTCTTTGCCTTAACTGATTGGTAGTTTAAAAATAAAACAAAAAAAATTATAATTTGGGTTTTGCTAGAAGCAATTGTTAAACATCTGTTGGATATTTAAATTGCTGTTAATATTGGCCTAGCAATATTGGGGGAACTGTGTACTATAAAGAAAAATATACATACAGGCTGCAAATTTCTACAAACAGGGCCTGTTTTATGGTAGGGAAAACTGGGAAATTGCCCTGGGCCCCAGCTTACAGTGCCGCAGGGGTGCAGGGAGCTTGAAAGTTTCAGATTTGGGGCCCTCACTTCTTACTTGCTGAGATCCCTGTTTTTTCCTAAACTATCTCTGCCTGCATGGAAGCCACAGATGGTCAGATTTATTGAAATAATACATTCATGAATGAAAATTTATGTTGGGTAACAATGTTTCTACTTTTCCTAAACAGACTGCCTCTGCAACATATGAAAGAACAATAAAATTGCTTATCAGCCAAGGAAAGCGGTTCTTTTATAAGTATTTTTGCCAGAACTTTTGTCAGGTAAAAAAGTCCTCTAATCTTCCTATCTGTCCCGGACTTTTGGTGGAGAGGCCACTACACAGGTCATTACATACATTTTACACTTCTGCTTTTGTACTTTAGATGTATTTATGTACTTTATGTTTTGAACAATGCACAAAAAAAGCAGTGGATTGCTTGTGTGCTTTTACAATAGCCACCACTAGTCGGCAGAGTAGGAATCTAGTGAGTAAATCACAACCAACATTCCAGAGACAGAGATAGACAATGTTTTCCACATTATTGGGCATCCAAAATAATTGGGTGGGGGGAAATTTAGGAATTTAAATGGTACAAAAATATTAGGTAAATATCAGAATGCATGAATGTTGCTTATATTGCATAATAGCTTATATACTCATACACTGGTTGCATAGTGCAATCAGTGACAGTAGCTCAGACTGGTATGTTAAATAATATAATAAAATGGTTGGTCTTGCTCTGGATGTGCTTGCTTCTTTCCTAGTCACTCCTTTTACTTGTTCTGGTCTTGGCTGTCACCAACACCCAGGCATTTCAGGTTCACTGTACATCATAACTGTAAATTAACTTATTCTTTTGAACCTTTTTACTGCCTCTGCCGAATTTTAGACTAGAGCCAGCTTTTCATGAAGAGCAGAGCCTTTTACTTGCCTATCAATAGGGCTATACCTTTGTTATCACTGTTATATATACCTTAATCTTCTTTATAATGAAATGCATAGATAAAATGGATAAGGGTTCAAGAAACAAATTCCTCTTGGCCAAGGATGGGAATTACCTGGTCATTCTTTAAGGAATTTCTGGTGGTGGTGTAATGGTGTGGGACATATTTTCTTAGCACAATTTGGGCCTGTTACTACCAATTACATATAGTTTTATTGTGCCACAGCTTACCTTTGTATTGTTGCTGACCATGTCCATCTTTTTATGACCACAGAGTACCCATCTTCTGATGGGTACTTTCAGCAGGTAAACAGCCATGTTACAAAGCTCAAATTATTAAAAATGGTTTCCTGAACATGGCAATTCTACTTGAATGGCCTCCACAGTCACCAGATCTCAATCCAATACAGTGCCTTTGGCATTTGATTGAATGAAAGATTTGCACCATGGATGTAAAGCCAACAAATCTTTAGCAACTGTGTGATGCTGTCATGTCAATGTGGACCAAAGTCCCTGAGAAATGTTTATAGCAACTTGTTGAATGTATTTCACAAATAATAATGGCAGTTCTGAAGGAAACTCTGTACAAGCATACCTTACCTAAAAGAGAAGAGGGTGAATGTATATATTATTGTACATATGCAATTACTCCATTTTTCTATGTTGTTACTGGGGTGTCATTTTTAGATATTCAATGTTAAGTACATGTGCCATTTTGCCATATACCATGGTATTGTAATACTTTGCTGGTATTTACCATATTACTGTGGTATTCAAAGACAAACATAATAAAACTAAACAACTGAACTTGCATCTATATACTGGGTGCAGGTAATCACCTATAATCTCTTCTGTCATAGATTGTTAGTTAGGGCACAGCCAGAACAAGGTGAAATTCGTCTTTGAATATCTATGAAATTGTGGTTAAGTAGTGAACTCATTGAAATGAAGCAATATAACAACATTGATTTGTTTAATAGGTGGATATATTAAAGCATCAACTGTTGTTGCAATTGTAGACCTCTTCTTCCTAAAAGAAGCGGACTGAGTTACTGTGAAATGCATAAAAGTTTTGAATAGAGAACTTTCAAAGAGAATTTCCAAAAGGAGACCTATATCAGTGCTATTTTTACTTTTATATTGTTTGTTGTACATTTTATTATGTGATTTGTAATAAAGTTGTCTTTTTTATACATTTTAACTTTTAAAGAAAATTGTTAATTTTAGCCTATAAGGTCCCGTTATTTTGGTTGGAAACCTTTTTTTGTTTGTGCTTTATGATGTTACTTGTTAACTTGTTGTTATGTGAAAGGCAATACGATAAAGTGAATAAGAAAATATCATTATATATAGCCTACTCACATCCTCCCAAATGACAGAGTGAACAGGACCATTATTAGGAATGACAGAACATTAAGATTCAGAATTCTGATGCAACTTTACATTGAGGTAAACCAGTAGGTAGTAGCAGTAAGTACAGATCTGACTGGCACTTGACTAATACTCGCCTGCTGATTCATTGGGCCTGATTATTTAAAGCTCTCCAAGGCTGGAGAGGATACGCTTTCATCAATGAAGCTGGGTGATGCAGCAAACCTGGAATGGATCTGGCCCAGGATTCAAAACTTTTGCAAATATACTGCAGGTTTGCTGTATCACCCAGCTTCACTGATGAAAGCGTATCCTCCCCAGCCTTGGAGAGCTTTCATAATTCAGGCCCATTGATGGGGTGGTTATGAGATGTGATGGGTTCATGTGCAAAAGTATTGGGATGCATTATACAGTATATTGAATTATGGTTTTATGGTTCAGTCCTTCAAAAATGGTGAAAAAACAACCTTATTAGGTAAAACATGTATACCCGTGGTCCAATTAAACTTTTTAGTCATTACTAAATCATTAGTTGTGAAATAATGGAAGTCCCTATGTACATGGGCCGTTATAATCTATTATTTGCAAAATAGCAGGGCACGCACACTTTACTATATATGGGGAATCTAGGGGTAAAGGGAAGAGACTATGTCCCTCAGGTGTCTGAACAGAGGATGCAGTGCTATACACTTCTTGCTGAGGGGACCTTCCCATTCATGTAACACAAAATGCAGCCAGTCTGCAGGATATTTTGTGCAAAATATATTTTAGAGGCAAAAAAACATGGAAGGCATTTAAATAAATGAATTTTACCACAAAATATGAGCTGATATGATGTTATTATGTGTGTTGCAGACAGACAAAAAATAATGATTATTGAAATAAAAAAAGAAAACTGATTTTGTTGTATGCTACAATTTTCCTTTGTGCTGCACGTGACATACTCTGGACTGCCCCACCCCTATACTGTGGTACAAGTGACTTTCTCCAGACTTCCCCACTCAATACATTGTAATGGCTTTTATATATTTTAAACCACTCCCATTCATAAGAGGGCTTACTAGGGTTTCTCTATTTTGTGCACTGTGTGCTGAGAGCTATGTTACTTTTCACTTTGCATTAGTTTACTAAAATA
Source organism: Pyxicephalus adspersus (assembly GCF_032062135.1). Classification (NCBI taxonomy): domain Eukaryota; kingdom Metazoa; phylum Chordata; class Amphibia; order Anura; family Pyxicephalidae; genus Pyxicephalus; species Pyxicephalus adspersus. The sequence goes on from NC_092858.1 coordinate 121,007,840, forward strand.
GAAAGTACTGTTCATATTCCAAGTCTACAATAAAGTACTATATTTGTCTTTACATCCAACCCAGTGAAAGCTGATTTGTTTCTTACTTATTTTACTAGATGCCATGTTCTAGATAGACATACTCAGTGATGAATGACATGACACATTTTCTGCATGTTGTTGTGAAATAAGTAAATGAACTAAAAAAAACTTCAAATAGTTAACATACTTTTTTGTATGTGCATTGGAATAATCATCTGTTGAGATATTTCAAAGCAAGAACACCAGTGAGGTACTATGATTCTTTGCATTCCCTGGCATTATGTAGGATCATTATGGAGGAAAAGGTATTGTTATTTGTGTTGTTAATGGCAATTTATCAGAAATTAGGCTTATTGTCTCAATCTACACAGTTGGTATTTAACAGGTTACTATGAAAAAAAATCTTCCATTTCATTTATTTCAGGTTCTGAATATTGGTACTGATATTGTGGCATTATTGTATAGGATCATTAATATTTAGTGTTTTAAACAGATTTTAGCTGTGGTTTATTTTACTCATGTGCCAGTGATTCTTTATATTTTAGGCTATAATTAGATATATCTTAACTGTATTTCAGTGACATAGACAAAAATAGGATTAAGCCCAATAATCAGCTTAACTGCTGCTTCTCTCATCTTCTCAGTTCACTAAAAAAAGTGATGCTTTAGTAAATCCACCTCGGTGTCTTTTGGCATGTTGTATTATGATGACCTATTTTCTCCAGACAGTTATGCACTGGGGGAATACATGTCAGTATGTCTGGAACTTGGGGCTTTCCCCAGACCTGTAAGTAGCAGTGTTCAAATCATTTAGAAAACTGCCAAAAAATTATAGAAACTCATTGTGATTGCCAAAGTATGAGCAACATGGATTTTAGTTATATCACCTTTCAGTAAGCTTTTCTATGCAAATCGCTTTATAGTTTTTTTGTAACAACGTTCTATCTATCTATCTATTTATCTATCTATCTATCTATTTATCTATCTATCATTAAATAGAGAAATAAATTAAAATGCAATTTAATAAGAATTGAATATCAGAAAATGATCACATAATAAATAAGTAAATGAGAAAAAAACAAATACTTGGACAACAGATCCATATGAGCCCTGATAGTGTTGCACCCTTTTAGAACCTAGGAAGTACTAATACTAGAAATGCTAGATGTGAGTAAATGACAATTTGGCCATCCAGTGGTTCATAGGCTACATTTATCAGTGTTTGACCATCAGCTTGCAATGACCAAACAGATTGTGGGGTTCAATATAAAGTAATCATTTGACGATCACCAGCAGTCCAGAAAGTGTTTCACAATTTATTTTAGAAACAAAAAGACTTAACAGTGATTCCCTGCAACCTTTAAACTCTGTATGGCCCCAAAAGACTTGCTACCAAAGCCTAGGGCTTTGGAATGACTAACAATTCGCCTAATCTTTTCCCGCTTTTTTATCTGGTGAGTTCTAAGGCACCAATATATGTTTGATTGCTTGTTTTTTTAATTTTTGTTACTGTAAGGTATTAAGAACTATATATCCACCAGTTAACTAAAAATGATATGTTTTTATGTAACTGCACATTGACAAGTGTCTACCTTATTTAGAAATACTGCATAGGGAAAGGTGGGGGAAGAAACATGGATTAAGTACCTGCAGATCAGTGGTACATTGGGTATTATCTGTTAATCTCCAGTTGTAAACCTCTCACCCTAAACTCCTTCTTAGACTTAGTAAATCAGTGTGATTATCTATATGGGTGAATTGAGAAGTAGCATTAAATTTCACACTCCAAAGTACAAGGATTTAGAAGAGTCTAAAGCTACGTACACACTTCCAATTATTATCGTTGGAAAACGAACGACGAACGTTCCTGCACGATATATATGAACGATCGTATAGCACCGATACTGCACATAGAGGTAACGACACGATCGTTCGTAGATATTGTACACACAATAGATACGATCGTTTAAGCGATAGAGGAACTATGTGCACGACAGGAAAGTGAACGGACGTTCGTTCATCACGCATGCTCTGAACATGGACGATCAACGAACGACCGTACACACGAACGATGTTCAACGATCGTCGTCCAATCCGATCCGCCGGTCCGGTCGTTCGTTTCCAGCGACTTTCCTCGTTCGTCGGCGTCGTTGGTTACTTTTTTACGAACGATTTTTTGCCCAATCGATCGTTCGTCGTTCGATTGGAACGATAAGAATTGGAAGTGTGTACGCACCTTAAAAGAGAGAAAAATTGAAGCTTGCACTGCTGGTTGCTTTTTAACCATGTTTTGGCTGCACTATAAACCTAAAATGTAAAATGATGTTGGAATGTTATTTATAGCAGAGTAGTAGGAATTTGCAGATGTATGTGCTCCCAGGTATTGTTGAACTGACGCAAAACAATTCTGCTAAACCTGGTCTGGAGATCTGGTGGGGAGGGGGGTTCTGAAAGGAATAAAAGGTACCACCTCTAGGGCTATCATCTTAATTCTGGCTTTGGTGACTAGGGAGTATCTGGCATGGGTCAAGTGTACAGAGTGGAAGTTTTAGACTTTTCAACTTTGCTTATTACATGCTTGTGGGAAGTAGTGCCAGAGTATGTATCTGTTAAAAGCACGTAAAAAAAGACTATGTTGTTTGTTAAACACTTCATGGGAGAACTGCAATATGCGGTTTAATCCAAAATGTCTTTTCACTCCAACTGAAAATGACTTGTATTATCCATGTATGTATATATTAATATTAGGTTGTCTATGTGTGATTTTATCTAGCATTAACTTCAGAATATTTTATCACCGAGGCTGGACTTCAAATATTTCTGACTTTGGTCATCTAAATTACATAGGGGATGGTGGGGAATATCCCTATTGAACTTATTGCTAACATTCAATTAAACATATTCAGCCCTAATTAATGCCTTCATCCTATATATATATGAAAACAATATGAAACAATATTTCCAACAGAATGCTTATTTTGTCCATTTCCCCCATTTCTAAAAAAAAGTATATGTTACTTTGTTATCTTAAAAAATATCAAAACTATAACTGAGTCAAAAAAACCTGTAAAGGAAATGTAAAACTTGATGGCTATACAGGTATGTGAATTAATTAATTTAGCATTTTACAAATTACCTTTATAGTCTTTAAAGTGATATTAAAAGTTATTTGAAAGAAAGAGTTAACGGTTCCTCATTTTTGAAAGACAGATTAACCTTCTTGGCCATGTTTTCCAGCCCTGTGGTTAGTATAATGGTGTGGTTAAAGCCTTTTCCATTGCTAGTACACTGCAATCACACGATAGGACCATCTGATTCCCTTTCGTCATAAATTCCTGTTCATAATGTATTAGGTATGTCTTCATATTTTCCTAAAATCACTAGTTAGAATGGACTAGCATGAGGAACCCTGGCTGGCACTAATGTTAGGTTTAAAAACAAGGAACTCTGTAAAGCGTAGAATGATTTCTACTTTACTATAGCATACTGATAATTTACTAAACATTTGGCAAATAATTGTGTGGCATCTTGTGCATTTGTATTCTATATTGGAATGCTTTAATCACAAGGAGTAATGTCTAATTTCAGATGGATTTATACTTGTAGCTGGGAAACCTATACAATTATTTTGTACACAAAGAAATGATGAAATCTATTAAATAAATATATAGCAATTTTATGATATTTATTACCAATCATAGATAAATACAAGTAAGATATTGCAAGAATATATATTTTTATTGGTTGTAAGTTAGGGCTTAATACATTTGGTCTTTAGCTTATGATAAATAAATTGGTTATTTTTGGTAGTGGGGCAGGCAGGGGAAGTCATCACAATACTTGTTAACATATACTATATACGTACACTATACAGTCATAATAGAAAACATATTTTGTTACACTCAAAAAAGTAATAGTCACTCATTGGCTCCAATATTAAATTCCTGGAGCCAGCTCTTAACCCTACCTTAACCCATGAACCTCAACTTAACCCTTAATGCTTAATGCTTTTGCAGGCAAAATGCTAAATGCACAGATGTAGTTAATTTATTAGAGCTGTGTAATCTCCAAAATTTTGACATTTCTGTCCTTCCAGTCCTGAGATTTACATGGCTTAGCCTCACAGCACAGGCTTTGTCTTCCAGGTCTGATCTTACCACTCTACAATTTCACCTTTACTGATTGGCTCCTTGTGCTGGTTCTTCATCCCATCATTGTTCCCTGCTGTACACACTGTACTTTAGACTACAAGAGACTAATATTCAATTAACTGTAGATATTTACACTGCTGCATTTAAAAATACTGGGATCTGTCACTGGGGGTCTGTCTTGGAGTATGTACTGCAGTATGCCTTGGAGTCACATTGGGGATTTGTACTGAAGTCTCTCATTCATTCTATACAGAGGTCTGTCTGGGGTCTGTACTGGATATCTAGTCTGTCACTGGAAGTTTTCACTGAAGATTGTACTGAGGGGCTACACTGGACGTTTGTTACTGGACTCTGCATTTGGGGTCTGTAACTGGGGATAAGTACACACTTTTTTGCTGGGGATGGGGGCTTTCGTTTCAATATTTGGGGAATGAGAATTCTGCAACCATTTCTGTGAAACCTCAATGTGAAGGAATTTGTACCTACTTACCAAGGCCTGAACTTCACAGTCAGATATTGGTATTTATTTACTTATTTTTTTCATTCATGTAAAGTATTAACAGTTTTGTGCAGAATTTTACAGAGCACACTGACCCATTTGTCATTCAGAAATGGTATTACACCAGTCATTAGGTAATTTTGAAAGACTCCACTCCGCAAAAAAATTCTGGATTATCGAGATTGTGTGATTAAATAGAAAGGTATGTGAAAAAAGAAATCAATAATGAATGATTTTTGTTATATTATAAATTGGTCTAAGCAAGTGTCAGGTTTCACTGCTTCTGGCAAAGGAATCTGATTCGGAAATACCATGAACTGTCACGATTCTTATGTGATGTTTTTCTTCTTTTAAATAGAATGAGAAAGGAAACAATAGTTTCACATAACAGGAAATGAGGAAAAGTTTGGAGTAAGTACAGATATTTCAGGGTTTTGGCCTTCCTATTCTGCACCAAAAGAAAGCATTTTTATTTCTCTGTGTTGTTCTTCTGTTTTGTAAAGCTCTGGAGCTTGTTTTATTAAAAGGGACAGGCACATTATTGCACCTATCCACCTACCTACCATTCACCAGCATTTCCTAAAACATCAAGCTTATGGTGCAACCTTGCTCCCAATGGGATCTTCACCAAGAAGCCTATTATGGTCAGCTCAAGTCAATATTGTTTTCTTGGTCGTAGTGTGCTGGTTCTGAGAGTATAAGTGTCCCTTATTTAAAATCTCTTATATTTAGGTTAGAGTAAAAATGTGTCCCTTACATAGTTGTCAGTGTGAAAATAATGACCTTTTACATTCGCATTGATAAAAAAAATATATTCCTTCACATTGGTGCCAGTGGAAAAATAAAGGTCCCTTAAGTTAGGGTCAGTGGTACAATAAAGCCCCCTTTGCTTAGTGTCTGTGGGACAATAAAGCCCCTTATCTTGGACAAGGTACAGGAGACAATAAAGTCCACAAGAACCCTTTGATTACTGAGTGAAAACAAGAAAAAACTCTTTAACCTAAATGGGAAAATTAAGCCACCCTACATTGGTGTCAGTGGGAAACTAATGCCCTTGTTGACCTTTTCTGAAGCAGTACCTGCTCCTCTACATACCAGCAATTACCACAGGCAGAGGAAGTCTTTCTTCACTTATTTCCTAGCAGTTCAATCATATGACCAATTAAATTCACAGAGAGCCTGCTGCTAGAATATAAATTCAGTTACCAGAATGAATAGTCAGTAACTAAGAGCATGGGAACTGCTATTCCTGTCACCAGGTTGAGCAAGCCATTAGTCTACTTCATGACTTGCCTTTCTTTTTGAATTGTCATCATCTTTTCTTTTTACAGTTTTTGTTGTATTTGTATTATGAACATGTTCAGTATTAGAATATTTTAAAGCCTTTTTATAAAAGTTCAAGACTAATTCACTACTTGGATCTACTGTAAGTCACATACTGTAGGTTTGGTTTTTATCCATGAAAATACATTTTGCAGTGTGTTTGCGTACAGTCAATTTGATACATTCCCATTTATGTTCTCTATCCCTTTATGACAATATTTTCAATATTTTCTTGCAGTCTATGTCTTGGAGAGCAGCCCCCATCACTGGAAAATGTCTTCAGTAAAAATTTGTTATTGTTTTTCCATTATGTTTTTGTTCTTTAATAATTTATTAAATTAATTAATTTTATTATAACTTCTACCCGGATTTTCGTTCATATAAATATTTGAAATAAACTTAAATAAACTATAAACAACATTGTTTAAGAATAACAGGTTTCAGAAAACTGTCATGTAATTAGTAAATTTGTTCCTTTTATTGTTCAATCTGTGTCATTACACTTGTTGGTTTGAGGGTAGCTAAAGTTTCCCATTATCACGCCAGCTGTGTAGCCCTTTTTGTATGCAAGAGTAGGGCTACGTACACATGTCCAATAATTCTCGTCCAATAATCAGCTCAGGGTCGATATCAGACGAGAATCTGGAGTGTGTACAGTGCCCGTCGTCCATCGTCCGAACAACCATCCTGGCAGATCCATGGACGGCAGAAATGTGTTGGCTATACACATACTTAACAATGCCAAATAATTTAAAGAATAATACTTTTAAAAATGTACATATTCATACAGTTGTTAAAAATGCTATTAACATATAAGTATTACAGTTTAAATCAGGACTGTGCCCTGGGAAAAAAAATGCATTTTGGTAGAAAAACTTTGTATGTCTCTTCTGTCACAAAATGCTTTTCCTGTTTTTCCAGCAATTTTTTCCTTAACGAGCATGCTGTGCAAAGCAGTTTAGTGCAAGCTCCCAAAATACGTTCACATCATTGCAAATGCTCCCAATGGTACAATTCTGCTTTAAGTTTTCAAAATATTTGTAGATGTACATGTCTACAGGGATACTCTTCTGCAATTTATTGTAAAAAAAACAGCATTCAATCAGAATTCTTTTTATTGCATTTTAAACCCATTTGGTTAACCTTTTCAACATGTGGCTTTTGGTGGAGATAGATATCAAATGTCATCTTTATTTATGATGAGCATTTACTGTGCAATTTTCACAATTGGTATCTTGAAGTGGCTACATGTTATTGGAAGAACAAATATTAAAAATACCTTAAAAGTGTTCCAGGGAATTGTCACATTGTCATGTGAACTAGGGATGAGAGAGCAAGTTTTTAAAACTCGATCTCTCTGCGAATTCGGTCGTTCGCGCTTACTGATATAAGCGAAAATGGCCGGTGTAAATTCACCGATCTGCGATCCCCGGGCACTACGATCCCCTAGTGCCCGGGGATCGCATTGGAACTGCAGATGAACTTTCAATGGAGTTTCCCCATTAGGAGTTCATCTGCAGTTCAGTTCCCACGGTCACTGGGCTGATAAGTACACACTGGGGAGCGTGGGAACTTTGCGGTCTCAGCTGTTTGGAGGAGGCATGCGAGAGCCTCCAATCAGCTGTGACTGCAAGCGAACTTTCAATGGAGTTTCTCCATTGAGAGTTCATCTGCTGTTCCGTTTCCATGATCACTGGGCTGATAAGTACAGCCCAGTGATAGTGGGAATCGAAATGCAGACAAGCTCTAAATAGAGAAACTCCATTGAGAATTCATCTGCAGTTCCACTGCGATGCCCAGGCACTGGAGGTTAATTAGCCTAAAGTGCCCCAGGATCGCAGTGGATTCTCAGGGCTCCAATCATTCATGCAGCCCTAGGAATCCTCCTGTCTGCGATCCCTAGGTACTAGAGGTTAATTTACCTCTAGTGCAGGGGATCCTAATAATTTCCTCGATCTTCTTATGGTTTAGCGAAATCGGTTCGCTGAAATTTCGCGGACCCATCGCAAATTCGAAGACATTTTGGCCAGAATGTTAGAGGCATTCTCACTCATTCCTAAAGTGAACTGCCATGCACAGGGCTGCCATCGGGTTGGGGGAAAAGAGTTGCTTCTGTACCAGGCCCAGATCAAAAGTATCTGACTTTTGCAAAGCTATTACCCTTAGATTTTAGGGGAGGGGGCAAGGAAGCCTACCCAGCATGGGGCCCAGAAATGTCTAATGGCAATCCTGGCCATGAACATATGCAGCTTACGCCTTTTGCTGATTTAAGAGATGAGTGGTTTCCATTGGCATATCTTTTATTCGGGGCAGACACACTGGAAATATGTAGCTGTCTTGCAAAGGCAATGTTATAGCTATGCTGGTTGCTGTATTTTTACTCCAGGTGAGCTTATTTGTGTCCCGTATCTGGGAAAGCAGATAGTTTTGAGTTAGGGACTACAGTTATCAGAGGTTCCTTGACACAGCACTGTGGCTGTATTTTCAAATGTGTGCTTATGTTGTGCCCTTTCTGCAATAAAAATCCTGCCTGATCACAAATTTTTAGCGAAAAGGTTTAATTCTTTAAAAAAAAGTTTTGTTTTTGTGTAGGTGCCAGTAGGTTAAATTGCAACTTGTCCTTAATGACCTCTTCTACCCCACAAAGAAAATTTCTAAAAGGCTAAACAACTCCTAAAAAAGTGAATTATTTTTGTCATAATTCAAAAAAAAAGGATGCTGAACAGAGCTGGAATGTTTTTGTTTTTATAGTGTGTACCACAAACACATTTTGAAAAGGCATTTCACATTTAAAAAAATGTCTTTTATTTCTTACAGGTCAAATCTGCCAACTAAAACACAAAGCTGAAAAAAAAGCGAGAAAGTGCGGAACATTGTTTTAGAAAAATGTTTATTTTTTATAAGCAAGGGGATTAATGATTTCATTTAACCTGTATCCAGGAAAATGTTTAACTTTAGGTTGCGTAACTAAACCCTTTTTACTGTAGCATATTATCAAATATGACATGTCTTGGATGTAAACGTGCACATATTCACTGAGCACAAATATGATATTGGCAACTTAACCTGAGGAAAGCAACACTCACATTACTAGGTTTCTCAAAGCAATCTTTACAGTGTCAAAGTCTTTATAAAACAGCTTTTGCTCATGTGAATATACGCGATTAGTGTCTACTTCTTAACCAAGATTTTTTCCCAATGCCAAAGAAGCCCAATAAAACATTTGCTTGTTAGACTTTTCTGCACAGACAAGATTCATTAGCTTAACAATGCACAGATGTACCCAAGACAGGTTGTGTCACAAAAGAACGCTTAGGTGGAAGGTTAGTAAAAACACAAAAGTACTTTAAAAAAAAAAAAAGCCCCACACACAATTCAGCTTTACAGGTTTACAACATATCAGTGTCATTCCTTGGGAAAGGCATGCAGAGAGAAATTTAATATATCAGACAGCAATTTGCAGTAAACTTGGCTACATCTAAGTCTATCTCTAACACATGCCTTAAAGCAGAGAAAAATATAGGCTATCAAAATGACTGTCAGCTATGTAATATGATGTTCTTGTTCAGAGTTAGTTCAGTATAGAAATGGGCAATGGTCATAGTTCTCATGGGTGATAAGGCATCCAATGATTGCTGCCTATGGCTATAGTACATTGGACCTCCTGAGCTGCATAGCGGTCCTGGCCTGTTCTTGTTAGTATTTTAGTTCTGCCAAATGTTTATCATGAGGGACTCTGGGTTTATTTCAAAGCTAAAATGTTGCTATAAAAATTTGCTCCTGCAATCTTTTGGTGTCATTGGTGTGAATGGACTATTCAACTGGTAAAAGTAAATGTCCAATGTGCATTGTAATATATACTTTCTGTCTGCAGAACAAATCCTATAATACTTAACATTAACACCTACTGCTTGCTTAGTGCCCACCTTCATCCTAGTGCTCAATGAGAGAGTGATTAATGCTTCATTTGCACATTTGTGGTGTTGTACTGCACTCTTCCTAAATGGGTTTGATTTGCATCAGATTGCACATAAAACATACATGCATCTTATGTTTGCACTAAACTGTACAAACGGTTGACACTGTATACAGTATTGTATAAAGGTCTGAGTTGGGCCTAAAGATATCTGTTACATAGAGATACCAGCACACAGCCATTAGTGGAGTTAAGCATGGCCCTGCAAGGAATGGTAGCCCAGAAAGAAAACATGTACTTTAAAATATATTATAATATATTAGACTACAATAATTTCCTTGGACTGCAAATAAAGTTATTCCCAATTATATTTTTCTGTAACAAGAACATTTAATTAACTGTGTAGCCCTACCTTCACCTTCACCATTTGTTGGAATTTTAACTAGTGAAATCTTGCTAGAAAGCAAAAAAAGGGCACCTTTTTCAAATGTATTATCTATATTAGAGCTTTGGGTGATGTACAAGTGGAAACAACTTACCTATGAATTTTAGTGTCTTATTTGCAATGCCAGTTGAACCTTTTACCTGTAATATATTTAGTTCTGCTGTATCTCAAACCAGTTTGGGCCACCAAACATAAGTTTGTTGATAAAAAGATTTTCCCAGTAGTCTGCTGGTAAACCAATAATTCCAGGTCTGTCAAACTTCTGTGCCCACTTTTGCACTCAAAAGTTCCAAATGTAAGATCACCAATCCTGGAAGTTTGTTTCCCACTAGACTTCCCACAAGGGAGCAGCATTTGGTGCCACTAGCAGCAGGATAGATTGATACTTACATTATCTTTTTCTGGTAACAGTTTTTTTTTAACATTGTGGATTGCCAGTGGAGTTTCTTTGAAAAATTGATATTCTGGACAAACTTGGCAAAGCAAAGAAACCCTTGTTGGATCAGAGTGCTGACCCTCCCATTTTTAGTTCAAGGTTAACAAATGATAATTTATTGAAACATTTTTTAACAAATAAATGTTGTTTCTCTTTACCTTCTTGAAGTTTAGCTTTGAGGAAAGACTGATAACAGGGATGAGCGGGCGAGTTTTTAAATTAAATTTTATTCATTCTCGTGGCGAATTCGGACGTTCTTGCTTACCAAATTTTAGTTTGAATTCGCCGAACGAGGTCGAATTTTTAAAAGAAAAAAAATTATTTTCTTCAAGTGTGCGATCTGCGACACTGGAGGTTAATTAACCAGGGATCACACATCTTCTCAATGAATGCGGTTGGCGCATTCAGTGAGAATATCCCCCGCACTAGAGGTTAATTAACCTCTAGCACCCCAGGGATCACAAACAGGAGGATTCCCCGCGAATCCTCCTGGTAAAATTTCCTAAATCTTCCAATAGTTTTGCGAAATCGGTTTGCCGAAATTTAGCGAAACCATCAGAAGTTAGAGGAAATTTTCCTCTTTATAAGAAGTTATGAGAAAAAGTTGGCGATACCTTTGCAGACATTCTTCTGAATATGCAGGTTTCCTGGTCATTTTGATCTTTGTTCTTCAGTTCTCTAACCTAAATTAGTTATGCAGCTCAGAAAAGGATGTGAAACTTCATTCGCAGTAATATGAAAAAGGATTGTACTTTTTTGTGGTGTGGTGCAGTGTGTATCCATCAGGACCTACTTATCTGTGTGTTGAAAAATAATTCAAAATAAATGGTCTCACAACATCCAGCACAGGTAAAAAGCTAAAGGATTGATGGTGACACTTTAAGCCAAAGCCTGCTCCCTCAAGATTCTCTAGGAAAAAAAGTATATTTTGATAAATAGAACTTATGTATGGGTGCCATTGTACAAAACAATTAATTATTCTAATAAAACATTCAAAGTGTGAAAAAAGAAAGGATCAGATTACATTTGGTATACAAAAGATTTTAAATTGCAGTACAATAGTATAGTATTGCATAAGTATTTTTTTCAAACATCATGACGTCATGTACACTAAGTCAAAACTGACTAAAGAGAAAAAAGCCAAAGCTTATTTTGAATATTACTTTACATAACTACATCAAGCGATCCCTCCAGGCATTTTTATCCATTTAAACAAAAAGAATGTTGTTCTCTCACTTTCACAAATAGGCTCTACTATCTTTTTTGTGTTGCCAAGCAGACTATAGAACTATTTTCTGCTAATTTTCTAATCGCTTTGAATTTTCCTGGATACACATGTAACCTATTGAATAAAACAACACAGACTGCTGATTATTGCCTTGTGACATCTGTAATAGTTTAGTAAGCCAGCAGTAATGTGAAATAAATATTCTACATTTTCAGACATTGAGCTAGCAAATTTAAATACCCTTTTTCCTAGAAAGATAGCATTTTCATTGGCTTTTTATTTTTGTTAGATGATGCCTGGTGTCAATTGGGAAGCAAAAAGTATGTCAAAACAAAATAATTCAAATCTGATATGAGCTATAACAACTAATCGTATTTAATATGCACCTAATATAATAATTATTTAGTGACTTTAGCATTAAAATCATTTTTTAGTCCGCTCCTGTTATAGAATGGCAACTTCCTGCCAGCTGTGCTCCTAGGTTGTTACCATGTCACAAGCCCCTAATTAAATCTATATACACACATCAGAAAATCATCACCAGAAACAATGGTTTTGCTCCTCTTTGGTGAAAATTTGACATGTGTACAGCAGTCACGCGATGTTGTTCATTAGTCTGCCAAGGACCCCATGTAAGAGAGCACAGCGGGGTGCCACTCGCTTGTCCTCCACCCCCAGCTCTAGCACAGCAATGTGTATACAGCCCTTAGCCCTGTATGTACACATGTGCAATAATTATCGTTGGAAAACAAACGATTAACGACCGATCAACGATTATGCACAATTATTTTCACCATCATTCCATCTTTCAAATATAATCATCAAAAATATAAACATCACCAATAATGTACACACGCTAGATACGATCGTTTGAACTATGCAGGAAGTGACATGTAAAGGAGAAAGTGTACCACAGAACAATACACCATCACTGAATAACGTACACACAATAGATAGCGAACGATAGTCGCCCAATCAGATCCGTCGGGACCGTCGTTTGTTTCCAGCGACATTGCTCGTTCATCTGCGTTGTTGGCCAGTCGTTTTTTGTTAACGATTGTCGGACGAACAGTCGTTCGTTTCCAATGATAAATATTGCACGTGTGTACGTAGCCCTATTCTTTTATCGGACGTCTGGACAGGGTTTAGAACTGACAGAACACAGATGATGTTATCCCTGCAATTTCTACATCAATATGCCTGAAAGATGCTTTGCAAAGCAATTTAAATCTGTGGTAAAGAATATACATAAGCCTTATATCAATACATATGCTAAGTACATATAAAATAAATGGAGTAGCTTTTGGAAATTAGAAAACAATTATATTTTTATTTCTTCTTTGTACTTTAGGGCCAGTACAGTAGGTTTATTTCAAAATCCTTATCGCCTCGTACAGGTCTATAGGAATGCAAAAGCAGTTTAAAGAAGGTCAAAGTCAGGTCAATATCAGGTAAAATGCACCTGCATTCAGTTTCTGAAGATCTCAAAAGTGTTTGAAAAATAATATCAATTGCACTAATATCAATCGCAATGTACTTTTTGTACTTGCCTATCAAAAAAAAAAAAAAAAATACAGGAAACAGGAAAACCTGGCCTACTCTTTTGGTAAATTGAATTCAAAGTCAAACGGTGGCCTCCCATGAAAAAATTTGGGCTGCAGCATACAATTGTAGATGTGTTTGCACTTACAATTAACCCTATGATTCAAAATTCTACAAATACGGTACCTTTGACTCTACCATTAATGAGTAATTCAGTATCCAGTCATTGGTTTAGGGTAGGGAGGGATGTAGGAAGTTCTTAAATCCTGCTTGAAATGTGCCAAACCTAAACTTAGCAGCAATCCACATTGAAGTTTACAGGGGACTGTAACCCTAAAGTCTGCCCATTTTTAAGGCCAATAGAAAATCTATTTTCAAAACGGGACTTGTTTCTCCACTTCTGTTAGCATCTATACCAATAAAGACAAACTACAAGTGATAAAAGTTGAACCTCATATGTAAGTTGAGACATAAGACCTAAAGCCAATACTCATATTTAATGTTAAATTATAAGTGGTGATAGGAAGAGAGGAGGCTCACAATTGTTACAATAAATTTGGTCATGTGGAAACCTTATGGAAAAACAAAATTCATGCATTTCTGTAAATAAGATTTTTTTTATATATTTGTCATTTTTAATACAGCTACTCCTTTTCTAGCACAGTGACTGAAGCTGACCTTTTTGCACCCATCTATTGCATAGGGTTAGACGAGGTAAAGTTGAATAGGATGAACATTGCCTAAAATGAGAAGTTCAAGTAATTTTTTCTATGAATCACAATTCTGCTAAACATGGCACTAGCTTCTACTAACATATGCTAAAAATCACATTTGGAAGGCCTTCACACCTTCTATGCACTTAATCTTCCTCTTTGTGTTCACTCAACTGTCTGTGCTGTATAATGTTTCACACAATCTAAAAACACATGCCAAGGCCTCTTGGAAAAATGTTACCACTACTGTAAAATGGTCTTATGGTGATGCATGTGTCTTAGTATTTTGCAGAGATTATCAAGATTTCTTTCTGTTTGAGACACAATTTGATGGGAACAAACAAAACAAACATTTAAACAAGTAAAATACTAGAAAAATGTATACTATGTAAAATGTTAAAATGTAAGTAGAAAACTATGCTCAGATGTGTCTATTCACTAGAAAAGGTCTGATTATCTTTTTCTTTAGAGCAATGGCAATAGCTTCACGCAGTACTCTGATGCAAACCATATGTCAGTTTCATTGCCAGGTTTATGCAAAGATTTAAGATTTTTGGGCTCACCTGGATGAAATAGTAATTCTTCTGCCAACTTCACCCATTTTTTTTACATAATTAAATTAAGTTTTAATAGGTAATGCTAAAAAAAAACAGATATATCTTTTACATTTTAGGAAGTCCTTTTGTAAAGTTAAAATTCAGTGAAGGAGTCTTACATTTACGAAACTGGCAAGCATATTTGTACATTTTTGTTTTTATTTAGGACTTGTAGCATTATTTTAAATATTTTCCACTTTAAATTTGTTTAAATGAAAACCCTTTGGGATTCTCTTCCAAAGACTAATGTTTATTATCCAGAGTGTAACGTGTGTCTATTCTTCCATTTTGGATACTGTGACAGGGTTTCACAATATTTGGTTTATATCACACCCTGTATCAGGCACCTCATGGGTAAAAAGCTCCAGGGAAGATAAACTAGTTTTCCTTTTTGTGGTGTTGGAAAACTTGAAAACCACTTTAGGGTCCTGGAGTTGGTCAGGGAAATGTTGGGAAGGTTCTCTGGCCACCTGGTCCAAGTCTGTTTTTTTTCTACCTGAGTAAGTTGAGCATTGTTGTGGTATTTAGGCGAACAGGCCTGAGGATCAGTAAGTTCTGTATCCAGTGTGTAGCTGAAGGCTGGAGAAGAAGGTTCTCTACATTGTTCCCAGAGACTGCAAGTTGCCCTATTCATGCTTATGGACTTTAGATTGGACAGGACTGCAAAGCCTGGAGCCAGATGGCTAATGCCTATTTTACTGTTTGTTTTTAGGAAACCTACAAAAAAAGCATGGGTAGATACCTGAAGTTTTCACTCCACCCTTACCTATTTTTCTGGTCATTGCCTTGTGGACTCCTGCTTAAGCATCTTAGGCAGCTCACAATACATAGACAAAGCTACTTTTTTTAAACAGTATTTAATTTCCTTTGCCCTCACAGTACAAAGCAGTGGCTTGCTTTTAATGGCCCTCTTGCAACAAATCTTTCTCTTTCCGTTACTTGATTACTGTGCCGTTCAATCACTTAAAGCAAGGAAAATAACCCTGCAAAGGTTTCAAGTCACTGTAGTCAATCATCAAGCACAGACGAAAGTCAGATCATGATCTCTCATCAAAGTCCAAAATCTCTTTTTATTCTGTATCAAAAAGTAAACAAAAAAGCAACTAAAAGCATCATATTTACACTAAAAACCCATGTATCAAAGAATAGTGGCATTTATAGCCACTAATAATGCCTGCTACACTGAAATATTTGTAATAACATAGAAATAGAACAGGATATGATAGGATACAGAATGGTTTAAGCTATTTATATATTTCCTGTTATTTAAACTATTTAATAAAACCTTTCTTTTTTATTACATAAGTTTAGTTTAGACCCTTGTGATGCCATTGCTGGATCCATTTGGTTCTCTTTGTAATGCAGGCAGATTTTAACTGGTAGGAAGGGTAGACAAGGGTGCTATATATGGTTCCCTTAAAAGTCCAAAGCACCCCTTATGTCTCAAGTGTGGGTTATAACAAGCCTGATACCACTGCAAGCCATGGAAATAAATGTAAATACTAAGTGTCCCCATTCATTATTCTTTGGGAGATTTCTGCATAACTATGACCTTTCTGTATAACTGAGTTTTAAACTCAGCCATAAAGCTGTGCAAATAAATTATGTCTCAGAACATTAAAAAATGTGAGAAAATCCAAATTTTCATTTCCGCATTTACTCCAGTTCCTATTTATTTATCTATTCTCATGGATATTTGTTTTGTTATTTTGTCTTGGGATGCATGCCCAGGTATTACCTGACCAACTCCACAATTTTAATGACAATACTGTGTCCAGGGTTTGTGAAATCATCACAAATCTGAGATCTCCAGAGCTAAAAAAAGGTAACTTTCCGAGTTTATTTTTTTTTTTTTTTTATATATCAATAAAGAGACCAAAGTCTCTGTAAAAAAAAAGCCAAGGTATTTATTTATATCATTTCTGCTGTTTTTTTCCTGATACAAGGGAAGTCGTGTACAAATGTCTCAGCCAAAGGTCTCAGCCAGTAATTAGGAAGAACAGTGAAATCTTCTTGTGGGTTTTGTTCATTTTGACTGATGTGTTGCTTTTTTAAATCCACTTGTGTAGTTTGTGGTAGTTGATAAAATCTTTGGTCTAGAGTCTTTGAAACTGTAGTGAAACTATTTGTGGTGAACATCAAATCTCTTGAACCTTGAAGAGTTACATAAACATACAGGCAAGGTCAGTTCAGGCAGAAGTCTATTAACTTTCTGGTATGTTTTTTTGATTGGAAGTGAACTTTAGCACCCTCAATACAATTTTACACCCAGATAAATACAATCCAACATCCACCACACATGCATTATCTAGTCATTAAAGGTTTATTAAATTTTCAGTTACTAAAGAACCTTGTACTAAAAACCATTTCTCCTTGTACTGTCATATTTGAAACTCAAATATTTGCACTTTCTCCAAAATTGCTCACCCCAATAATATCTCAACTTAAACAAACATATTTTAGCAATCCTGAGAATCCTTTATTCTGGAGGATTATGTTTCTGCTGAATATACTCACAACCCCCATCTGAATGTTTTACCAACTTTGTGTTCTTTTTTGAACCATTTTGTGGAATTCTTCTTTTTAGTGAAGTTGACCCCCCCCCCCCCCCCCACAACCCACTCTGTTTGGCCCCCAGAAGTAAAGCAAGCAAACTTTCTGTAAGTTATGAGTAGAGACTCTGCGCTTAGACTGGGCTTAAAACTCTCTTCCCATTCATTTTGGTGTTGGGTAGCCAGTTAGCTCATTCTTCCATTGTCACCTGGGAAGAAGGAATGACAAATGCTTCTCCATTCCTAGAAATACAAGATATTTCTCTTTATTCATCGTAGCTGAAAACTGTAGTAGGGAGAGCAACGTGAGGAAGTATCTGTAGCTGAAAGAGTGGCTTTCTTGATTTTCCCAGCATGGTCATAGCTTAAGTTTACTTTGAAGCAAAACTAAACAAAAAAAATGCAATAAGTTCTTTATTAGAGAAGGGACATTCTATGCGATAAAAACAAACCTGCATTTATACAATTAATTATCCAAACTCACTTCTCATTTTTTTCCAGCACTGGCATCTTCACCCAAACTTCTTCCGGGTTCGGAATCTTTGGCCAACTTGAGTAGCCAAGTTGAAATGAATATAACTCCTCAACTCATATGTGCATAGGAATTAATTTCTTCCAGGCAGCATGGTATGCGGGTATAAGACACTTAACTGCATATGCTTAGCTCATTGTACATTATAGAAAAGATTGTAAATATGCAGGTAAGTTTGTTTTTTGCAGAAGAAACATAACCTGTCCATTCTACAAAAAAAAGCCTGCCTGATTAATTTTTAGGTTCAGTTCTGCTTTAAGTATAAAATTGGTTGAATATATAGGACAGCATTTCTCAACTAGGGTTCTGTGGGGTTCCCTAAAGGTATTAAAATAGTTCCTGTTAAAAAAAGAATGAGAAACGTTGGCATAGGACCTCAATCAACTGAAAAGTAAAAGGCAGGCCAGATGCAAAGGCCGAATGGTAATTTTACTTTACTTGCAGCAGCACAGCACTTTGTGTGATAGAAACATCCTAACCACTCCTGATTATGTTTATGAAAATATGTTGTTCTGGTGTTAAGAATTCTGGAAAATGCAGACTGATGTGAACAAATTTTGAACGGTTCATTTACGCTTCTTTGCATAAAAACTAGTTTGCCTCCAAAGTGATTTGTAAGTGTTTTGTTATGCATTGCAAAACTTTGTATGGTTTCTGTCAGTGTTTGTTATATGGGTTTTTTGGAGGGGGAAGTATTGTGTGCAGCTTCGTGCATGAAAATACATGTATAGTGGGCCTGGTTTATTAAAGCTCTCAAAGGCTGGAGAGAATACACTTTCATTAATGAAGCTGGGAGATCCAGCCTGGAATGGATCTGGTCCAGGATTAAAAACATTTGCTAACAAATATCAAATGACTTTTAGGAAATCCATTCCAGGTTTGGTGGATCACCCAGCTTCACTGATGAAAGTATTATCCAGCCTTGGAGAGCTTTAATAAATAAAGCCCATGCATTTTACATGCATTTAAAGGTAATGCATTAATCCTTTTGGAAACGACACCAAAAATGCTGTAAATTATAAATAAAAAAAATAAATAAATAAAAAAGCAAACATATAGTAGAAATGTGCTTTAAAGATAATAGTTCAAATTCTCCAACCTGTTTAGATGTTTAAACAGGTCTTCCTTACACAGGAACATTGCTCGCTTTGTTCTATACACTTCTAGCCAAATCTAGATAGGATTGTAACCCAATCAGCAAATTACCACCCAGACTGTATTTCTGCTTAGCAGTGAATAACCAGTAATGTAAATGTATTGGCACCTTAAAGGCCAATATGTTTTATTTGAATTCTATGCCAACCAATCAGAAAGCAATGTGATTAATTGGCTCACAAAATGGGCTCTCAGGCTGAGAAGTCCAAAACTGGCACACCAGGAACCTGTCTAATGTGTGAAGGGTGTTTCGGATTGAAGCTGTTTACTACTTCTTGTACTTTTTTCATTTGGTATTACACTTGTTCAAGCTTTAATGCCATTTAAGTCACACCCCTGGTCACACCTACTGGTTAATGTTTCCCCAGGAAAGGTGGCAACCCTGTAAAGAATTGAACTTAAGCCTGGGTACACATCTATGAGAATACGTTCGTTGATATTTAAAATGCCATCTACTATAGGACCTCCATGCCACAAGGACTATATTTTCCCCTATGACTTGTTTTGTTGCTGAACATGTTGTTATTGCAGAACTTCAAACTCATAATTATAAAATTTAAATTTTTTACAGAAGCTGTTACTTGCCAAAGGATCTGGATTCCAAACAAACAGGTCCATAAGTGTACTGCTCAGGCACTACTAACATTTCCAGATTTCATGATAATATAACAAAGCTTCACTTATGAAATGCTGTTAAACATGATTGTAGATAAACATGTCTTACACTTCTAAGAATGAAATATAGCTGAAGGGAACGAGATTCATTTTGTAGCAAGAAATGACATGTTTTAAAACTCACATAGTTTAATTTAATAATTATTTGTTACCTCTGTCTCACTGGCTTCAGTCTCCTGTTCTCCATTCCATACTGACCCAAGGAACATGAAGGGGAAGCAACAGGCAGCTTGCTGACAGATAACACCAAGATAACATTCCTCACAGATTTTCTCCTTAGTCCCCTTTGGACTAAATATGTTTTTATTATACCAAGAAAAATATTATTCATGGATATTACACAGTATACTGGAAGCTTTTTTTTATTTTCTGAATTTTTAATGAATAATCAGATTGGCCCAGAGCATGCATTGCTTATGTGTATCAAAAATTTGGTCACATGAATATTTTCATTTGCCAGGGATCTCCAAGATGCAATAAAGACAACTTCATTCTGGAACTGAAAGAACTACTACAGGGGATACTGTTACACCTTGACCCTAAAGCCTAGAAGGCATGTTTCTTTTTATTAAACCCAAACCTATTAGTGGTCCTTTCTTTCATAACTGTACAATTATTATTACATTAAAATAGTATTTAACTAACATAAATATATTTTTATATTATATATATATAAATGTTTTAGACATGCAAAAACAGTTATATGTAAATAATATTATACAAATATGATTAAAGATGTTTATTGGGTAATGGTGATGAACAAACTGATTCACGGATGATATGCCCAATTTAAGTTAATGATTGCCACAAATAACTGATTTACTCTTCAGGTTAAACTGATCCACTCATGAACTGGTAAAGTAGTTTATTTCCCAATTTCCAATAAAATTAAAGAGAACTCGTTACTTGACCTTTCATTTTAACAACAATCTTCTTATAAGAATATTGAATTTAACATATTTTACTTATGTTATTCATGTGTAAAAGCTTGCCTAGTGTAGACATCCAAAAGTACTAAGAATGCTGCTGGCCACCACTATCTTGGATATAAAGTTAGAAGCCCCAGCAGACTGACATATGTCATTATAGTAAAACCTTGTAGTAACAGTGCCCAACCTATTTTGCAGTACAGACCTTGAACAGGGGGACTTGTCCTTGTCAGCCGCAGTGTTCACTAAAAGCTGACCAGCACAGCTGCGGTCCAGTTCAACACAACCCACAGCCAGTACCAGTCCATGGTGGTTGGGGACCCCTGCTCCAGAGTATTCCACTTCTCTGTCACCCTGCTGCTGCATAAAAGTTTATGTAGGAAAGAGTGGGAAGGGGCAAATAAGTTTGGCCTGCTCAGACAGTATTTAAACACTCTAGAGAAGGAATGGACTATGATGTGTTAAAAGGGAAGGTGCAGTGCTAAGGAAAACTATTCCTAGAGTTTCTCTAGTACTCAAATTTACTAACAAGTTCAGATGCACATTGCAAGTTATTCAAAAGTGTTTACAGAAAAGTAAAATTCTCCAAGTAAGCATTTAAATACTTGAATTTTCAAATAAATTATTTTTTTTTTTATAAAACAATCTCCCTAATGTAGACATACAAAACAAGAATTAGGTAAAACATAAAGACACATATATGGGAAGTCAAGCCATAAGTAGCAATGATATTTTAAAGTGTAACGAAATATAATGGGTTAAAAACAAGGAATTGTTGTTTCCCACCCAACACGACAACTGTTTAAAAAAAAATTAGAATGACTTATTTGGTGACTAGCAGATATTTGGGATTTTGTTCAAAGTCTTTTATAACTGTCAGCTTTAAGTTTGTCTGTGGTTTGTACATGTATTACTCTTACTTTGTTAAAAGCCATTTTCTTGATCCAAAATAATAATGGGGAATTGTATTTACATTTTACATTATGAAAACCATAATTAGAAATATAGATTGAAATACATGTTGTTTTTGTCTGGCACAAGAGCTAAAAAAACATTAAGAATTTCGTAAAATCTAATAAAAAATATTCTAACTTACACTATATATTTTAGAGGTAGAATTTAGCTAATCTTTATGGATTTTTTTCTGAGGAGGATGCACTGCCAGGAATGTAAAAGCAAGTGGTTGTGGATTAAAAAGGCATAGCTATATAGAACAGGTACCTACTTTATTTTTATAGCACACAGTCCCTATAAATACTGATTTGTAATTTCGATCTCGCAGCGAATCGGGCCTTTCTCGCTTACAGAACATGTAAGCGAGAATGGCCTTGTGATTCGCCACAAGGTCGTGTTCTCGCTGAACTCAGGTGTTCTCTCAATGGAGAATCTCCATCGAGAGTTCATCTTGAGTTCGCCTGCAATTGGCAGGTTCGTACGGTCACTGGGCTGTACTTATCAATGATACGTACAACCCGGTGACCGTGGGAACTGAACTCAGATGAACTCTCAACAGAGAAACTTCATTGAGAGTATCTGGAGTTCGCAGGTTCCCACGCTCCCCTGGCTATACTTATCAATGATAAGTACAGCCCAGGAAGTGTGGGAACCTGCATTTCAATGGAATTCGCGAAATAGGTTTGTCGAAATTTTGGTGGCCCATCGAAAGTTCGGGGAAATTTTCGCGAGAATGTCAGAGGCATTCTCACTTATTCCTAGTCATAAATAGGAGTCTCATGGACACATATATTTCCCTGAACAAAGGGAAATTTAACAAAAGAAAAAACACTTATTGCATATCCTTTTTTGGACTTTTTTGGACACTACTGAAAATGCAAAACTATTGAGAACCAATAGCACAGTCAATATATGCCAAACACATTGGGCCATTTATTAAAGCTCTCCAAGGCTGAAGTGGATACACTTTCATCAGTGAAGCTGGGTGATCCTGCAAACCTTGAATGGATCCAGTCGAGGATTCAAAACATTTGCTTGCAAAAATTAGCAAATGACTTTTAGGAAATTGATTCCAGGTTTGCTAGATTACCAAGCTGATAAAAACGTATCCTCTCCAGCTTTGGAGAGCTTTAATAAATCAGGCATATCGTATGGCAGCAATGATAAACTCTAGCTCTGTTCGAAGGAGCATTAAAAGCAAAGTAAATATATGGTGAATAAAACACTAATATGAATAGCTATAATAACAAATAAACAAAACAAAATAAACAAATAAGGGTCAACATAACAAATCAGATTAGAATTATTAAAGGAAGAGATAAAAGAAATGTAGTTGAGTAACATGGCTATTACCAGTGTGGCTGTTTGACTTCAAAGTGTAGAATAATTTAAATTCACAATAGATAATGATAACATTTAGGGTTTGTATCACTCTATACAAAACCCAGCTTCTTGATTGTAATTTGATCTTAAGAGTTAATGCAATTTGGCCAATAAAATTACTTTTTGAGTGAGATTGTTGTTAAGATTTAAAGAAAGGATTAAAAAAAAAATGCATTAAAATGAAATTTTAGTATATGAGTTTTAAAGAGTTATCTTTTTGTTCAAGGACAAAGTTGACATTGCAGCATTTTTTTATCTTCCTCCAATAAAACATGTATTATATATGTACTAGTTATGTTGTACATTTAGGAACTTTTAGGCTTGCAGTGAGAAAGATGATCTCATATTCACAGTACTGTCCAAGGTGACAGAGCTTGATATAAATATCCCATTATTAACTGCTTATTTTTGGATGTGACATTGAGATGATACATTGAATATCGACTTCTGCTTAACAAATCTCAAGAGGACTAATTTAACACAATGTTTGGCAAGAAAATGCTGTAAATTTGCTGTAAATTTATAATATATGGTCACTTATGAATGATACAATCACACTCAAAGCTTTAAGTTCTCCATTGTGTTGGCAACAAAACCTCAATTTTCAGGAGGCTTGGACTAGATGCCTGTTACTGCTATTGTCTTTATTTTGAATATATATGAACAAATTGTCAAGTTCATAAGGCAGCACACAAATGAAGTGACATACTACAAGTGAAGAATAAAATGAACATGAGGCTGAACTATTTTTTTTATATAGCTAGGCCCTTAGGAAAAAAGAAAAAGGCAATGTGTTTTGTTGAGCAAATGTAAAACATCTAGTGAAGTGTGCTTATAGTTGGAGTTGTAAAGGCAGCAGTTTGCTTAATACATGTCTAAGCTCAAGTTTTGCTCTTAAACATCCTAATATCAGTGATTTTAGGGCTTATAATTATAAACATTTTAAATATTATCCCAAGGTTTCAGGTTAGTGGAAACAAGACGGGCGCTATGGGGAGGCACTGGGGTCTAAACCTCCCCGAAGCTGTACTATGAATGCTTCCAAAGCCACACATATCAGTCTTGGACTTTTGATTATTATTATTAATAATAATTATAATAATAATAATAATAATAATAAACAGGATTTATAGAGCGCCAACATATTTCGCAGTGCTGTACATTAAATAGGGGTTGCAAATGACAGACGAATACAGACAGTGATACAGGGGAAGAGGACCCTGCCCCGAAGAGCTTACAATCTAGTAAGATTAATTACTGAATTACAATTTTTCATGGTGTCTTCTCCTAGGCATATTTGTGAAGTGTTGACAGCTTGTGAGTAATATGGAAATGTGATCAGGAATAAGCATACAAATGTGTTGTCCTCATGTTTGATGGAGTAGTGACTGAACAATACCAATGATAGCTCTGAAATTCTCTTTTTCAAAAACAAAACAATGTCATCTCCTGTATTTCTATCCCGGCAAGTTCCGAAAGTGTCCCAACTGTCTGCAAGCTATGAACAGCCCTGTGTACAATCTTGCCATTCCTTCCTTTAAAGTAAATAGATGTCATGCACATGAGTTTGTTACATCATCTTTGGCTGGGACATCAAAATGGCTGAAGATGCTGAACCAAGTAGAAGACCTGAAGATACCAGAGGTCGCTAGGGCAGAGAGATTAATAATAATTATAAACAATATTGACAGCAGTGGACTCCTCCTCTCTTCTTTGGCTAAGAAAAAACAATCCATCCATATTTGTAGGACTTCCTTTAATGTGTGTGTTTACCCAATCTCCAGACAATCCGACAATTTAAATAATGATTATTTAGGATTCCTATAGTGTTTATTCCTAATTAATGCACATTACTAGTCCACATGCAAAAATATTAAGAAATTCAACGTAATAAAAAAAAGCCACTTGAAGACTTTGTGACCTCTTTTCAACTAGGTCTACTATGTAGCTCTACTTATCAAGTATGTTAACTTGACAAATCCTTTATGATCCTGAAAAAGTTTTACCCCATCATGAAAAACAGATATCCTCACGTTCTGCTTTTTCAGAAATATTATATTTAATGATATTAGTTTACTATATCTGTTTTTTATTAAGAATCAAATAAGTACAAGGAAGTCAGCTATTCTCACTTTTGACTGACATAATCATACCCACTGAAACTCAAGAACTCTAAACAATGGAGAATATTAGCTGCTAAAATCACCTTATTATGAAGTGGTTTTCTTGGACAACATTTGTAAAACATCACTTAAACAATGACAGCTGTAATCTATGTGGGCCAAACTTTTCCTTATCCTTACTTCAATCAGTTTTTGTTAATAAGCCAACAATCCAAAAGCCAACCTGAATTTGTCAGATATCCCGATATTTTCCCCAACAAATGAAACACAACTACATATAAACTGAAAGTGTCTAAGAAACATCATATTTTCCCTACTTTTCCTAAATTTAATGGTACAGTTTGAGAGGGCCATCATGATATTTATTTTCAAGAGGAGCAAGCCATACTTAAAATTTTGCCAAGATTCACATACTTTCTAAGTCATGTTAAAGAAAATTTCTCACCTCTAAGTGCTTTTGTGGAGGAGATTTTACTTATTCATTCTGTTTTGGCTGACACATGTCACCTATATAGGAAGTAAGGGTAATATTCAAGAGTACACAGAGAGGTAAATTGTGAAAAGCTATTGCATAAATACAGGGTGGTGCAGTAATGAGATAGCTGGTGTTATCAATTTAGTGTCAATAACATTCATAACAACCACACCATCCGTTCACATTGTCATTACGGAGTACTAAAGTTTTGTTCCAATGTAGTCAATCAGATGGTTACTTTATCTTGATAACGAGGACTTGCATAGTTCCAAAATGTTGGTACTTCACAGTGGTGGTGACATTAATAAAGATTGCTCTTTGGTTGTCCTTCTTCTAATGCTGTAAGTAGTACAGGGGAGAACCCAAGGAATTCATTTAGTATATATATTTAGGCACATCTTCATACTTTACAGTCACAAATATGATAACCAAACCCAATGTATATGTTTGGCTTAGGAAAGATCAGTTTTACACTAAAACACTTAAACGTATTTTTATAAAAAAAAAGTACAAAAGAAAGTTATTTACATCTTCGGAAGTGAAGATCTTGCACAACGTTTTCAACCAGGTTTTATAATAATAATTTATTATCTGAGAAAATCTGATTGTATGATATTGGTGAGTTCCTCACTGTTGTGTCATTCTCTCTTGAACAAGATTGTTTCTATTTTGTGGAAGTGACTATAGTATATCTTTCATTTATATGTATAGTATATATATATATTGAAGTATAGCTAGGTCTTATCATGACTTTTAACAGACTGGTTACAGGATGCGCAGTGTCCCCTCACTTTTTGGATCTTCTCAAGTGGTAAGAAAGTCCTCAGTGATGCAAATAATGATGTTAATGAGATGATTTTATTATGGCCTTATGCATCATTACACTGTGTGTGCAGGGTATGGTGGTGATATCTCAGCCTATGACTCTCTAAAATCACAGGGTGTCCTCAAACTAAAAGAAACTGGGTTTCCCTAAGTTTAGCGGTCTTCTCCTTATATCACATACAGTATATATATATATATATATATATATATATATATATAAAAAATAGTATTTTTTCTTTATAATTGCAACATTTAGTGTACTGAGTTTAAAAAAATGTCAGCTCTCTGGCTTTTAGTTTTGAGAGTTAATAAAGGTTTATTTGCTTTTGGTCCCAGTAGTGGAAAATCATTGTTTGAAAAAAATCTCTGACATTTCCTAAAAGCACAACAGTATTAAATGGTTTAAATGGTTATCTCTTGGGACTTAAAGAGCAATTTATTTTATAAAAACAGTTTACCTTTTAGAATCCTAAGTTTAGATATTAATTATCAGCTCTTTGAACATTAAAAATTTGTCATTTTTTGTTATTTGTCATTGGCCTTCTTGTCAAACAAAACGAACATGACCTCCTCCCATTCTCCCCCACTTTTTGTATACATAGAAATAGTACTTGGACCCTGTGTGCTAGAATAATATATATGGAGAGTTCCAATGCACTTCATTCCTTGCGGCTGATGGAGGAATTGCTAGGGATTATGTCCAACTAGTCTCACAACACATGCATTTGTGTTTCCACAATGGAATTGTGGTACTGCTGGCAAATCGTAGCTCACTCCTTTTTCTCAAATTGTGTTGCTAAATAAAAGCCTGCTGCACACGTCATGCTGTTTAGGAAATTAAAATGATTACAGGTTTACTTTTAAAAATTCCTGCCATCTTGCCATAGAAATGTATGTTCCTTGACACACTAAATCAGCTGTCTTGTGCCTTCCTTTCCTATTTTAGTTGGCTAGCTTGCCACACCAGGTATGCCAAGACTTCAGACCGAGAGACAAAAAGAGAGTTTTGCCCACTCTGCAAATCAATAGTACACCATGAACTGATTATAGGACAGTAGGCAAATTATTACACCTGCCCCAGTTTCTGGGTATAGAGATACAGAATGTGTGAAACTTAAGTACACAATATACTATTCCATAAAACCCTAAATGTGTACACTTTGCAGAAACAGAAAAATTATATTGAACTGCATTGACAGAAAAAGCTGTTACTAAAGTCAAGTTGCACATAGAATAATGTGGTAGTTTACTTCAACAGACCTGGATTCTAGATGGCTAACAGAAAAATATGTTGTCTCAGACAATCACCAAAACTCAATTTAGTCATATAAATATCTAGCATGATATATGAATTCCTGTAAATAAATGTGTTCCAGTGTACAGGTTTTATTCTTTTCCAAGAAACCAAAATAAATAAATATATATAATACATTCTGTATATAAACATATATGTCTATGTGGTAACTAACTTGTATAATTTTTTCATTATATTTTCATTTTTTATAACTTCAGTTAAACTTGTTCACAATACCTATTACAGTTATAGCAATTACATGTTTTCCAGTAACTAAAAATAAAATTCTAAAAAATGTGACACAAATGTAAAGTAGGCAAGGAACAGTGGTAGGGTGTTGCCCGTAGGAAAACATGGTTAAAGGTTTAGTCTGGAACACAAGAAAATTAGGGGTGAATCATAGTGTTGCCATACTCTGTTGGTAGTAATAATGATGCATATCTGTGTTCAGCTATAAAATATCCTGTCACAGGAAATAAAGTCCGGATCCAAAACCGATGGCTTACAAAAGAAATAAATCTGTGTTCTAAATATGCTGCAATGACATTAATAATGAGAAAAGCAGTAGTCCTTATCAGATGTAAAAAGAAACATTATATTCCTAACTTAATTAATGAACCACTAAAAAATGTAACTTCTAATCCTCCTTGCACCTATAATTCCTACTAACCTTTATAAAACCTGTCACTGCTTGTTTTTTTTTATTTTTGTTCAAATCACATTGTAAAACACTGATATCACCACTGCATCTGTAATCACCAATCTTCTCTCACTCATCTGTTGACACAAGAAGAATAGGGCTTGATGATGTTAGTGATTCATGAGCAACTAGAGGTTTCAATTTTCCAGTCTGCAGTTTTAAGCTGCGTACGCACGTGCAATAATTATTGTTGGAAACGAACGACTAACGATCATTGGTCTGATATTCATTAACAAGAAAAGTGCACAACGACGCCGATGAACGAGGATCGTTGCTGGAAACGAACGACAGTCCCGCCGGATCTGTTTGGGCGAAAAACATTTGCTAACTAATAGCAAATGATTTTTAATAAATCTATTCCAGGATCACACATGTTCTCCCATTATAATATATATTCTACAGTCTTGAAAGCTTTAATAAATCAGACCCAATACCCTCTACCATGTAATGGTAGAAACAGCCACAGTTTGGTCCCAGTGAACAATACAGTACTTCTGGAGCTGTCTCAGCTTTCATTTGCAACACCTTGTCCTTTGTATCCCCTTCTCTTCTTGGCCACTAACAATTTACAAAATACAAGATACGCTCTGATTGGTATAGGCTAGAAGCTAATCAATCCTCTAAAAAGTGGTAGTTTTAGTTTTTACAACACACCACCCCCTCCCATTCTAGGGTACAGGTTTAGGGCCTGATTTAATAAAGCTCTCCAAGGCTGGAAAGGATACATTTTCAATAGTGAAGCTGGGTGATCCAGCAAACCTGCAATGGATCTGGTCCATGATTCAAAACATTAGCTAGCAAACAGCAAAGGACTTTTAAAAAGACAATTCTAGGTTTCCTGGATCACCCAGCTTCACTGATGAAAGTGTATTCTCTCCAGCCTTGAAGAGCTTTAAAAATCAGGCCCAATGTCTTCTCTCTTCTTTTTCTGGATTTTCTTCTTCTGGATTTGGGATCTTCAGCCATCTTGATTGGCTAGGTCAGAATGATGTAATTCATTCCCAGCACCCAGCTATGCCAATACTTATACCTTAAAAGAAGAAGGGTAGGTAAGTTTTCTTTTATTGAAAAAGAGGCATTGTCTGGCTCTTCTACAATAAAGAATGTGCCTGCTCACAATTTTTTTTAATTTTGGGATTTTACTTTAATAAATAAATAAATTTGTTTGTTCGTTCAGGAGTTTCATTTAAATATCTATATATACAAATTGGTAATAGATCTATTGGATATTCTAAAACATTGCACAGAAGTGTACGAGATTCTGATCTTCTGATCGCATTGGACGGTGGGGAGCAAAATTGTCAGTGGATTTGCTTTTGTGTATTGGACCTTAATCAACAGCAACTGCTGGAATCTTTTTTTCTTTCAACACTAATATTTAGAAAATACTGTTCTGTGGTTATTTTAGTGTATTTTGTACAGTATAATGTTAAATTATATACACTATTATTATATAGCGCCAACATATTACGCAGCACTATACAAAGTCCATAATCATGTCACTAGCTGTCCCTCAAAAGAGCTCACAATCTATTATCCCTACTTTAGTCATACGTCTTTAATACATTCTATGGTAAATTTTGGGGGGGATGTTTTGGATTGTGGGAGGAAACACAGGGAGAACCTGGAAACTCCATGCAGATAGTGTCCTGGTCAAGATTCAAACCTGGGACCCAGGGGCCGCCAAGGCCAGAGTGTTAACCTCTGAGCCACCGTGCCGCCATATTACAATGAAATCTAGACATTGCTCTATAGGTCAGAACTGATTATCTATTTAAATGATAACCTAACACTAACACTATGTTTTAATTATAATTATTTAGTGTGCCATACATTCAAATCATCTTCCAGATTCTCTGTCATGTTATAGCAAGCAATTACGTTTTTAACCTAAATAATAGATTGACCTTTGGATTGTTTCACGCTAGCACACTGAGGTTGTACTAGACAATTACAGATTCTTCATTAATCATATGATTGTAAATAACTGTTTTCTATAAACTTACCACATCACGCATATCCTATTACGTCAAACACGTAATTAAGATTACAACTGTTTAATCCAACTTCAAAGTCTCTGCTGCTTAACATCTTTCATAAAGACGTAACATCTATCATAACACAATGGTCTATTCTGTGTGGTAGAGAATTATTTTTCCAGTGCATGATAATCTAACATTACTTATACAACTTCTTTTTATAAACTGCAGTATATAATATTGTCAGATATGTTCTATTATACCTACAATCTGTAACAATAATCCCCCATTTACTTGGCCCTCTTTCATTACGTGTGCATGTGCTTGGGATTGGGAAAGAGTCAGAGTTAACAGCTTCTCTACAATGTACTCGTTTATCGTTCATCTCCATTTCCATACTTGACATTTGACTACGGTGACTGGTGGTTGAAAGGTACAAAAGTTCAAAGAATCACAATGCCATCTGTTCATAGATACTCTGTCATTGCATGTTTTATATCACAATGACAATCAATGGGGCTGATTTGCTAGAGTTTAGGCTGTTCATGTAGCAAGAAATACCAAACATGTAATGGAATGTAAAATGTTTTTCTGTTTTCCTTGTAAAAAATTAGATGGTTAATGGCAAGGAAATTTCACCTTGCTAAATAAGCCATAGTTTTTAAATTAACCAGACTACTTGTTCAAAAACATGGGAATTTTTAAGTGGGAATTTTTAGGTGGCATTATATTAGACAAAATTTCATATATAGAACTACAGATGAATAAATATGCAGATGTGCTGGTATAGTGACCTGTTTGGTGGTCAGTGTCCTCTACCTTCCTTCCATTCAAAGTTCCAACTTCCGTCAGTCATTTTTAGCAGGGTTAGCGGCTTTTCTCCCACCATACACTGTGGTTTTATTCCCCAATCCCTAGATCTCTACACAGTGACATATGAGTCAGAGGTATGACCCACATCAGGAAAATCATACTAGAATTCTAGAATGCTGGAAGTGGTGCATGCCAGAGACTGCAGCATTGGAATAGAGGAAAGGTAGAAGAAACTGGACATTCAAGAATTGTAAAAGGAATATAAGACAAAGGAATGACCTAGCAATAGATTTTTCATTTTTACTCCTATCGGGGTCGCTTTAATCAATTGATCCACATAAAATGAGGAGTGACCTTATTCCCACAAAGTAGGAGTTAACTTGAGCAATTTAAGTAGCCCAGATAGTGCCAGTGATCTGTTGCCCATTGTACAAGCAATTTTCAGGACTAAACTGGTGTGAGTTCTTATCATCTGATCTCACTGAAAAGAGATTATACTTAGAGTTGACCTTTAATTTTCATGATTACAACATTATAAGTGTTTTGCTATGATTTTTTCCCATAAATTTACAATAAATAATAATAAATATGCAGAGGGAGTTGATACATTCTTCCTATACAAATTTTGGGGAATTTCCACATCTTCTGAAACTGCATTTGTAAAAATAAACATTTGGATTTAATAGCTAGTTTTCATTTTTTTTTACATCATAGAAAAAAAATGTTTCAATATGTACTTAATGCCATTATGACAAATGTAAACTTACAATGATATTTTTTTCAAATATATAGTTGAAAAATGCCAAATGCCAAATTGTACCACCTTGCTCTGTTTAGCAGAATATATAACTCCTAATTTGAATATAGTATTTTATTTTTAACCTTTCATATTCAGAGGTAATAAAAACCTTGATGGCCAGATGTGATTTTGAAGTTTTGATATCCGTAGCCTTACTCAATAACATTTTAAAGACTTTGAAAATAAAGCACAGAAACTAAATTTCATAATTAGTCTTTAAAAATACTGTAGTTCATGGTTAATGTATTTTGTATAAAGAATACTGTTACAAATATATTTATTACAACTTTTTTTTTTAAATTGTAATTTTAATTAGATTTTCTCATAAAAACAAAACCTAAGGGTAGTTGATACAGAGCACAAATAAGTTGAAAGAAGAGGGACATTTTGCTTGATGACAGTTGTGTGGAAATACAGTAATGGGGGTATCAAGGCAAACATAATTATACCAGCAAGGTCTAAATTTGTCAAACAGATCAGTGATAGCAAATGTCCATCACATAAATGAAAAAGAAGGCAAACCTGTACCAGTGGGTCAAGAATAACATGGCATATAAACTAGCAAACATTGCAAATCATTCCTACCGGGGGAGAGCCTGTAAAAGGAGTACCATTAGATAGAGGTAGTGCCTAACAAAACAGGAAGAGGGTGGGGGACAACAAGGGAAAGAGGGGTATGGTGGTAGGGGGGAAGGACTTCTCTCGTGACCAGTTAAGATGTTATAGTCGCATAATATGCATCCCAAGCATCCCAGACTTTCTGAAACTTGGTCAATCTATGCCGTAACATGGCCAGTATGATGGATCGACCGTAGGGAAAAGCCTAAAAAAGACCACGGGGGTGTGGTGCCAACAGAATAAGAATATATAGCCGTTCTCTTTGTAAGTAACACTTATAGAACTTTTATTAGCTGAGGTCCATAGGTCTGACTACTCATCCAAAGACAGTTCTCCACCCAAGATGCTCTTCCAGGTTCCCATGTATGACAATTTTATGGGAGGAGGGGAGAAGTAATGTTTAGTGGGAGAGCCTCTGTCTTCTGGGCATTAATTTTATAGCCTGACAGAGAGCCACATCTCGCTAGTTCCCTCCAAAGGTTCGGGAGTGAAGGGTCTAGGTAAAAGTGAGAAGAATGTCATCCGCATACAGGGAGATGGTATATGGGGCACTCGCGATGTTCTGATTGGCTCTGATAGTGGCTGTAAGGGGTTCTATAGATAGGGTAAACAATAAGGGTGACAGTGGGCAACCTTGCCTACTCCCGTTACCAATACAAATTTTAGGTTCTGATACATGTGTCAGTGCAATTTTATGAATAAATAAGGGCATATTATTTGAAAAGTAAAAAGGATTTTTTTAGGGATTAGGGATTTTTTTTAGGGATTTTTAGAACTGTGGTCCCAGTTTAATAGCTATAATTCACCAATGATTAAAAAATTAATAAAAAAAAAATACCTAACAATTATGAATTCATTGACTTGCCAATGATAACAAAAATTCTCAAAAACTATGTTAAGTGATTTACTTATTAGGTATTACTTACCTTTTTTTGAAATACTTAACCAAGAAGCTAACCCATATAATACATTTATTTGTTTTAGTCCTTTATTAGTCCCATAGTGGGATGTTCAAAAATAATTGATTTACAGAACACACAGAGATGCCTTTAACCAGAATTGTGGCTTTATGTGTACTTGTAAATATTTATATATATATAGAAGATATAGAAGAAGATTTGGCAGGCCTTCTATTTTTAGGATAAATTTGGTAATTAGCATGCATACAAATGTTCCATAATGTTGGATAAGTTATATAAATAAATTATAAACAAGAGACTGTTGCCGTTGCTGAAGTGATGACATGACCAAATGAAGGAGGCACAATAAAATGATTAAGATTATAGTGTAGTGTTGTGAAGAGGAGACTTGACTCCACTACCGCATGCCTTCTCTGTGGTCTGGCAGGCTACTCCTAGTATTAGGTTGTAGGTCACTAATCTTTTGCTGGATTATTTTAAGTAAGGGGAACGGTGGGCATATTAAGTAGCTCAAGAGTGGAGTCTGTGTATCTTTACTCATCAGGATAGCATTTAAAGACTGACTCCAACTTACTTTTAAAAAGATTAAATTATTACATTGAATTAC
The DNA here is from genome assembly GCF_032062135.1 of Pyxicephalus adspersus. Lineage (NCBI taxonomy): Eukaryota > Metazoa > Chordata > Amphibia > Anura > Pyxicephalidae > Pyxicephalus > Pyxicephalus adspersus. The sequence goes on from NC_092858.1 coordinate 121,042,043, forward strand.
CTAGACGTATATACTCCTATGTATTTTCTTTTTTTCACAAAAAGTCCATGTTGCAGCAATTTGTTTCCCAAAGAGGGACATGACTTTCTGAATGTTGGGTAGCTGTGACCCAGTAGCTATGAGTACACGTCTCACAGCTACTTCCTGTCTACTTCATTGTTATTCATACACCTCTCTCTAGTTCTGGAGAGTACAGAGGGGACAAAATTTTGTTAAATATGATGCAGAGTATGTCTAAATGTATATATACTGGTATGTCATTAGCCGCAGAACTGCTCCTCAATGTATCTGTTAAAATGATTTTTGGGTAATGTAGCCTTATGAACTAATGCAGGGATGCAGACAGCTAAATTATCTGGATTAAAATTATTTTTTAATTATTATTATTCTTAAACAGGATTTATATAGCGCCAACATACTACGCAGCGCTGTACATTAAATAGGGGTTGCAAATTACATACTGTGACACAGGAGGAGAGGACCCTGCCCAAAAGAGCTTACAATCTAGGAAGTAGGGGGAGTCTTACACACTAGGAGGGGGGATTTGTAGTGGTGAGGGAGTAGTGAGAGATTTAGGAGACAGGTGAAGATGGTTAGGCAAGTTTGAAAAAATAGGTTTTGGGTGCTCTTTTAAATGAGCAGAAAGAAGGCGCAAGCCGAATACTATTCTAGAGAGTCAAGATTCTAGAAAAGTCTTGCAGTCATGCATGTGAGAAGGTTATGAGTGAGGAAATTATTAGTAGGTCATTGGAGGAGCGAAAAGAGTGGCTGGGAAAGTATTTTTTTACTTGGTCAGAAAGGTAAGTTGTACAAGAACTGTGGAGAGATTTGAAGGCAAAGCACAGGAACTTGAATTTGATTCTCAGGTGAAATGGAAGCCAGTGTAGAGATCTGCAAAGAGATGTGGCAGAGGAGGAGTGGTGGGACTGATGGATGAGTCTGGCTGCAGCATTCATAATGGATTGTAGAGGAGAGAGTCCGGTTAGTGGAATACCAGAGAGGAGGAGGTTACAGTAGTCCAGACGAGAGATGATAAGGGCATGTACAAGGAGTTTGGTGGTCTCAGGGGACAGTTAGGGCAGGTTTTGGAGATGTTGTGTAGATTAAAGTGACAGGACCTAAGAAATATTGCACATGGTCATGTCACCTAAATTGCTACTTTAGCACTTATGCATGCCTTATGTTTAAGCAAATCCTTGTTGCCAATAACCCTTAGTTTCATCCAGATGCCACTATAAACTGCAGTCACAGATACTGACATAATCCTCCAAAATACAAGACCAGTAGCTTGTAACCAAGAGCTTTACCCATAGAAAGTGGATGGATGAATGGTACGGCCATCTCAGGGTGTGAGAAAAGTAAGTTAGGTGCTGCTTATTTTTCCCCTGGACCTAAATGAACATTTAATCATAATACAACATTTATTAATGATTTTTATCCTACAGGTGTTTTCATTAAGGTTTACCTTTTTATATTTGGTAGTAAAACCAATGAAACCCTGGTACATGAGATATGATATTGGGAAATACAGCTTATACACATTCATTTGAACTCTCCCCCTGTAAAAGATACACACATAATCCTAGTTAAAGGGAAAACTTTATGTAGTATTTGTTTGTTCCTAATCTGTGCTTTCTATGCTGTATACACCCACGAGTCATTTTATTTATTTGTTTTTCTTTGTAACAAAATGGATTTGTCAATTTTTATTATATATATACATCAAAAAAGCATGCAAGAAGAGAAGTCACTCAATTTGGTTTTCAAATGCATAGATTAAAATATATTGTTTTATCATTGTTTTTGACAGATCTAAACATTGTATGGATGATGATAAATGATCTTTTACTACCTCAGTAATACACAATTCATAAGCACTAATTATATTTGGTTTAATGTAAAGGGCTTCCAGAGGCTTAGAAAAACAATGCTCTATGAAGAAATTGTTTGTGTGTGTTATTTAAGCCTTACAATCTTAATTACACTGTTGTTTGCAACGCAAAAAGATTGAAAGCATTCATCAGACATAATGTGAGTTTATGTCCTTATGAAATATGCTCGTAGAGAAAGAATAATATCTAAGAAGAGGTTTACCTCATATGGGAAATTTGGATGAAAGAAATAATCCTTGGGTCCTTTATTCAGTTTATTTTTAAATGTTTCTTCTATTTGAAAGTAATTTGCAAGCTAAAGTCCATTGTATGAATGAAGAAAGCCCTTGTTGCAAACCTTACCTGGATTTAAAACATGACTGCTTCTGTTTATCTCTTTCACCTTAGGAAGGATATGACCAGTAGATTACAGATATAAAATTTTTTACATATTAATTTTTTATTGCAGGAATGTAAAACTGCAGATTTAAACATCAGAAATAACAGAAAATCAACAAAAAAAAAACAAAACAAACCAGAACCAGAGTCCTCACAAAGTAAACAATTAAAGGGCATTTTCGTGGCCATATAAAAAAGAAATAAATTGACTCCCTAACAACGCAATAACAGGTATACAACATGTGCTTACAGCATAACAATAAATCAAAAAATAAATAGTACAGAGATTTCACAGCACAATTGATGGGTCTTAGGAAAGTAGTCTGATGGTGTACCATGTGTAAATGACTGCCAAAGCCACTGTCTAAGCAACTGCCAAAGAAGCAGTATGTCTCTCCTTGTTCAAAGAAGCTTCTAACCAATTCATTTGAAAGACAAATTTTAGTTTTAGATATATTTGAATTACACGTAGTCCCCAGGTTAAGGACATACGGATGACTCCTAGATACGAATGGGGCTTCCCTGCTCATTCGTGTGCAGGACAGAGGCTTGATAGGGGGAGAGGGCCATTTGCATGACTTGAAGAAGAAATCCTTTGCTAAACACAGCCGAGATTGTGGGTGATCTTATGAGCTGAGCTGATCTGTAACTCTTGTACCTGTAGACACACTCTGCAGGTGTTCTTTTTGCATATGCAGCTTCTTCCAAAAGGTAATGAATGTTTAGGCTCCATACATTTTTTTTTTGCTTTGTGATTAACAGTGAGGATTTTATACAGTACCTGACACCACACTGCCTAATATTAGGTTGAGACAAACATCTGTCCTAATTGCATTTTATTAAAATATTGTACCTGTTCTGACTTACATACAAATTCAACTTAAGAACAAACCTACAGTCCCTATCTCGTATGTAGCCCAGGGACTACCTGTACAGGTAATCCTTGCTTTACGACCTGTCTACGGCATAACTGTACTAAGGACCGGCAGTGTACATCCACGCTGTAACCCCTCTTCTGTCTTATGGGCTCCCTCTGTCATCTTCTCTGTGATCTTTGGTCTGCAGTCTGTCAGTGAACTAGTCAGTGACAGTTGCTACACACTCTCAGGGCTTAAGCCCGAGTCTATCCTATACTTCTCCCTTAATAACCAATTCACTTAACAACCAGGTCGGAAGGGAACCTGGTCCTAAAGCGAGGAGCATGTGTATAGCCTTTCTCCCAACCTAAGAAAATATTGGGCCTGATTTATTAAAGTTCTCCAAGGCTAAATGTACGCTTTCATCAGTGAAGCTGGATGATCCAGCAAACCTGGAAGAGATCTGGTCCAGTATTTAAAACATTTGCTAGCAAATAACTTTGAAGAAATCCAGGTTTGCTGATTCCCCAGCTTCACTGATGAAACAGTATCCTCTCCAGCTTTGGAGAGCTTTAATAAATCCAGCTTATTGAGAGAAGTCTCTTTCAACCCCGTTTTCTGGGTTCCTTGCATGTCTAGTGACAGCCCCTTACATAGGTGGCCAGTGGAAGAAATAATAACTTTTGCATTAATATCCATTAAGGATTATCCAGTCCTTTAATGGGCAAGGCCAACCCTGATTAAAAGTATATGTTTGGTGAAATGGTAAACTAAATATGATAGATGATTCTATTCATAAACTTTACAAATTGGCCAAACCTGGAATGGATTTGGTCCAGGACTGAAAACATTTGACAAATAATAGCAAATGATTTAAAAAAAATATTCCAGGTTTGCTGTATAACACAGTCTATCTTCTTCAGTCTTTAAGAGCTTTATTAAATTAAACACATTGACAGAATCCAATAGATACCAAAATAAAGGACATACATTTTTAAGATGAAGTTGTTTTACAGCAATTGCTTTGTGCCATACACTTTCCTTAAGGGGTTTCTTAAGGGTACAATTGCAGTTTTATTTGTATGATGCTATTCCATATTTAAACATTTCTTTTCTCACAATTGTATGCCAAAATCTAATATAAATTTATTCATTTTAGTTAAAATTGTATTGTATTGTAGTTACTGAATACAGTTCTTTTACAAGTGTATTATGAGTCCCAGATCTTGAAGCTGGTTTATAATTTGTAGCAGAAACAGAAACTATCTTGACGTTTATTAAACTAATCCCCCCAGCCTACGCTATCCTTGTATGATACAGTTCCCATATGGCCTATTTTATAAACCACATACAGTTTATTTTCTTACAACCTGTACTTTAGGCAGCATGCTCATTTGGCTCTTTTCTGATCCCAGAATGTTAATATTTATAAAAGGCCTGTTTTTAACCCATTTTTAAACTCAAGCTACAGGATTAATCAAACAGTAATTATGTTCATTAGAGTATAATGGCTATTTAATGAATAGTGAATTGGCATACCAGACAATATGAACAAATGGACATGGGGTTTGCAAATAACTGTATGAATGGATACTGACAGATGCAATGCTCTTCACTTGGCAAACCTATAAAACCAATTCTTTATGACAATCCAATAAATAAAACTTATCTAATGCAGGCTTAAAGCCAACCTATGACTACAATCAGTAATTATTGCGCCTCTCCCCTGGCTCCTCTAAAGATTGTAATGACACTTTATTTAGTTATGCACCATTTTGTACATCATTTCAAGTATATCAAATGTTTGAATTAACAAAGACTGATTATCTGCACATGTAGTTTTAAAAATTACAATATGGTGCACAAAGTGTATGTACGGAATGTAGATATTACTTTTTCTGTATTTTGAATAAAACAGTAGATTGCAGTGCCTAGGACATTGCATCAGTACCTTGATAATATAATAATATTAAGAAATCAATAATAATTAATAATAGGAAATCAAGTGCAAGAAGGGAAGTATATAAAAATAGGATAAAGTATATGTAAACCCTCACAGTAAATCTCTTTTATTTGTTTTTTTATTGGTTGGTTTGGGAAATGTTACTATTAAAAATAAAACCAGTCTGTTGAAATTTATTCTTAAAACTTTTTGTGCTTATTATTAGTGTTGGTCGAATAGCTAAATGTTCGATTCGGTGGATATTCGATCAAATAGCCCGATATTTTTCAGGTGATCGAACGCCTAATTCGAACACCATGTTTAGTCTATGGGCAGGGGGGAATTTGGGTTAATATTCAGGACTGGGTAGAACTGCAAGGAAGGGTGGTATGTATATTCCTAAGTATGCTTCACTCTACCATAGCCAATACATTTCAGCCTCATACCACTGAGCAGTTGTATGGCAATAAGATTGTGGAAAAGTTGTTTCCCTTGCAATGAAATGTTGCTAAAAGACAGCTATGTCTCTCTCCCTTAGCCAAACCCCAGGGTAAAAGGCAAATAACATGGAACCTTTAAAACTTCTCTTTTTGTTTTATTGTGGCAAAAACAAGGCAATTCGTACAAATAAAGAAAAGATTCTAACCAAAAGTTTTGCACCATTGTATAATTTAATACCTCTATTTATTAACCTCTTTTAGGAAAAAGCTACCAGACTCCTAAATATGGAAGCTCTACTATATGCCAACATATTTTTATTTCTGCCTATTCATTTCTGAAATGAAAACAACTCTGGCTGAGAAGTAGGAATGAGGTTCAGGTTTAAGCCTACCTTGGGTTCAAGTCAGATGTGCAGCACTTGATCTCTATCATAAAAGGGGACTGGCTTGGATTTGACCAAATTGGGAAAAAACTTTTGTCCATAATTCACTGTATGTACTTTGAACTATTGTCAGCTAATTACAATATTAGTGCAGGGAGTTCCAGATGATGGCAGATTCCCAGAGCTATTACCACAGCACAGGGAATCTGTCATTTAGTAATGGGTGTATGAAAGTTTAACATTGTTGGTCCTCATAATTGATGATGAATTACATTAATGGACAATATAATTGACTTTGGAGGACATAAATAAAGTTTATTTAAAAAGTTTGTAGGAATATTTTTGTGTTTTTATTTAATTAAAGGATGTTTTCATAAATAAAATGGGTAAAAAGTTGATTTAATTCAAGCCAATTGAGACGGCTGGGTTATAATGCCTTTGGGCGCTGAAAAAATGTGCAAAAATGCTACCACAAACACTGTCCCTAACTTCTTTCCTAAAGCAACTATACAGGGTGAGGGGAAATCCCCCCTATAGTGTGTGTATATATATATATATATTTATAGAGGAGGATGGCTAAAAATAATTGGCTAATTGGGCAAATGACTTTTTAGAAATCCACACAGGTTTACTGATAAAACTACAAAAGTAGTGAGTATATTTCCTTGTAACCTGCCAAATATCTACCTGATAAAACTACTACCTCTAGTTCTTTATCCTCCTACTAGAAGTGAGCAAACTACTAAAAAATTGAATGTGACTGGATTTTTAGTAAAAACCATAGGTAATTTTAAGAACTTTGAACAGGGACAACAGATCAGCATTACATCCAAACACCATAGAATGTAACACAAAAGATGGTTGTCCAAGACCAGAAGGTGTGAAATTTGTTAAAACAATCTGTTTTAGGTACAAAATTCCATCCTTGGTATCAGGAAGTTTGTATTTTACACTGTCATCTGAGGACATTGAACTAGGTAAAGGGTAAAGACTGAAACGTAAAGTCTAATTGATCAATTCATGGAAACAGTCACATGGTGGAATTTAAAGGCTCTCCAGTTGAAGTTCTCCATGTACTTTTCACTACAAAAGTGATTCCATGGAAATGGGCTTTATCTCTCTACTATATGTTGCCCTTTCAAGTCAGGCCTGGAACTAGACATGGATATATAGAAGTAAGGCGTGCATATGACAGTTTGTATGGGTACAAGGATCACAAGAGAATTTTTTAGACTTGGTGTTTTCCTTGGACTAGGGAGGAGCTTTAAGTTTAGCACCAAGAAATGGTAAGGTCAAATAGTATCCACATAAAGTTATTAGTGTTGGGTATTTTGAGGCTGATTTATCACTGTGCTACCATTGTTAATGAGAGTATTGAACAACTAAAGACAAGACAGTTCAGTTTCTTCCATTGTTCACATTTAGTTGCTGACAAGCATAATAGAGCTTATTGGGAGAGTTTCAGTGACTAAAAGACTAGATTCTTGGTATGATTTTACTGGTTTTCAGCACAAGGCCACTGTTACATATAACTTGGCATTAGCATATGGCTGTATTCTGGAAAATATGAAAGTGAAGGCATAGTCCTAACTTACCAAGGTGGTATAGGCAGAACTGAGTAATGAATCTATTGGTTTTTTATCAAAGTTGTCTTAAATTTTATCCTATTTTATGTTAATTTGTATTGCATTTAGTAGATAATTTAGGAATCTATTTTGAGCCGGTCCTGTTTTGCTCAAATATTCACTGTGCAGGAACACTTTTTATTACCTTTTATTATCTGTGCTTTCTGGTGCTGACCTCACAAAAGTGCAAAACAATAAGCATGGGGAAATGTTCTTCTCTAAATAATACCAGAAAGCAAATGTGCCCAAGTGTACCTGTCATTTTGCAAAACTATTTTTAAATCAAGTGCAAATGCACCTACTGAGTTGTTTTTATATATATTTTTCATATGTAAACATTAGTACTTTGGATATATGGTTATAGTATTGTTTGCATTATTTATTAAAGGCTCCACCATTTCGGAAATCAATGTTGTAGGTAGATTTTAAACCTGACAGACTTTGTATACCACCACCAAATTAAAATCCAAATACAATTATAGGACATGTACTGCTACTTTTGAGAAGCATAAAATAAATACAGTTTGCAATAACTGCCTTTACATAAACACGTGTTATGAACAGCACTGTATAGGCACATACTGCATGTGGTTGCAGGTGGAGCCTGTTTGGCTGGAGTAAACGCCTAACTTCTCAAACTTTTGTTTATCTTGTTAGAATCCCTATCGTACTTTTAAAAAGATAATAAATTCAACAGGATATAAGAATATAATAAATATTCAGATGGTATAATTGTTCAGCATTTAACAAAAACTTAGTTTTGGTGGATCAAGCCTATAAAATTATTTACACGATTACAATTCAAAGATTGGAATAATTTTATATCTGATTTTGCTTTTAATTTTCATACTAGGTATAAAGTGATATTGATTAGTACTGGTGTCTGTTCAGGTTGGAAAATTCATTAGAGGCTCTCAAGTGGAATCCCCTATACTGCCCATACTAGTAGGATGATTTTTTTTAGTCTGTCAGCTACTACATTTTAGTATTTTGTGATGAATAATAAATTACTATGTAACCCTAGACATTTTTAAAATAGAAAATAGTCAGTCAATAAAGCCTGCGTGGTTCTTATTTTAGTCATTACTTTATTTAACATACGGTTAACCAAAACCTATAATTTTATAGAGGAATTAGGTTTTAGGAAAATCCATCAATTGCATAGTTAAATCATTCTCTTACAGTGGATTATCCGTACAGCATTCAGAGTTGAGCAACTTGTATCTAGAAGAATGCTAAACTAGCAATGGTTAACTGATTTTTAATGCTTATTTAATCTTATGTGTTTTCAAAGAAGAGTGACAGCAAGTGGTCCATTGAGTCTTCCATCCCTTTTGTGAATTTTTAAGTATAGAAATATACGTGTTTTATAATAGCTAACAATTGGAGAAACCTAGTATCACTGAAATATCTATAAAGGGATTTAGCTTCCCAATGTATTTTGTGGATATTGTTTCAAAACTAAAGAAAACCTGTACTGAAATATTTAGGTATCCATTTCTGACCTAATTGCTGTCTCATGCATTACCATATTCCAGAACATGTGGACCAGAACAAGTACTGTATATAGCACATTGATTTGCCTAAATTCTGATTTGTGTACTCATTGAGGTCAGTCACTCAAAAAGTATTAAAGCCATTTAATGTGCCAGACAATGCCATGTAGTGCACCTGGGGAGGAATCATTATTTAGCATCTCAACCTAACACTGAGTGTCTCCCAAAAGTTCTAAATGGTCACAGGTAGCTCATCATCATAATTCATGTTCCTTTTTTTTATTAGTGATGGGAATGTCACTTTTCAAATCTGGCAGATTGTTCAATGGGTTCATTTTTTTGATTAGCCTGAATAGTTGCATGTTAAAAGCTTTATTCATTTTATTTCCACTGATGCTGTGCTCTGGGAGTGGTGACACTATTCTTTGGAGTAGACACTCCAGCAACCCATTCATCCCTCAAGCACACACATAGCAGGTTGTACTGCTAATAAGGATTTACCAGGTACACATGCATTATATGTCATATTGAAGTCTATGGCTAATAAATCCTTAAAAACTTTCATGTTTACTGTGATCTATAATTTTCATTTTCTTTTTAAGCACAGTTTCACTACTTTGTTATATCCACCTATACTGATACATATCTGGATCTGAATTATCTCAGGGGGAATTTTATTTTCTCTACTTTTATTAATTGTCTGGCTAGATATATTTATTTACATGGTTTACAGGTTAGGAGGGATTTACTGGTAATTCCTGGTTTTTATAAGTGTGTGTTTATTTTTGTAAAAAAGAATCATTATCTGATTTATTGTTGTATGGCTGTTGATTTTAAATTGACCTTCCGTATTGAATAAAATGTTCTGTTTTTAACTTTGTTTCTGAGGTTATTTTGTACACTAGTACATTGGGGTTCTGAGGTCACAGCTCATAATGATTGACCTAGATTAGGGACACTGAGGACATACATTATTTTTTAGTGCTGTATATAAAGAAATATAAACTGAACTGAATATAAATAAAAATACAGGAAAAACAGAATACTTTACTTGAGGTTTATACTCGAGTAATGACTTTTTTACAAAATAAAATAATAAAATCAACAAGAATTTAGGTAACAAGATAGAAGGAATGAAGTGACAATGACAGTAACAAAGTGACCGTAACAAGTGCTAGGGTGACAGATGATAAAGACCAGAATGACAGGTGACAGTGACAAGGGCTATGTAAGAGTGACAGCCAATCATTGACATATAGAAAATGTAGGTTCTGTGAGTGTAGAGCTTTTTGAAATCTGAAAGCCCCCTTTAATAATCTGCTCCTTTTATCACTTTCTGGGAATGAGTAAGGGGTACATAGTACACCTTACCCATTCTGAGAAAGGGTTAAAAAAAAGCCCTTGAAATAAAGACAACACACAATAGACTATAATGTTTTTTTTTTATTTTATTTTTTAACTATTAGCTTTGAAGCTCTTGTGATGTCAAAATATCATTCCATGATGGTCCCTTCAAGTGCCAGTATCTCTCTGCTGAACAATGGTGGGAATACTGCTCCAGTCATTGTGTAGAATAGATTCTACAAGGGGTAAGATAAGGACAGCTGGCTGTTCTTGGCTGCCCTGCTGCATGACTAGCTGATGAAAAATAACCAATGATGACGTGAGCATCAGATTGGACCAGAACACATATTCCTTAAAGTTGGAATATTTCCTTTTTTTTCCATCTGCTTTGTTTTTTTTATAGATTTTATGAATAATTCTAACACCATGCATCCTAATGAATCATGTAAGTTAACATGTCTTTTTCCTTGTGTTTCTCTTAACAGAGCTTGCGACACATGGGTCCCCACAGGAAGGAAGAGGGGGAGCACATGCTCCTTGCCTGTCCTTTGACTGTCTATTAAGCCATCATCCCAAGAGAAGAGTCTGGTTTAAAAATTAAAAGGGACTGGACACTGTTTTATAATTAATAAAAAAAATAAACCAACCCATATACAGCTTTATTACAATATCTATACATGGTAACTAAAGGATTTGTGTGGGTATTGTGGCTGTACCATGGCTTACATTGAAAGTGTCCCCAGGTTAATGTAATCCAAAAGTATTTTCTGAGTTTCCGTATCTGTAAATAAAACGTTTTGATAAAATTAAGTGTACACATTGAAATTGATAGTGCCAATCCATGTAACTTCCCTGCAGCCCTTACATCTTGCTCTATTATTTATTGAAAAGCCACATGTAAATATTTCCACAGGTATCGGCGACCCTATACATATTTTTGTAACATTACTATGTTTAGTAGCTTTGCAACTAATTTGAACTTTCTTTTCAGTAGTAGACTGATCTCCAACCCAACTGTTCTAAGGACAATAAAGTGCACACATATGTGGTGTATTTTGGGACTGGCAAAAAAAAGCCAAACTAATACGTAAATCGATTTGAACCAAAAAGTTGAATGCAAATTTGGCATCAAATTTAACCATATTAACTATGACCAAGTTGAATGATTTCCAGAGTCCACTTGTGTAGAGATTCCTTTGTTGTTTATCTGTCAGCAAGTAAAACTGCACTAGCAACCAGCCATAGTGGATAAATGTCAACACCAATGCTAAATTAGTCTACTACTTCATTACTTCCATGGATAAAGCTAGTGAAAAGGCTTCTCTAGTAAAACCGAAGTGTATCCAAAAGTAAGTGTAGTTTAATTTTAGAAAAGCAGTCTGTTTTTGTTTTTCATAGATGTTATAAATGATTCTTTCATCATGTATCCTAATGTGTCATGTAAGTTTACATCTCATTTTCCTTGTGTTTCTCCTGACAGAGCTAGTGACATACAGATGGGTTTATCTACTTATATATTACTGAAAGCAGTATTACATTATTTGTTTTTCTTTGGACATTGACAAACCACAACGTCTGTTGGGGCATCTACCTCAATTGAACCTAATAGTCAAGATATTCCTGCATAAGTTATTGTCATATGAAAAAGCATCAGAGTGATCCTTATAAAATTGTAATGGACTTCACAAATATGTTAGAATTAAGCTGTACAAAAGGGTGTTCTAAATATAGGGAATTAAGCCTGGGATCAAATCGGGTCTGGGGCTTACAGCAGCTTAGAACCACAGTCAGACTGGGTGGGCTAAACCATTTACTTTTGGCATTCATATAACCATTCCACATTTTCAGCAGAATGATGTATTGGGCTGCCAATGTGTGTCCCTCTTACAGTGCATGTCTCTTGAAAAAAGTCACACGGATTATGATATATGAGCCTATTAGCTATCTCCTTGCTGTTTGCGTGATTAAAGAAAATGCTACAAGAGAATGTGCAGGAAGTGATTTCCCTTATTGTACATTTAACCCAAGAGAATAAACACAGCTCTGCATGGAAATGTGAAAATCTGTGTTTTTCCTGCTGTTCAGCCAATAAATCTAATTCTAATACTGCTGTCCTCTGCCAAAACACCAATGTTTTAATCCAATTGTATACAGTTTACTTCTCTGAGAACAAAACAAATGAATGGCTGTGAGGTTAATGAGTTATATGGAATTTGTAAGAAGCTTCTCATGCAACTTCAGGACCGTACTAATAATGTTTCATACTTGGGTCCAGTCTTTAAGCAGTAGAGACTGACAACCATTGCAGAACTGTGTGTACAAGGAAATGTTACATTTCTATCTATACCCTTTTTGAACTTACCTGCTTTCTAAACATACGGCAGGGGGATCATATTCATTTCTTAGAATAATTTGAATATAGCAAACTGAATTTTGATCAACTGATATAAATTACTGGATCATGCACATAGATACTTTGACTCCCTTTACCCTTATGTAGGGGGGCCATTAAAAACAAACAACAGATATATTGTGACCCATTCATAAAACACAAGTTGCAATTCTCTTGGATACAACTATAGTCAATACTTCTTTTAGGCATAAACTTTATAACAGGCATTATTGAATTCTTACTGTGCCTCTATTTGTTTCATTGTTTTAGTTTACTCTTTTGTACCCTTGGCAATGTCCCTGGTATTATTCATTGTCATTCCAGTCTGAATAACTGGTGGTTACCCCTTTTTGCCGTATTTTTTGTATGTGTGTGTTATGACTGTATATTGTTCATATTTTTTGGATTATCCTTTTTGTTGTACATATTCTTGTTAACCTATTGAAACAGAAAATGCAAGCTGGGGTGGTATTTACACGTCATTTGTTCTTTTTTTCTACAACTAGAATCAAGTAATATCATTTGTATTTTAACATTTTAAAATAAAGTAAATGAATGAAATAACTCAGAAAGCTTGGAAAGGTAGTCTAATAACCCCTTTAGTGCGTACACCCTCCCTCTAATAATTGTATTTTAATACATTTATTCAATGCACCGGCAGAAGAACACTTAGGGCTCTATTTCCCCATGCTGGAAATCTTTCAGATCCATCTGTTTCAATGGCAGTGACTGATTCACCCACCAGGGTGAATCCCACCAGGGAACGCTTGAGAGAATGTCGCATTCCATGCTCCATAAATAGAGCTCTTACAGTTTAACATCCACATATTCACTGCTAAGAAATGTAGGGCATTGATTCTTTTATTTCTACCTTTTAATAAGTAGATACACCTTTGCCATTTTAGTTAGTGAATAAGCCTGTTAGTATTGGAAATCACAAAATAGGAATAAGTTGCAAATAGTGCAGCATTTATTTAAAAAATGTATTCAAACAATTTTACATCCTTTTCAGATTTTTTATTCATAGCAACAAATGTACAAAAAAGATTAAAAAACTGTAAAGCACAAATATAAAAAAGAAAGCAATGGAAGGAGAAGAAAAAAGATTATGATGAAAAAACACATGTACATTATATACATAGTTCTAAAAGAGTCACATACATATGTCTGTGCAGAGAACTGATAACTCCTGATAGGCTGCCAAACACCAACTATTTATGTTGAAATAAACTGTTGGAGATTTGTGCTTAACTTAACAGGAAAACAAAACAGTTTGAAGAAGAACAATAAAGACAACAAACAAGACTTGCAGGAAGGCTGCTCTGTTTATTTAGACCCTTACACATTGCCCTCTGTAATCTTTTAGGGACATTATCCAACATCTCTGCTAGTAATAAATCCAAACATTACTGTAGCAACTGTGTACATCTAAAAAACGAATGTTTAACGTCAGCCCATGATTTGCTTGTTCAAAAAACGCAGACATTATTGGGTTTTAGCTTCCAAAAAAGGAGGACTTTTGGGGGAAAAAAATCAAACTACATAAAGTTAAAAAAATTTACCATCCTATTTTTTCATTTAAATGCACTTTAACTTTTTAGCATTTTTGTGTTTTAGGATGATAAACACGAAATGGCCAGACTGGTTTGAGATCTAAAGTAATCACTTGGCCTCCATGTTTACAAATTTGCTGTCTATATTTATTTAAACTAATAAGCATATTACTGAGTTCGATTTGTGATATATCACACCCATACATTGACTCTATGCCACACAACAAAGTTATTGAACTGTGAGGGATCCCCATAAAGACAGACTGCAAGAGTATAGGATCAGAAGAACATATAATGCATAAAAGAAAATAAAAATAGGAGTTTTCCATAATTAAAAAAAACATTACCTTTTAAAATCTATACAAATTCATAAACTGGGAAAATTAAAGTGGGGCTAGGTTTTCTTTAAAGATAAACACCTCCTTCAAGAGTTATTTTACATAGAACGGGTTAACTGATCAAACTAAACTAACCTAAACATGGTATATCTGCTATATTTTCTAAATAATTACACATTAGTAATCTGCAGTTAGGTCCATAAATATTTGGACAGTGATAATTTTTTTTTAATTTTGGTTCTGTACATTACCACAATTAATTTTATTGTTTCTTTAATGAATTCTGAGGTGTTCAGAGACATACTGTCTGCTCAAATCCAGCTAAATGCAGTCACATTGATTGGGAGGCGTTTCATAATACAGATGTACAATGACCCAAAACATACATCCAAAGCAACCCAGGAGTTTATTAAAGCAAAGAAGTGGAATATTCTTGAATGGCAATGTCAGTCACCTGATCTGAACCCAATTGAACATGCATTTCACTTGTTGAAGACTACACTTCGGACATAAAGGCCCACAAACAAACAGCAACTGAAAGCCGCTGCAGTAAAGGCCTGGCAAAGCATTAAAAAGGAGGAAACCCAGCATCTGGTGATGTCCATGAGTTCAAGACTACAGGCTGTCATTGCCAGCAAAGGGTTTTCAAACAAGTATTAGAAATGAACATTTTATTTTCAGCTTTTTAATTTGTCCAATTATTTTTGAGCCCCTGAAATGAAGTGATTGTGTTAACAAAGGCTTTAGTTCCTCACATTTTAATGTAATCTTTTTGTTCAACCCACTGAATTAAAGCTGAAAGTCTGCAGTTCACCTGCATCTGAGTTGTTTCATTTAAAATTAATTGTGGTAATGTCCAGAACCAAAATTAGAAAACAGTTGTCTCTGTCCAAATATTTATGGACCTAAATGAAACTATATTTCTTAAGTGTTTTTATTCCATGTAATAAATAATAATAAATATATATTGTCCAATGAATGTATTGGAATTTTGCATCAATCACAATCAACCTAACTATTTATGGATTGATTGAGGCTCTGATTTTTTTTTAGCATTTACCATGTATGACATATAACAGTGATATTCTCTCACTGTCAACAAATGACATGTGTAGGATATAAGTATTAGGCAAACAATGTTGTCATTTATATTTATATCTTAGCATGACATTGCAGCGTTCCATCAGTCAATGCCAAATTCCTGGATGATGCAACTTATTTGGAACACATGCGTTAATTGCAGAAAATGAATAGCTAGTATGAGGCACATTTTTTTTACTTTTAAACCATTTAGTTAGGCTTTGGGTGCACTTCTAAACTAATGTTTGATGAAGGAAAGTACCTTAAAATCCAAGTTGTTCAAATAACATAGACAAGAACGAAGTTTCAATTTAAACATATAATTTTTTGTATAATGATGTTTTACATAAACACTGAGGCATCATAGTATGAAGGGGTACTGAGAAGTCCTGGCTTTGCCCAGAAAGAATTGAGCCAGAGTTTTGAGATAACTCATTTATTCAACATATCCCCCCCTGAGACTGATGCACTTGGTACAGTGAAGTTGCAGCTTTTCTAGACCTTTCAAATAAAAGTCCTTTGGTTAGGCCGCAAACCAGCTCTCAGCAGCATCTTTGACCTTAGAAATGTCCTCAAAACATTGCCCCCTCAGGTGTTTCTTCAAATTCAGGAACAGATAACAGTCCAAAAGGGCCAGGTTAGGTGAGTAGAAGGGATGATAGACCAATTGAAAACCCAGGGTGTTCAATTTGGCAGCCACAACATTGGACCTGTGCGCAGGTGCATTGTCCTGCAAAAAAAAGGATCCCTTTCATCAACTTTCCACAGTGTTTCATCTTAATTGCCTCCTTCAGCTGGTCCAGGAGGTTAGCATATTACTGTCCAGTGATACTAGAGCCCTGAGGTAGGTAGTCCACCAACAGAATACCGTCTTTGTCCCAGAAAACGGACGCCGTGACTTTTTGTGGCCGATTTCTGGGTTCAGAACTTCTTCCGCGGCGGGGACCCGCTGTGACGCCATTCCTTTGACTGTTCCTTGGTTTCAGGATCATAGATGTGGAGCCAGGTTAATCCTCAGTCACTAACCTAGCCAGAAACTCCTGTGCAGCTTCAAAATGGGCCAAAACAGCTTTGGATGCTTCAACTTGTTCCTTCTTCTGATCACCGTTCAAACATTTCGGCACTAACTTCGCTGAAAGCTTGCGCATGTCTAAGATAGTGGTGATAACAACCCCAACACGCTTCCATGAGATGTCAAGTATCTGGGCTATCTTTTTTGCGGATATTCACCGGTCCTCAATAATCAGCTCACGGTTGCCGGGTCATCTTCAATGGTGAAACGCCCAGTCTTGCTGACTTTCCCTGGAAAAACGAAAACTTCATGACGGCCCGTAACTCCAACGACGTGAAACTTGCTTGTGCCTTTGGCATCACAGCTTCTCACTAAAAGAAAAAACAGTTTTTAGAATCAAAAAGACCTGATATTTGCACAGTTACATACTAAGATAATAGGCTGTCATATTCCCCAACACTCATTTTTCTATTTCATCTGGAAGGGGCAAAGCCAGGAACATCTCCGCACCCCCTCATATGTAAATCTTTTTTTAAGACAGAATGCCCTCAAAAAGAATTGTCACAAACCTGTTAAAAAAGTATCCTAATAAAGCAATAAATAATAAAGCAATCCTCTGGTAACAGATCTTGTGTTGTCACCTAGCCAAAATGTAGGACTATATAGCATACTAGAAAAATGTGTGCAAGATATCCTATATCCTGTCAGGTTTTTTTATTTCTTCTGGTGGTGGTGCTTAGATAATAATGGAAGAAAAGTATAAGTACTGCTTTTCAGGTAGATGTATGCTTTACTGCAGGAGAAATGTTTAACATATACAGAGCCGAGTCTAGAACAATATGTATTCACTTTAAGATCGTTACAAAGAACAAGAGGGCACTTTTTGCGTCTGGAGGAAAATACGTTTAATCTCCGGATAAGGAAGGGATTCTTTACTGTAGGTCTGTGAAAATGTGGAATCGGCTCCCTCAGGAATTAGTCTCAGCAACTACTATAGATTGCTAAGAAAAATCTGGATGCTTTTCTAGAAGCACAGAATATAACTGGGTATTAAAGCTTTAAAGTAAAGAAAACAGAGACCTTTGATCCGGGGAACATCCGATTCCCTTATGGAATCAGGAATCATTTTTTTCCCCCAGTTGTAGCCAATTTTTCCAGGGTTTTTTTTGTTTGCCTTCCTCTGGATCAACTATGTCCATAGGGTCTTATATCTGGGATGGGTTAATTTCCCTAGTGGTTGAAGGTGATGAACTTTGGGGAAAAAGCATATGCAAAAGTATATTATTATTAATAAACAGTATTTCTATAGCGCCAACATATTACTCAGCCCTGTACATTCAATAGTGGTTGCAAATGACAGGCAGATACAGACAGTGACACAGAAGGAGAGAACCTTGCCAGAAAAGCTTACAATCTAAGTGGTGGGGAAGCAGCACACAACAGGAGGGTGGGATATGTAGTGGTGGGTAAGTAGTGAGGGTTTTAAGAGACAGAAGAAGATAGATAGATAAGTCTCAAAATGTGGGTTTTGAGTATTCTTTTAATTGAGCAGAAAGTAGTAGCAAGCTGAATAGGATGAGGGAGACCATGCAAGAGAATCTTCCCTTTTTCAAAGCCTACACTTCCATTTTTAAAGCTTCTGCCTATATGCAGTGTTACATATGCAACTGAAAGTTTGCCAGTTACCTGACCCCTATTTATCCCTTTTCACCTACTGGAGCACCCCTGCAACCTTAAAAATAGCAAAATGCTTATTTATCTACCTTTTATCCAGCCATCCGCAATCCTGTTTATCTTCTATTTCTCATCTCATTTGCATCCATATTAATGTCATTCTGTTGTCATTTTCAATCAACCTGAATGCTTTATGATCATATTCAATAAATGCGTACACACATCCAATTTTTATCTTTGGAAATGAACGACGAACGAACGACCGATTGGCCAAAAATCGTTTGTAAAAAAAGTAACCAACGACGCCAACGAAGGAGGATAGTCGTTGGAAATGAACGACCGGACCGGCGGATCGGATTGGACGACGATCGTTGACCATCTATCGTGTGTACGGTCGTTCAATTCTAAAATTTGCATCTATAATATTAAAATAGAGTGTTATTTGCAGCATTAAGCAGTTGTACCCTCCTATAGTGTTGACAATCCAGGGGTTTCTTATCATAAATAGTAGATATTAATTACCTTGCTTCCATTCCACTCGTAATAACTTTTTCTACACGGACACAATGTTCCCCCAATTGCTATGTTTTTATTAACTACCACTAGGCAAGAACCATTATAAATTGTGTTTTCTTTTCCAATCTTTGGCATGTATACTTGGTCCTCCAATCTGGACACTAATATCTTTTACTATGTTCACTGACGACTTTGCTATTTTGTATAGCTCTATATGCCATATTTTATCTTCAGTTAAACTGTATAGAGATAAAGATACTGTATAAACAATAAAGATACTTATGTTATAAATCCTATGTTTTTTTTTTTAAACTGGGGCAAACCTGATAAGTAAGTATGCTTATCTGTATAACTTACTGTATAGCTTTTCTATCTCCAAAGGCATTCTTTTTAGGGAAACAACACAAAATTGTGCATCTCTTTTACTCCTTTAAATGACCATACATTTTTTTGCATACTGTACTCAGTAACAAAAATATTCATAAGGCCTTTATGAGTGCCAAACAAAGTTGCACTAGTCCACAAAAATAAATTCTCTCAATTGATAATATCAAACTCACAATCTGTTTTCAGTAATAAAAACTAGTTACATTTAAATAGTTCTAGAGAAATCCTAATGTATCATTCACAATGAGAGTTAAGCAATGACAATGAAAAATCAAACTTACAGAGATATTCCCCATGTGTCAACTCACCATACGCTTTTTTGCTTTAGGAATGTGCTAGAGAGGCTTAGATTGAGGAATTTGGTACTAATTTCAGGCTCCTGACGTACAGAACCAGACAGTTAAAAATAACCATATCTCACCCATAAACAAAACAAGCAATGATCAATTACATTCTCTCCCTTTCCACTCACATGTAACCATGGCCGAAAGCCAAGAAAGGATCAGGTTTGATGTTTATGCACCTACTAAGGAAGAACATGTGATGTAGAAGGATTTTACTTTGAGTTTTATCCTGTAAAATGTAGAGTTGAAGTCTAAGCATTGTAAGACAGTTGAGTTTGATGAGGCTTCACCAGTGAGAATTGATAGAGGTAAGCTTATTTCAGCAGCCATATAAGGAGTCAAAAGATGCATTGTCATTACAAGACATTTTGGCTGCCATTTTTCAAAGCCATCAAATAAATCAAATAGTTTTTTTAAACACATGGGTATCTCAAGAATGAAAATTTCTTCTAGGTATACATCACTTGTTATTTGTCTTTGTAAGACACAAAATCCTGTTTAAATGTTGTTAGCATACGAGATGTTAAAAACCAAGACACAAGATTTAGCTGCACTAAATTCCACTTAAACTCAATCCATTCAGGTAAATGTGGTAAGCCTTGCTTGGTAAGGGGGCAACATATACCTACAGATGCATTCAAATATTATGTGAAGTACTTGGTGACTAAAGTAAGTTATATCCAGAATTTGGTGTACCTCACCTAACATACTGATATTAGTGGTATACAAATTAAAATATCATATTGTTTGTGTAGATACCTCTTTTATAATAGTGAAAAAGAATTACAAATGTTGCTAGCTAGAACGACAGCTTCTAGAATGGATCACCAACTAAAATGTTTATGTTATTATTATAATTATTATTATTATATAATATATATTAATAAACAGGATTTATATGGCACCAACATATTATGTAGTGCTGTACAGACTTATACAGACAGTGACACAGGAGAAGAAGAAGACCCTGCCCCGAAGAGCTTACAATCTAGGAGGTGGTAAGTTTTTAGAGCTACCTTTTCTTTGTTACATTCATTAATTCATTGATCCAAGTGGAGAAGAAGGCCAACCAAGGTCATACAAGGGTGAATTTCTGACAAAGCCAAGATGGGAAAGTAAAGTCTAAATAACAATTGATTATTAAAAGAAGTCAACAAGAACCCCACATTTTAATAGAAGGTTTTGCAGGTAGCAATTGCTACATTTGGGGTCAAATAAAAATCTATAGAGAATGTCCTAATTTAACCTGCTTGGAAGGTGCTCAAGCATTCAAGCTACAGTCTTTCCTTGAACATATAGGCAAAGGCAGGACCTTCTGAAACAAAGTATTATGGAATAATGAATCAGAGATTGGCCACAGTAATAGTAGACAAAGGACAACTATGAATTTTGCTTCATATCAAAGTGTGCTAGATGAGAATGTGAGGCCATCGGTCTGAAACTTGGGATTCTATCCAAGCATATTGAATTTAGGAATGGTTATGTTTTAACCAAAAATGAGGAACTTTACTATACATTTGTATACTTTTTTTTTATTTCCAAGGTTTTGGAATTTTTTATTGCTGTGTAATTAGGACTTTTCTCAAGACTCCCAATTATTAATTAATGGGAAAGAAAAAGCAAAAAGAAAGGGTGGAGAATTGTGTCCTGGGTCGTAGACTTTATATGTAGTCCTATGAGTAATGCAAACTTGGAGCAATTAAAAGAATGGGCGGATAAGGATGGTTCAAAAAGAGTAGAGTTAGGAGAAAAATGGGAGACTAAAAGAAGTGAGAAGTGTAGAGGGGTGGAGTGGGGGAAGTAGGATCCCACTTTGCAATTGTTGGAGTTGGACATTCCCCTGCAAAAAATCTGGTATACAAATCCTGGCAACATTGACATGGATTAATAGTGAACATTGATATGATTTCCCTGGAATTGCATTTTAGTGAAGTAGAAACAAAGTTTTTTTTATATGGTATGTGAAAGTGTGTACTATTTGAGTCTATGATTACCACTCCTTTTCATAAGGTAGAGTGTGGGACAGTCCCAGAATATATAGAAAATAGCACTCTCCTCCCCTCCACATTGGAAAGGGACAGAAAGAAAGAAACTAAGACACTCGGGGTTCTGTGTACTCTTATGTTAGAAGTTTATATCCTGGTGGTACATGTTGCTGAAGAAGGATTAATGTTCTGATTGGAAAATATGAACCTTCCTGTTCCTGTGAAAAAGTCATCTGTAAACCTTTTCATATTTTTTTTTAAAAATGGGAGAGTTTGTTCTAAGTATGGAGGTGTCAATAGAGTAAAGTTGTATGAGAAAATAACTCAGGACTGTGCTTAGTGCTGTTATTTTATATTTAATGTTATTTATTATTTTATGTATTACAATATTTATTTGCAATACAAATTATCAGCAAAAACAAGAACATCATTTTCTGTTCACCACATTATTCATAAGAATCTACTATTTCTACTGTTTTCTCGCATCTTCTGACCAGCCAGTGTAGAAAGCCGTTAGTGTCACTGCTGTGGAGATTTGCAAGTAATTCCTCTTCTGATAGAAAGTGATGGCAATCTCCCCATAGAGATCAATGTAGAGGAAGGAAAAATAAATTCTTTTGGCTTCCTTCTAAAATGACATGCTTCTAAAATGAATGCTTTTCTCAGCCAGACACTGGGAGTTTGTGCCTAAGTCCAATGACTTAATTGAAGCTCAAAACTGCATTTAGAGATAAATTTTACAATAGAAAACTATGGTATTCTTGGTACAAGGTTCTGCAGTTTGTTTGTTCAGATATATATTTAGTTTTGGAATATTTAGCACTGAATGGCTATTCTCTTATTACTTGGATTGTCCTTCCAGTACATGAATACAGCATATTCAAGTGGAAGATATACCATACCCAGCAACTAACTCCTTAGAACAGTTTGAAGGTTTCTTTACATAACTTCTATCTCAATTACAGTTTAAGTTATAAATACCAATTGATTTTAAGGTATAAATACTGTTATATTTTGATAGCTCCCCCATATAAGTGTTTCTTAAATGATTAGAGAAAAGCCCTGACCTCTGATCAGTGGCCACTCAAAGCTCATTTAAACTCATGTCTTCAGCCCACCAGTGTAGACAATAACGTTAACAAAGTCAATTCACCCAGGTAGGAAGACTGATGGTTTATTTAAAATAAGTCTATATTGTTTAGGTTACAATTTTCCATTGTAATGTTTTGTCTTGAAGGTTTGTTTTATTCTTCAGGTGTAAATACTCCTTTCCTGGGCTTTTGTATATCAATTTTCTTGAGACATTTTGGCTTAAACTGACACATCATTAACAGTTTTTAACCCAGTTAGCGAAAGAGAAAACTTCTTGCTGATGAACTGCTATAAACAGAATGCGTCTTATAGCCTGACAAATGAGCTGCAAATTGTGTCCTGTGCATGTAACACTTTATAAAAGTTTTATAAAGGCATGAGCAAAATCAAAAATATATCATTTATTTGGTATGAGCAAAATAAAAAAGGCCTATAAAATTCTTCAAACTGAAAATGTTATTAAGGTGTTCCACCTGTTTTCATGTGTGGTTGTCATTACACTTTAGGTGAGGCTAGATGCTTTGCTTATTGCTTCATATCTCAAATGCCTTTGCCCTATTTATCATCAGGAGCTTGCCTAGGAAAAACATTGGTATTATAGAGACATAAACATTCATCAACAGTGAGGTTCTACTAGTAAATTATTTATGGAACATTGTAATTCCAGCATACAATTACATTAGTTATAATTGCAAGAGTTCATTAGTTTCATATACCGGTATATCTGGGCCAAGGTCCAGACAAAAATACAAACCCACCCTTTCAATCACAAATGCTATCCAATAATGAAAGATGTGAGTCTGCTACTAAACTATCTTAAAATAAAGGACATTTACTACTGGACTGCTGAAAATGTCATGCCCACTTATTGATACAATAAACCTGGACAGTTTCATAAAACTGAAATGCAGGTCGTGGTAGATGGGGCTGTAAATTGGGGATACAGTAAAGGTGATATTGGGGTGAATTGGGGATACAGTAAACTTGAAGTACAGAATAGTTAACAAAGTGTCATACCAAGAGTTTATACCAAAATGTATGGGTCTGTATAGTTCAACTTATTTTTTAGGAAAAGTAAAGTTAATAAACCCTCCAGAACAGGAATTGAGAACCTTTGAAGTAAACCAAATAATAGCAAGCAATGTTAATATCTAGATTTAAAGCTATTTGGATTTATTGTATAATTATTTATTTAGTAGAAGACACATCACAAGTAATAATAAAATAAAATTGCAATTATTATTTTAACTGTACCATTGTTGTAAAAGAATTTCTGTGCATTAAAATCACATTTGCTTGATTGCTTATGATAAAATTTGTACATCATATCATTTACAAAAAACATCTGTATGTATAAAATACTAGATATATAGGCATATACTGGAATTTCTAGATATACTTCTAGAAATTTAGGCTCAGACTATTTCAGAAAATTCTATTTTTTCTCAGTTTCTTGGTATAGGTATGGTTTCTACGCAATTATTGTGTATACTTTTCACTCCCCTCAGCCATGTTTGTGTATGCTAGAATTATGTAATATAGAAGTTAGTGCTAAAGTGAGGAGGACACCAGGTGGGATCTTGTCTTGAAAATCTACTCTTCCCACCAGACTAAAAGAGAGGTGCAAAGCCCTGGAGGCAAAATCAGTAAATATATTGCTTTGGAAAACTTCTTTTAGAAAATCTACCAACTGGACTGGTTTTCTTCTATATGTTTTAAGTCAGGGGTCGGCAAACTCCAGCCTTTAGGCCAGATACAGCCTAGCCGGTAGTTTGTTTAGGCCTAACGGGTGTTGGGAACTACCGGAGCCGCAGCCACCGGAGCTTCGTTGCCACCTCCTTGCTGTGGCTCCATTATTTATCGCGGCCGGCATTGATTCTTCAGCCGCTGCGGTAAATAGTAAATGCCCCCGGAAGGGAAATCCCTCTCCTCCACAATGCATACAGAGGAGAGGGATTTCACTTCAGGGGGTGTTCCCTGTTGGTGGGCAGGACTCAGAGTCCGGCCTAGTGTGCTCCCGCCCACCCCTGAAATGGCCTAGTGGCAATAAAAGTTTGCCGACTTCTATTTTAAGTGATTTACGTACTTACCTGTTAAAATGTTGCTCCTAAACTCCAACCATTCTTTGAGTAAAAGTGAAACATTTGAACCCTTGAAAGAATGTTCCATAAGCCCCTCTATCAAGCAAATTTGGTGACAAAAATATTTTTAGGGAATTACAGGAAATTTACTCAGTGAGCAGACGGCTTTAAAATATTTTTCTTCTTGCAAGCTACTTAAAAAAAAAAAAAAATCCATAGACATCAATACAATTTTTAGTTAAACAGGTGTTAAAATTTCAACTTAAAGTATAAAAAAAAAATGGTGGCAAACAAATAATCCTGCAATGTTGACCATCCCTTGGTAGGTGAAATTACCATTAGGCATTAAGTTTCTGGAGCCTTCCAGAATTTTCAGCTTAAATAACAAATTGTTTTTAGTAAAGAGCTATCGAGTAAACTGTTAGACAATGCAACCTACATAAATGTAAAACGTAATGCAATCTAACCTGCTTTAGAATAAATATTATATAATAGGTTTAATAATAATGATATTTATGTTCCAGCATTTAATAATTTCTTGCCCCCCCCCCCAAACATAATATAAATTACCTTTGAATAGCTAAAAGTTCAACTTATTATTATTATTTTATTTTTTTTATGAAGTGAGGTTTATACACTGCAATGATTTTTGAAACAGGCCATGCCACCATAGAAACCTGTTGGGTAAGTAGTGAGATAATTAGACTAACTGCATGTATTTGATGTAAACTTTTTGGTAGTTTTAAATTATCATAAGTACCTAAATTTACAGGTTCCAGACAACACATAGGCTTGGCTAAGGCCTGTGTATAGGTTTTTATGCTCAATAATATTGATTCTAGTGTTCATTTCTGTGTTCTTACCATTTGCTACATTTTGACTTTAAGGGTGATAATGAGTTTTTGCACCAGTAATCATCTGTGACCGCATAGAGGATCCAGAGGTGAAGCTGGTAACTTTCTGTTTCAGCCTTTTTCATGAATAGGTGTGAATTCTTCTTCCTTGACTCATTGCCTTGTGGTCTTGGTAAAACGGGCATGCCAACAGACTCTTACTGCTACTGAGGAATTGATTTTGACATGATGGCTGCCGTCCTTTTTCTTCTGATTTGAGGTGGTTGTCCTACTATTTTATTTATACCTACTACACATTGCCAGGATGTTAAGTAGTAATTTTCTGTATTTCTACATGTTCTGTTTCTGTAATAGGCTTTGGCTCTGTTAATGTACACGCTCCTTTTCTCAGAACCAAAGCTGCTGTACCAGATCAGCATCATTTCCAAGACTCATTGGGTCTTCTTTATTAAAACCTTCAATACACGTAAGCAGTACATATAGTTAGAAAAATTCTGTTCTTTTTTTTTAAATGTATGAACGATTATATATATATATATATATATATATTAACAAATATACTGTAAATATATATATATTGAGGTATTTTGTGCCAAAAATATATATATATATATTTACAGTATATTTGTTAATTGCCTATTTAAACCCCCAAAATACCTACTGATCTTGCTAGTGTAGTCTGTTTAATTTATTTTCCATGTTAGGACAATACTTTTTTGCCTCCTCAGAAATCATGGCACCATTGTTTTACTTGTGTATATAGTTTCTAATTGGATAACAGTGTGATATACAGACTCAAGGTTGTAGGGATTGCTAAAAATTTGTCTAAAAGCTACAGTATAAGACCAAAAGGCATGGGAGCTCAATGATTTGCCTTATGCAGGAACCTTTTCCATGCTAAACATGCCAATTCCCTGTCTTTTAGGTATTAAAAAATAAAGGTATGCTGAGAATGTAGTTTGCTTAATTTTGCCTTGGCTTAAGGCAGATCCGAGAGAAAATTTAGATTTATAGTATTCAAATCAGAACCTTGCCAACCTGCTTAAATCACTGAGACCCTAACTGATGAAAGTGTATCTTCTCCAACCTTGGAGAGCTTTAATAAATCAGAGCTGCCCCCCCCCCCTTTAAAAACCACCAGCCAATAAAAATACTCATTACAATTTAACTTGTCAATGGGCTTATTTTGTAATCATTATCCACTGACTACTAAAACAAACAATATCTATGTTTGGTTCTAATAAAGTGTCACAAATGTCAACAGCAACACTATTGCCCAGATTAGGCTCACTTCTCCCATTGTTGTCTTTATTGTCTTTTAGATTGTAAGCTTTTTTGGGCAGAACCCCATTCTATGTGATCCCTATTTAATGTAAAGCACTGCATAATCTGTTGGCGCTTAATAAATGCAGTTTATTAATATTATCATTATTATTATTATTATTATTATTAATAATAATAATAATAATAATAGTAATAATAGTGTTAGTTTATTAGTAGCAAATATTTATTGATTAAGTGCAATTAATCAATTCTGTTTTACAGGATAAATAGGGTTTTCAAGTTTCTATTTAAATTTCAAATTA
Source organism: Pyxicephalus adspersus (assembly GCF_032062135.1). Classification (NCBI taxonomy): domain Eukaryota; kingdom Metazoa; phylum Chordata; class Amphibia; order Anura; family Pyxicephalidae; genus Pyxicephalus; species Pyxicephalus adspersus. The sequence goes on from NC_092858.1 coordinate 121,069,294, forward strand.
GGAAATTAAACTTTTGCACACCTGAGCCTTGTAATTGAAGCTGTATCTTTATATGCTATGCTCACATATCTGTAATGGTATTTTGTGCCAAAGTGTACAGCATTCTTTGACAACTCCTCACCACTACATCAGTGCCATCATTTTCTGTATTAGGATTGTTGCTGACATTTTTCCAAACCAGGGGAGGACAGCTGCATAGACTAAATGATTCTAAGTGCTCATAGAGTGAATTATTTATTTCATGTTATGTCCTCACTCAGAAGTCATCTGTTGTATTTTCATCCTACTGCATAAAACCATGGTGATGCATGGTAAGTGAATTTGTTTTAATGTGTTCTCACCGTTTAATTATATCCTATTAATGTTTGGTTACAGAAATATCTCATGTATTTGTCTCTCCTTAATATACCACCAAAGCAGGAGAAACATAATGCCTTGTATTTCACAAAGACTTGGCTGTAGGATCTGGTCTGTTTTATTTTATTTTTTTTTAATTTTATTTAGTATGTGAAAGTATATGACTGCATTATGCTTAGGCAAGCAGCACCGGGTAACCAAACACCAGATGTTAAAATATGACATACCATCACTAATGAGATTTGGTTAGGCAGCTCAAAAAAATTATAGACAACTACAATTTGAACTACCATATGAGCTCACTAATGAGATCTGTGGACACAATGTCTCACATTTTCTGTAATACTGATACACAAGAAGGGATTTTTATATCATCTGAGGTTTGAAATCAACAAAAAATATGTGGCTACCGAGGCCGAAAAAATCAGTAAGGTATTGGAGTCATGGGTCCTAAGCAAATGAATATTAAAAAACACTGCTATTATTCTACTACGGATGAGTGGAATTGCTAAATTCTTCCATTATATTTCTGCAGAAATGCATATTTTCATGGAAATCTAGGCAAAACCTCTTCATGCAGCTTTAATAACAACATTTAAAACACACAAATACTTTAAATTTAATGCTTGGAGGGTACTTAAGTTGTCTGCTGTGCCAGGTTTTTTCAATAAAAAAATGTACGGGTCTCCCCTAAACCCTGTTATACTCACTTTAGTGATGCATAGAGTATGAGACTGTGGTCAGTGAGCATGGTAAGAATGTGCTTGTTGTAGTAAATAAAAATCAAGTTCATTTAAGTCCTCAAAACACATCCACTGTCAATCTTCCAGCCAAGATTCATGATGCCCTGATGTTTCTTGATGTTTACCTAAAATAGAATGGCAATTCCTCTGTGTTGCAGTAATTGTCAGAGAATTGTGGTATTTTTCACCAAATTTTCATTCAATGGCACCGGAAACAACTGGTTGTTTAAACTGATAGAAATTAAAATAGAAGTCTACAGCATGCCTTTCACAAGAACAACATTAGAAGTTGGAAATTAAATACAAGTATGTAAATATTCCGCATTAGCTGAAAAACATATTGTGTACCTACAAAGTAAGCTGTTTACTTCCATAGTACTCACGACCATAGTAATTTCGTGACTAATGGTAAAGGTGCCAGATAAAAATATTTATTAGACATTAACACAGCAATTATAAAACCAGACAACTACCCCAGTATTGATTAGATAGCTATATAATACATAGCTAGTATGTAGTGAATAAGCAGTATTCTGAAAAATCCTGGACACTAAAATCTAGAAAAAAATCCATGATATATAATACATATGTATTTATCTATCCAGGTAATACTGCCGGCATAATCTGTATGTATTATATTTTAACAGCTATGTTATGTTATTAAACTGGCTGTTCCATGTGCTTTAAATGCTAAAATGAGAGTTACAGGAAAACCTTCACAGCCACTAAAACCCCCAAAATCTTAGATGGGCATCCTAAGGATCCAGAGTTTGAATTTACCAATACAACAGGTTTGCAGCAAATCCTGGCAAATTTATCTAGGTGATTTAAATGCAAATTTAAATTCATTTAAATGATAACCAAAAGGCATAGAAGAACCCATAAAGGAGCTTTTGGATAAGCTAAATCCCTCACTGTGATAAGTTAGGGCACAAATTAGCTGTAAATATATATCCAAAAAAGTCAGAGATTGTTGAGTTTAGTTCAGGAAAACAGTGGTTGATTGCCTTTAGAACCTTTGGCCTACCCGATAAGACAATAGTTTTATAGGTCCTCCGGTACAGAAATTGAATGTTAAGAAAGCCTCTAGAGTATGTGTAAAATGTGTCTGTGGTCTGAGTGAAGTTCAGTAACTTGCAGAGCTGAAAACCATAAAGAGGGGTAATATAGTCTGAGTTATTATTTTCATAGTTCTTTTTTAAAAAAATGTGATGTATTGACCAGGTAGGTTTTGTTCCTGGCAGGCAAAGCAGAAGTAATACCACAAAGGCTATCAAATGATCTTGTGGGTTAGAACAAGAATTAGAGGAAATCATTGTTGTATTGAAGGATACAGAGAAACCTTTTGGCAATATTGGGTCGGATTTTATGTTCAAGGTTTTATAGGTCTGAATGAACATACAGTATCTTGGAGTGCAATGAGTTGAATGTAAAAGTGAAATGCTTCCTATAAGATAAATTGACAATCTTCAATAGCACAATGCAGGGTCTGTCCTGCACACCTGTTTGTCTTTTTATTATAAAAAGACATCATTCTTAAGAGTAATGAGTATGATCAATATAAATATCCACATCCATTCTGAATTAATATAATGAAAACTACAAATTTTTAATAATAAAAATTGGTAAGGGTAATTTTCAGCTCTCTCCATTATTGCTTAAGATTAATTTATTTATTTTGTAAAAATAAATAAAAATTCTGCAAAACGCATCAAGATGTGCTAGAAATAGATATTGTGGAAACATTTTAAATGATATATATAGTGTAAATTAGGAGCTGACAAATTGATGTTATTTTATTAATACTTGTTCTCTTTTTTTTGGAAATTGTGGTCAAAGTGAGTTATGGTGGATGCTTTAAACAATCCCATTGTATCAAAATATATTTTTTGTGGAACAAATACAAACTTTCACAGACAGTCTGTTTACTTCTGTGCCAAAACCAGCTTTCTGTCAAATGTAATTTAAGAAATGGAGCAAGTTATGTAACTTGCACAAAACCTTTCAATGCATATCTATCTAATAGCATCTGACATCTGACAAATTTAGAGCGTAAATTCTAATATTCAAGGACCTCATGACAACTATGTCTACCCTAAGAACCTTTTCATCATTATTGCATACCTAAACTCAAAATTTTCACACACAACTCTTTAATGTGAAGTAAAAATTATCTTTGTTTTTTTTTGGAAGTGCAAACCCTTTTTAAAAAAAAAAAAAAAAAGGGTGCAGCACCTCCTCCTAATTCTTGATCACCTATGAATGGGAGCCTCCTGGGATACCTACGTCATGCATCCCAGGAGGCTCTTGGGTGCTCCTTCTGCACGTGCCCGAGCATCCCAGGCATGCGCAGAAGGAGCCCTTTCATCAAAAAGGGAAAAGAACTGCGCAGTGAGACCAGTAAGTTTTTTTCTATCTATATCACCCAATCTCGTGCCTGGGTCGGGTGACATAGGAACAAGAACCAGGAAGAAGAGGAGAAAATGGCGGTGCCCAGAGTGCCGGCCCGAAGAGACCTCTGAACCGATCGACAGCCGTGCAGGATTTTTTTGTTTTGGGTGACTTTTAAGTTTAGTTCCTCATATAAAAAATACACAGATAAAGATGTTGTAGTGCACACTTTACAGGTTTTGTCCACTAGGTAAAGTTTGGTACAACATTAAAATGTTGGATGGAGACACCATACAATCTTGAAGGAACAGAAATCTTCACTGGCAATTTTACAAAAGCTTTTCCTTATTCACATCAGATTAAAGACCTAGCATAAATGTCACTGTAGACTAGGTCTATTTTAATTTCAACTAAATATTTCTTAATAGGCATTTATTCAGAACAGAGGCCAGTCGCTGGAGGTGTACCACAAGGCTCTGCACTAGGTCCAGTTCTTTTAAATCTGATATATTGATGGAATTAGAGTTATGTCTCCAATGAAACAAATGTGTTCAATAGGGTTTATATTCTTAAAGGTGTTTTCATATAGGTCAAAGCAGTGGAAACTGTAGTTCAATGTATCTAAATGCAAAATAAAGTACTTTGGAAAAGTAATCGTCTGACAAAATAAATATTTCGAGTACAGTGTTGGCACGAACTACAGTGAAAAATATTTTGTGGTGTTTATTTCAGATATCAAAATAAGCAACCAGTGTAGCCTAGTATTGGGAAAAGTGAATATAATACTGGGGAGCATTACTAAAGGGGATCGCCAACAGGTGGAGGCCTTGATTCCCCTACACAGATACTTACTTAGAAGGTATTTATAAGTCTTTGTCCAGCTCTGTCAACCTTATAAGCAAGAAGGGGATACAACATATCAGTAGAGACTACCAAATCCTAATATATACAATCCTAAAAAAAGAAGGGAAATGGAGAGCATGAATAAAACCTTTAAATGCCTCAAGAGTGTAAATGAAGTTTAGAAGGCAGTATGTTCAATAATAATCTAAGGTCACAATATGATGTCAAACCAGCAGGATAATAGCCTTATAAAATCTAATATATAAAAGTATTCCTACTAAATTGATGCTTGGAGCAGGCTTCCAGCAGAGGTAGTCAGTGAAAAGTAAGTGAATTTAAGCATGCTTGAAAACATAGATCTATACACAAAAAGTTTAGAAAATCAGTTAAGTTTCTATAAAGAAGCACTTTTGTCCATAAAGGTGTGCTAGTGAAACATCTAATAAAGATGTAAAATATTCCTATTTATTGGAAGGATGATGGTTCTAAATTTGAATGTACTTCCAAAAAAAGTTTAAATTTTGCAAACAATTTGAGCCTAGTCGTCAAAGTACCTTTGAGGAAGATGGGGAAAAAAAAACACAGATGAAAAAAAATCTCTAAAAGAGTTAGGGGTTTTATTGTATATAAATATAAGACATGTGGCTTTATGAAAATAGTACAACATAAATCCACAAAAGATTAAACTGCAATAATTTATATTTCAAGGACAGATCCCCAATGTCATTAAATTATTTGCTAATGGCAAATAATTCAACAGACCAGCTATTTTCACCCAGGGATTTGTGGAACCTTAGGACATCTCCAGAAGTTCCCATAGGATCCTTGAGCTGTGGCTGATTGACCTCCAGTAATAATATCTGCATAGTTTGGGGGCCAAAAACACTTTGGTAGTGCCAACAGTAGAAAATCAAAAATACCTTTTTAACTGTCTGTAAATGTGCCATTCAGCTAATGTATGGCAACAAATGCAGACAACAATTTTAGTATTGGTTCCCCCAACACCTCAAACATATTTTAGAAGTTCCACATGGGTAAAAAGGATTAAAAATGCTGCAATGGAACCTAATAAAACCTCAAATGACCCAAAAAAGCCATCTCATACCACTGTAGGATATTGGACATTATTGCTAGGAGAAAGTGTTTACGGTCCCACTCCATTAACAAAATCATTCTTCCAAACAATACACAGAATAGCATGGTGGTCCAATTCACAAGTAAAACATGTTCTGACCCAACAAACACACTCAGATGATTATTTATGTACACTGACTGTATTTGATAATATTTGTGTAGAAAAGAGACAAGCTAGAAATTTCATTACTTGCTACACTCCCTACTAGGAAAAATTAACTAAAATTAGTCCTAATTTTTTGATTAAGTAGTAGAAAGAACTACTGACTCCTAAAAAGTAGCCACAAAGAAGAAACACTTGACATTTTACACAACATTTATAGACAAGCGCCCCATGTATTTTGGCTTTGCCAGTCACATTTAGATTTTCTAGTGCCCATGTTTTAGGCATGCCTAAAAATTCAACTGTTCCAGAAGGAAATGCACGTTGACAGGTTGAGTAATTGAATTCAAACCTCATGTGTATCTCTTGCATGCACCTCCTGATTGGCTGAAATATTTCAAGAATTTCTGGCTAAACAACAACCTAATATTACCAGATGTATTTGTAGTATGTCTAGAGATGACACTAAAAGAGCGGATATTAGAAAAAAGAAATCCAGGAAATGAAAGCAATACTGTAAGACCCCAGTTCAGCAATAGTACTCACCAGGCACCAGTTCCGCAATCTTAACGCCGCACTCTTCTGGCAAAGGACCAGGAGCCCAAAGGTAAAGCAGTACCAAGATTCCAACAGAGACAAGTCCAGAATGCAGAGCAAGAGGTCACACATAATCCATCTACCAGATGAAATACACAAGAGCAAAACACAAGCAGAGTCGGGGTCACAAGCAAAAGGTCGGTCCAGGCGGCAAAAACTCACAGGGTCAGAAACAGGCAAGGTTGGCAACAGTAAATCAGACAAGAAACTCTCCAGCACAGGTTAGCCCAGCTAAACACTACAACAGGCATGCATCACTGGGTGCAGAGAGGCTATAAAGCTCCAGAAGCCAATGGCGGCACTGGAGCACTAAACGGCCCCGGAAATACCCTTTAGCTGTGCACAGCCTCAGAGTGTGTGCTGGGGATGCCAAGAAATTACATTTCAGACTGCATGGCTAAAGGAGAGCAGAAGATGCTGCTATTTCCCTGCTGCTGCAAGTGTCACTGCTGGACAAAATAACGGGAAGGGATTATGCAGTGCTGCACAGCACAGGATTGCTGGCCCATAAGCATTTCCAAACAAATACATGTGAAAATAGTAGAAACTCAAATCAACTTTAATAAGATCTAGTCAACTGGATGACATTTAAAATTCCCTTACTTACTAATACATATTGCCAGTATAGTAGATATCATAGTTTATATAGTAGGGATCATCCAACCCGAGCATTTGGGCAATGACAGCTGTCACTTTTTGGTGGTCAGATTGCCTGATCCCTACTATACCTGTCAAGTTACAATTCATGCTGCAATTGAATCAGAACTATCTGACCACCACCAATCTTAACATTCATGTAGTGACAACTAATTTAGATTTGCTTGAAATGGAGACTAATTAGAGTTTTTAAAGTCTTATACCTCATCTTACTGTTTCAGTAAGAAAGGAAACCCCAATATCTTAAATCTACTCTAAACCAGTGTTATTCTAAAAGTTAATTCACATTTATGCAATGTGACAGCTTGCGTCAGCACTGAGTGTCCTTCCTGACTGTCCATAATCAAATATTCTAGCATAGCACTAAGTAATAGTTATTTAGATATTGGTGAACACATACATTAGTGTAAAAGACACCACTTGTCATATATTATTATTAAGTTTAGCATAGAACACTAGTACACAAGCTTTAAGACAAACAGAATACATACATTACATAAAAAAGCACACATTTTCTTTATCATACTGTGACCATATTGCTTGAAATTGCATGTTGTGATTGCATAGGTATTTCTTCATACTGTTCTGAGGCTAATTACTTTCACCTTTCTGCTCATGGAGGTCTGCCTATGTCTGTTTGTAAATACAGCATATAATGCACAATGAATGCCAACAATAACAATACAATACAATAACAGCACAGCAGGTAGAACAGCAAAATAAAATGTAGTACCCTATTAACAAGAAATACACTTTTACATCTTTTTACATGTTTTTTTTTTTTTTTTTTGTACATTTGGCTTTTTGCATGAGACTGTTTGAACTTTTTGGACACACTGCTGTTGAGAGAGTCTACCAGTTGAAGACACAATTTGAAAAAATCATTGTCACCAGCACGCATTCTTATCTCAAACCTAATGTAAGTTTTTGGGATTAAACGGGAAGGCCAATTGTGAGCCAGAACTTCTTGGCCATGCCAGAACTATAATAGAGTCTTGTGGCTTGATGGGCACAAAGTCTTACAGTCATACACTGAAAAAGCCTACTCATAAGAGTATTGTTTCTTGGGATTTCTAGTTCTGTGTGCGTATTTCTCTTGAGGTTACCTTTATTAGGTTTTCAAGCACCAGTCATGGCACCTGCCGGTCACCAACAATGTATCTACAATGTATTATATATAGTGTCCACCCACAAGGGCTAGGTTTGATGATGTTAAGACAAAACTATATCCCTTAATGATCTCTTTTCCACCAAGTGGTCTTCATCTCATGACAGTATTTTTCTCATCCTACCCAGTTCTGTGATTTAGGAGCATGTCCTCACTATAAATTGTTTTAAACAGAGTACGAAGTAGGATATTATTCATGTTTCAGGTACAAAATACTGTTCAATGCCCTGCAACATTTTCAGAGCTAAAACCTCACCTTCAATTGGTCCCTTTGGAACTTTGACATATATAGCTTCGATCTACCTCTGACTATGTACTAGGAGTAGTGTTGAGTGAACCCGAACTGTACCAAACTTTATGATTTTGGGTACCCGGACCCGAAACCAAACTTTGAGCCGAAGTTTGCCCGAACCCGGCAAACCCGAACTTTCAGGTGTTCGCTCATCCCCAACTAGGAGTCATTCTGGACCTCTGCAGAGTTACCATATGCGTTATTGCCAGGCAGTGGGTGCTTTCTAAAACACAGAATATATAACTTTGAACACATTTATGTTCTAGTACCTCTGGCCTGTTTTCAGCTGATTTTAATATAAAACTTAAAAGCTTACAAATAAATGCTTTTGGTTGTAAGTATCCCCAATGTTATGTGATCATGTTAGAGCATTATGATTGTCTCAGTCTTTGTCACCTTCATTTGTGAAGGATACGTGAGTATGCATGTAAATGTGGAGCAAAATCTAAATAAAGATACATTTTCTTCAGCAGATATCACATGGATAATATTGTTGGTATTTCTGATGTAATGATAGCAAAATACTTTAATAATAAAATTAAAGATAAGGAATGTATTAGAAGTATAGTGAACCTAATTATTTTTAAAGTTACAGTATTCAGACACAATTATTAGAATTCTTCATTATGAAGTATTGTAATCCTAAAAAGATGAAAGTCAAAATATTTAAATAAATAAATTACAATTTATTCAAAACAAAATGGTATAGGGCTTTTAGTAAATCATTTTAAAAGATTAGTGAGCTGATATTCATTTTGTCACACAACCATGTGGACATTTTCTCTTGATCATCTATATATTTAACATCTTCATGAATCCAATACTCTGCAAAATCAACAAAATAATTGAAATAGAATAATGTCGTTTCTGCATGCACGTTTTGCTTTGCACAAGTGAAAAAATCTGCTGGTGTTTTTAAAGGTGTCAGTCTAAAACGACTTTAGAGTGGAGTATGATTAGTATATGATAAAGAGCGTAACTCTGAGTGGAAAACTATACATTTAAAGACCATTTAAAGAAGAAAGGCATTTCTTTGTTTGTTTAGCATGACCTTTGCTGTGAAATACTTAAAAATCTAGTTATCATTCCACAGCAATTCTCCAATAAGTGATGAGCACAGCACAGTGTGGGGGAGGATGCTTTTTTCCCAAACATACCTCTTGTGCAGACAAGGGGAGAGGTACAATATTTTCTAAAGAATGTAGGCTACATGGGAGGCATGCCAGGATGATAAATGTGGTGTTACTATATCTAGAATAGGAAATGATATTAGTTTTTTAAAAGTGCAAGGTATTCTCTAGAAAGTGGTATCCATTAACTATTATTATTATCACACAGTATTTATATAGCGCCATCATATTATGCAGCGCTGTACAAAGTCCAAAGTCATGTCATGTCCTTCTCAGGTCTTTGAGACCCTTGCTTTATGAATCTGGGAGAAATGCAATGCCTGTTGTCTAAGAAGTCTGCTAGGATAATTCTGTTCTGCAATGTGTCATTATAATGACAGTACTGATAAATTTGCATTAAACATAAAAGGCATAACTTCAAAATGCCTTTACACCCAGGGCTGGATTAAAATTAAATATAGACATTATAAGGTCTATTTTGGAAATGTTTTCACCTAAGGTTACCCCAACTTTTAGCCAAAATAAACACATTCCCATCAGATACAATTGGAAAAAAGTATGAATCATAGGTAAAAGTAGACTTACACAATTTCTAATAAAATCTCTTTAACTGATCATTTCTGTTCTTTAAATGATTAGTCAGTTAATTTAGTACTGCCTCAAATGCTTTTGCCATAAATAAAAAATATATAGTTTGGCATTGCTTATCTGGGAATGTTAGTTGACTATAAGTAATCTTTTTTCTGGCCTAAAACAATTATGTAAATTGAGAGTTCTTTCATTTGTTGTCAGTAGCAGAATTCTTGTTCCATGTCAGTGACTCATAAAGTACTCAAGCCATTAGATCAGTGTTTCTTGACTTCTTTATCATGTAAGAACCCCTTGAAATAGCTTTCAGGTCTTCAGGGAACCCCTACTATAATTACTTTATCCACAGCTCATAGTACATTAGTGCAGTGGTCAGTAAGAAGAGGGCCTCTCACATTGGGCAATGGGACAAATGTCACCCTTACAGATAGCCCAAAGGATCATTGGTGTGGTAACCAACCTGAGAGGTGCAAAGTGTTCATGGCTCAATGAACCCCTACCAACCTCTGGAAGGACCCTGATAGAAAGTCACTGCACTAGATCAATGTGCCATCCAGGAAACTATCATTTTCAGAAGGCTGACAACAATGGTGGCCTGTGTGTCTTCCTTAAACTGCAGTAAAGATATGGGGACTCTCACTAAGGACCCCTGCAAAACCAAAAAAATAAATATGAGCCTCCTCTGAACTGCAAGATGTCCTTGATGTAAGGTGTGCCGGGTCCAAGTATATCAGGGCAAGGCTAAGTACACACATGTAATATTTGTCATTGGAAAGGATCTTTCACGATTATTGTCACATGCAAAAAATAATTTCACACTTGTTGGGTCACAGTTCAGGTTTGATGGTTTTTTGATAAGAGAACCCATGGGTATTCCATTTCACAAGAAAAAGTACAAATTTTTCTATCACTGTACTAAGTTTATTTTCTTATAAATATATACATCATAGTAGGTTCAAGCCCCTTTCAGTATATATTTTCTTTTTATATAATCCAGCCATCCAGCTGTTTGAGATCACCTTATATTAGGTGCACCACACAATAAAAATACTTTGTAATAATAAAGGGTGCAAAAATTCTAGGAATTCATGAAAAGCTTGTAAACCACATTGAAGGGTTTACAAGAATCTGCAAGTTAATTATTTAATACTAAATACTAAACTTTTTCCCAATGTGATAACCAACACCTTCTCCATAGGAAGGAATGACCTAATCAACCCAATTGTCAGAATTATGAGCATAGCTTGAAATTAATTAGAACTCTAGTCATGATAGAATAAGCAATCATTAACAATGATTTAAAGACTATGCAGTCTTATTTGTCAGCAGGTACAGATGGTAAATCATGGCTCTTCAATGGGAGGCAATTGGCTGGGTGGGCACTAGTTTGCTGCAATAAATATGGTTGTTTGAAATCAATTTATTGCTGATTTATTGTACAATTTACACAGGATTACAGAAAGATATTTACATTTTTGTTTTTTTCTTTGGTCTTTATATTTAACACAATGTATATACTTCACTTGGTGTAGCCTTATTAAAATGCATGTTATATAAGTGAATGTATTTGCATTAAAACAGCTAAGGGGGCAGGTTATTTTATGGATCATTACCGGTTGGTTAAAACATGTAAATAGTTTATTGGGAACCCCCGTACACAAACACACACTACCCTTTCATTACCATATCCCTCTAACAAATCATTAAACAAAATACATAAAAGCTCTTTTTACTTAACTAAACATGTGGCCATATGGGGCATATGGGGGATCAAAGTCTTTCATTCTTTCTCAATTCAGAGGGGTACTGTCCTTTCTTAGTTTTCCATGTTGCTGCTTAAATTAGGTGGACACATTCAATGAGCTGTCCATTGGTGGGATACTCAGCTTCCAGAAGACAGCAGTTTATTACTTCTGTCCAGCACTGCCAGACAGTTTGTAGCTGAGAGCATTTCACATCCATAACAATTCAATTGGAACATGTTTCCACATGTCTAACCCTCTTTTACCCCCCATCAGCAATTTGCAGCATGGCAAAAAAGTGCTAGTGCTAAAACAAGTGCAAAGTCAGTGGCGTTTTCAAGCTTTAAGACTAGCTTCAACGTTTTGAAGAACTGGACCAGGTTCGTGGCTCTGTGCTCCTTTTCGCAGGCAAAACAGAAAATGGAAAGCAAAACTGAGTGGCTTACCTGTACATCTAGAAACAAGGTGAGATCAAATAAGACCACGTTTGTGGTGAAAACAATTTACCCCCCACAGTAACAAAATGATTGTGCAGAATTAGTGGTCTCTGAACCCAGAGGTACACCAAAAAATTCTGGCAAAACCCAGAAAAAACTTTGCTAGCCACCACAAGGCACAAGAATATCAGACCTTACTGGCTCCTTACTGTTTTCCTGAATCATTAAGAGTAGACGCTATGAATCACCCATGCCCCTAGATGTCTTACACTCAACCTCTAATTTTGAGATTCCGTTAGAAAGTGGGACAGTTCACAGAAATAAAAAATAATATTCACATATTGCTGCCTATAGGCCATGTACCTTCATCCTGCTTTATTTATAACTAGAACCAGCTCAGTGGAACTACCTCCAAGATAAGACCTCCCTATTCAGGGTCTCGTTCTGCATCTAACACCAAAAAGGCTTAACATGATGGTTTGGAAATGGAGAAATGGAAACACAGGGGTGTTCCTAATCAGTACTTTCCACTCTCAATAAATTCTTAAAGCATCTGTCTCTGTAACACACATTTTACATTCAAAAGTTTTCTGAGTTTTAGAATTTCTCTAATTGAATTACTTAAGCTGGAAGTCTCTAAAAGACACGTCCCAGATAATTCCATGCTGACATACAGATGGTGGGCATTAGATCTCCTCATATGTTTATTTTCACAGTTTCCCCAAGAATATATTGAGTTGAATAGGCAAATTGGAAATATTAGTTTATTTTTAAATGCTAATAAGCAATATTTAACATTTCAGTAATGTATGTAAATGATGTATGGGAACACCCAGTTTGCTGATGGAAGGAGAGGAACTGGCCAGATGGCAGAATTAAAGGGCACTTTCCACAAAGTTTTTGTATACCCCTGAAGTGCACTTTCCACTGTGGAATACATTCTGTTCTCTTATGTACCACTCATCACTAAGAAGAACGTATCCAAAGTGCTGCCATTACTTTGATCAGCTTAAAGTACTGTCATAACTTTCCTAAACTACTTTCTGACCCACACAGTGTTGTTGAAACTGTACATTTAAAGCTGTGTTATAACTATTATAAACTGTGTTATACAGGTTATATAGAAAAGGAAACTATGAAATGGATAGTAAACAGTTTTAGGTTTTCCGTGAAAATCAATTGAAAATAAATCAAACATACACGTGTTGATCTTTGAAGTGACCAAATAACATGCTGTACATCAACTGGCTTTTTCACAGAGTTGCATAGGAGGAAGGCTTTAAAGGAAATAAATCGGAGTTAATCTATCTGTGACGTAATCATTATGGTAAGATTTAATTGCTAAGATCTTTGGAAAATTATCAGAATTGATCTTTTTTAACATTTTGATAGTAGAATGATGAGAGGCATTAGGACTGTCTTATCTCTACTTAGAGGATCCAATTATCTGATCTTGTAAACCCATATTCATCCCTCTTGGCAATTAGGCTGGAAATACCAGCACTAAGTAATCTATCCATTCTGCATTCTTAATAGCATAAATACCATTGAAATTGAGCTTCTACCAATATCCCGGTCTCCTTCTTTTCCCTACTCCACAATCCCAGTCTGTGGTCAGGGCTAATTTGCTTAAAACCACTGTCAATGGCCTAGCTGAAGTCTCCCTTTCAAGTATTTCTGCATGAGATGTAGGTATGTCAGAGATGAGGGAAACATAGAGCACAGCTTTACAGGAAACAAAAGTAGAGCATGCAAATAGGGGTGGCAATGCTTCAAAAGGATGATCAGCATTTTTAATATTTCTAACTGTACATTAATGCAACTATTTGTAACTTGTTTTTATATAGCGCCAACATAATATACATCACTTTACAAAGTCCATTGTCATATCACTAACTGTATCCAAAAGGGTCTTTCAATCAAATGGGTTTACCATAGTCATTTGTAATAAACACAGTCTAAGGACAATTTTTGAGGGAAAACCAATTAAACTAACTGCAAGTTTTTTGAATCTGTCAGGGTCACTAGATATTTATTACTTACTGGAGCCATTTCATGGAAGAGAAAAGGCACACATTTTTGTTCCATCATTTTTAAAAGTTCTTTTGTACAATGTTGACCCTTTCCCAAGAATCCCATCTTTGTATGACATTCATATAAGGTGAAATCCCCAAAGGTGATAGGTGTTTTAGTTGGTTATTATATTTAATGCTAGGTTGTCTTTAAAAGTAACCTGTACAATGATAGCTATGTCTGAGTAGAAGTCAAGTCAAGTCGATGTCAAAATCTATGCCTATTGGCTTCCTGCAGCTGATCTCTGTCTAAACCTGACATAGCATGCGTCTTTTTGCATTGTCTATGTGTGTATATGGTAATATCAGTAACATTACTTAATCTCACCTTAAATCTTTTGAAATCACCAATCACATTAAGAATCTCAGACAGCAGATATACACAAAATGTGATATTTTTAGGAGAAATTCAAGACATAATGCAGATTTTTTAGGTAATGATTTTGGCAGTCATGTCTTGATGTTACCTGGAACATAGCAAATCTTAACTTTTTGAATATAGTTTAAAAAAAGAATATACTAAATCAAATATGTTTTTTTTTTGTTAGATCAAAAAATTAGGCAACCGAAGGACAAATGGCAAATGGCCTCATATATTTCCTTAATTGTTTTTGTTTCATTCACCAGCAGTATGTGCTGTTTTCTTTCATTTAAGTTTTTATTGCATTTCCAGTAGTATTTACTAATATAGACTTCTGACCCCCAATGAATAATCTGGGCTCATTCCTGAATCGTGTCATTTTCATTTATAGCTATATGATTATAAGACAAAAAGTCAGAGGGAATCCTTTTGGACTTCATCATTTTTAGACACAGATTTTGATAAGTTTGCCAGAAGTCCACAATACAGAATTATCAGTTTCATCTTTGAGAAAGAAAATAAAACCGAGGATATCTCTTGTAAAGGTCTGGAGGAAATATTTGCAAATGCAATGTTGTTTTGGCAGACAAAAGTCTATTTGTAGAAATACAAGGTTTCTCTGTTCTCTGTCTTCTCTTCTTCTCATCATCAGAAATAAAGTGGAAAATAAATTGAGGTTTGAGCTTAAACAAGATACTTGGTGAATGGACAAACCGACCACTCAATCTTGGAAATGTCATTACTTTATGCCTAATAAAATAACCTTCAAATAAGATGCTGGTTTCTGCCACATGTCTGTAAAATCTGTATATTTCTTTAAAGCCTGGGCAATTCTCTGAGCAAATGCAAAAGAAAATTGGGAAATCTGCATGTAAAAATGATTAGTTCATTCATGAAAATAAGTTTCTATAATGACATTTTTGTGACCGGTATCCTCACTATCAATTTGAGGATTAAGCTGGCAGATATAGAAGGTCAAAGCTTGACATTTACTAGCTTGTTCCCATAAGATCCATATACTTTTATTAAGGAAAAAGGAAAAATAAATTTTATAAGGATTGCCCAGACTAACAAATGTACCTTAGCATCACCAATGTCATCTGAAACAAATTATGGTCAGCGTTGCCCTTCTCCGAGATGTCCACAACAATTGGGAAGAATTTTATTAATCATTATACTGTGGGTTTAAGCTTAAAACATGGGCAGTAAATAGCATTAAAATTACTTTAAAAAATGCAAAGTTACGGAACTGGGTCATGACAAAGTGCTGACCTCTATGCATTCAATAAAATATTGGTGAAGCTAAACTCTAGGCACATAGAAAATAAACATTTTTTGCAGCTCTGTATTGCCCTTAAGATTTTAGTTTCCAAGTTTCTGCCAGTGACACAACTTAACTTTTATTTTGATGTTTATTACATTACACATCAGGAAAATAATACTCTGCAATATACAGTATATCCTTTGTCTGTGGCACTGATTACAGCCTGGAAGCCCCAGGTAAAGTCTTTTTAGTTCCTGGAAGCGTTTAATGCCTGAGCTGACCTAATAATATCAGCAGCAATTGCAGCAATGACAAGCCAAAACCATTTCTTAAAATAAGTTTAATATCTGAGAGACACATGTAAAGAAGCAGGTGGTTTTAATAATGCAATGTCTGACATTTTAGGCCTAGCAACCCTGTTTTGTATTTTGAAAAAGCACAGTGATCATATGAACGCTGTCAGTAATGTTTAGTTAAAATGTGAATCTTGGCATAAATTGGTATTCATCTTTGCAAGTGTTTACATGTGAGTGATTAGATTAACTAAAAACTTACAAATCCCCTATAAGTACTACAAAGGGTATATGTGTACAGACCTCAATTTGATCTAAATTTTCATACAATGGGAAGCATGTTAAGACTGCCTAATATTTTTTGTAAAGACATATACATATTTCCCTGTGCTCTAAGATAATACCATTAGATTTTTATAATTAAAAAATGTCTAATTAAAAAACACAAATTCTTTGACATGAAATTTACTGTGTTCAACAATTTTTTTTCTCACTAAATATCATTCTCAATCACCTACAAACTGAAGACTAAGGATTGTTAGCTTACATCATCCTTTGAAATAATTTTCAGGTCTTATGGAACCCCTGCTTTAATTATCCACAGCTTACAGTGTACAGGTAGTCCCCGGGATAGGGGCATCCGACATACGGACGCCTCCTAGATATGAACAGGGTTTACCTGCTGCTCCTGTGCAGAACAGAGACTTGAAGGCGGGAAGGGGCACTTTGCATGACTTGCAGAAGAAATCTTTTGCTAAACACTGCTGAGGTTGTGGGTGATCTTAGGGGGGTGAGCTCTTTCTGCAACCTCTTGTAACTAATGACCAAGACAAACTCTGCAGTTGCTTCTTTTTGCATATAAAAGCACAGTTTGCTACAGAAGTTAATGAATGTCTAGACTCCATAAAGATTTTTTTTTTGCTTTGTTTGTGATTAACTCACAGTGAGGATTTTGTACAGTAACTGACATCATGCTGCCTAATAATATGTTGAGAAAAACATCTGTCCTAATTGCATTCATTAAAATATTGTACCTGTTCCAACTTACATATAAATTCAACTTAATAACATACCTACAGTCCCTATCTTGTATGTAACCCGGGGAATACCTGTATTAGCTTGTTGGTTGGTGGGAAGAATGTGATCCGTACATACAGCCATACATATAGTAACTGACCTGAGTGGCACAAATTACTCATTGCTCAAGGGGCCCCTAGCAACTTCTGGATGAACCCTAGAATTCTATTAAAACCTGGTTGAGAAGCATGGTCTACATGGTCTGTTCAGTGGTATCTTTAAGTTTTCCTTCCAACTGTAAATTTCAGTATTTTTTGTGCAATTATCCTAAATTGGGTGTCAAGTTTTGTTCCAGAGTACCTTGGAACTTTACAACTATACGTTTACAATACCTAATTCCAGGGCCAGTAAAGGAACACCATGACATCATGGAATCTCCTTACTGTAGGAGAACCTGAGTGATCAAGCAATTCTTGAATGGATTTATTTGAATTAGTTTGCTATTAATTGGCGCAAATCAACGCATGTTTTCCTACAATAGTCTATCTTTGCCAGTCTTGGAAAGATTTAATAAATCAGGCCCATTGACTGCTGTATAAAATTAATATTGATGTTTCATGATTATGGAGTTCAGTCATGATCTGTTTTTCTTGATACTTTCTCCACCTTTCGAAATATTCTTCTGTTAAATCTAAGCACCATTTTCTGCTTGTGGCCACAACGTTTAGAAGAAGCAATAAAGCATATACACATAGTCCCTGTTTAAAGAAGTAAAACTTTATGCTAGTTTTAATATTTTTTTTAGTTTTTAATAAACTGAATTCTGCACTCCTGCAAAATGATTTCTGTTTCTGTTCAACATCTTTTGAGAATCACAGTGCTAGTGCTCTATAGGAAAGCCATATTGGACAGGACAGAAGGCCTGATTTTTTTCTGCTGTAGTAAAGTAGCATTTACAAGAATTGTTCCTCCCCAAGCTTGTGACTGCAGTTAAGGAGAATCAGTGCACAGGTGAGCTAATCTTTCTGTTTATTTGCTCTCTTCTCGTATTATCATGTTGCATATGAAAAAAACTTGCATGCAGCATGCAGGACACTTAGTGGCTCCCAGACTATGTCCTCCGTTCCTATTTCTGCTGTATAAACTCTGTTGTATAGGAACACAAACACAGGTACTTACATTGCATTAAAATTTTAAAAAAAATCATTTTTTGATGTATGACTGCAATAATGAATAAAATCTGTGTTTTTTCTAGCTGTCTGGGATTCTGCTTTAGGCAGTTTAATATTTTATTGTACTATGAATGTAAGGTATGAATTAAACAAACAAACAGTTGGCTTTGTAATGGGTTGGCTTTGTTTACATCTCCATTTAGACACATCAAAGTAGCCACCTTTTGCAGAAAAAAACAGCTGAATATGTTAATTCTTTTGTGGCTTTGAGTCTGCCAGAATTGTGCTCTCAAGTTCTTTTTCATGGTGAACTATATTCACTAACACATTGCTTTTCTTTGCGATTATTCTAAGAATCCATAACCATATTTGGACACTTTAATGCCCACACCCTAATATGTTAAACATAACCTTATTTCTCTGCCTCAAAGCAGCAATGCAGGTGTGACTCAGGGTAATATTCAAATGAATGGCACCACAATGCAGTAACAGGTATGTTACATATGTGTGGATATAGTTTTAAAGAAATGAATAAATGTTATGCCTTATAATGGTATGGTGTGGTATTATAAAAGCAGTATACAAACTGCTGCTATAGTTTCAATATGCCATCATGGGTACAATTCTATCACAGGATTCAAAACGAGAAAAAGGGCTGCAGCTGCAGAGTGTGAACTGTGAACGCTTCAAAATTTGTTGTGTAGGTAAAGTTGATGACTTGCTAAAACATTTAGGGTTTGATTTAATAAAGCTCTCCTAGACTGGAGAATATAGGCTATCATGGGAGAACTTTGGTGATCCTTCAAACCTGGAATAGATCTAGTCCAGGATTGAAAACATTTAACAAATTAGCACATTATTTTAGGAAACCCATAATAGTTTTTTGGATAACCCAGGTTCATCCATGATAGTCTATCTTCTCCATTTCTGGAGAGCTTTGATAAATAGGGTTGATAGTGTAAGCTGAGTCAGTCAATCCAGACAGTGAACTTGGAGTGCTTTCAAGCTCATTGCAATGCACTATAATGTGACAGAACACAGAGAATGCATGTCTCAAGTCAGCATACAAATTACCTAGTTCTTTTGTTGGGAATGTCGAGAAGCAGTGCCCAATGCAACCCAACTCTGCGGGTGTTACCCTACCCAAAGATAAACATAATGTTTATTTATACATAATTGCACCTTCCCCATCCCAACTGTTACTGTTAACAACCATTCAGGTGTTGTTTTTCTAGTTTTTGTACACTCTCTGGTTAAAATACATATGCATATCCATTAGCTGCAGCAGCAAAAGTTTTTCCTTCAGACACTAGAAGGTGAGATCTGAAGTTTGATATTATGGTAACTGGAAAAAAAAAAAGACGGGGTTTATCTTCTCTTTTTTCTATTTATCTGAATTAACTGGGGTAGGCAATAAAATTTCAATTTAAGGGTAGATAGACCTTTTTTCCTTCTTTTGAATTCTGATATTATGGTAACAAGATAATTAAAAAATCAGGCTCAGATTGCAGTGAAATTTGGACTTCAAACTGCATATCTACAGGTACTAATGGTACAGCTAAGCACAGTAAACAGCTCACTTTGGTCAACTGTCAGTACAATGGGTGGTCATACACCTTGCCCACTTCGATGTGATAGCTGGATAAAGATCTGACATCTGAAAATATATTCTTCTACGTTCTACAACTAGTTGCAAAACCTTTGTGCCATTAAACACCAGGGATCTACTTTCATATCTTCCAGGGAAGATGGAATTACACATACTCTTATAACGAATGCCAGCCAAGTCATAGCAAACAACAGATTTCTCAGTACCCGGTATATTATGTGAGACCTCTGTCTATCTCTGTATGTTTAAGTAAAATTACAGAAGAGGTCTACATCTTTCCTATCATTCAGCATCATTGTGAGGGTTGTCTAATTCATCTTAAGCTTGAAATTGCCTTTTAACCCTTCTTGTGGAATCACATATGTTTGCAGCAGTCTAATCACTATATCATGAAGAAGGATGAACAGATTCTATTGTATCTCCATGTAATTTGTTTACTGTTGCATAGTTTTCTTGCCCTTTATGGAAATCAGAGCCAAACCTTCGGTATTTTCTTACGTCTTCAATTTCTACCTAAAAACAAAATATACTGTGTTTACAGACGAATGTTTGCTGTCTGCCACAGTGTTTACATGTTGCTCTGACATGTTTACTTAAAACCAGAGAGCGCAGCATTAAGTTTCTAGGAGTATGAAGCATAATAGAACTGAATTGTAAACTATGGAACTACAGAAGAGAATAGGATTTAAAGGGCAACTCCACTGTTGCTGAAATATTATATTGATAATATAAGTAATATAATATATATATATATATATATATATATATATATATATATAGTATAGTATAACATAAGTATAATATAAGCATGTAAGTAATACACAAAGTATTTGTAATTTATTCTTGTAAAACTGTATTTTATTTTTGTTTGTAGCCTCTGTGGGTTTCTAAAATTGTTGTTGCTTTCTTGCAATGTGGCAGCTTAAATGAGTTGGTGTACAGAATACCATTTAGAATCACATTTTCTGCTTGTGATATTGATGATATGGTTTTCCTTTGAACTTGTCAAATTTCAAGCACCATCTGTAATTAGAGTTTAAATTATATATATCTTTGTGAGGCTTATCAAGATTAAAATAAAGATTTTCATGATGAAACACTGAGTTTGCACCAAGTGATTATATTGAAGGCCAATCCTTCCAATCAGAGGACAGTTTAAGGAATGAGTGAGTGTTAACAACAAGTCAATACAGCACAGCTTAAAATAACCTGCAGTCCATATAATATACAGATTTAGGATTGCAGCAGTCAGGAGTATTCACTCTGTAGAGAAATCAGGTGGTGCCCTCTTTTATTTATGGTCACTGGAAGAATTCTCCCATACAATGATGGCCCCCTCTACCTTGGTGATCATTGTTGTCTTTCTCTTCTTATTGTCGTTCAACTGGTTAGTAGTCTGATTTAGTATTCCTTACATTAGTAATCACTGTCTTGGTGCCCCAAGAGAACCACAACACTCCCATTTCTAATGGGAAAAAAAGCACTTGTCTTTTTTTTTTCATGTGTTGCCCCCCATTCAAATAAATAAGTCCTATTCTAAGTCAAAACACATGAACACATATGCATTTAGGCAAATGCATACGATTTTAGGGGTGTAAACATTTTTATGCTGGTTTCCTGCATTATTGCCCCTAATCCCACAAAATGTGTCTCCAAAAATAGTGCACATATACATGTAGTGTTGAGTGCCTGGGTATCATATCATGTACCCAATTATGTGGAGACAAATAATAAACTATGTTTTGCATAGGATTTCTAGATGCTAGTTTTCCAGCTGCAAATTGGAGGTGCATAAATATTACTTAAAGTTAAAAAAAATATATAAGAATAACCTAGAAGCTAAGTAAATTTACATGAAACCACCAGGTTCATGGTGATCAGAGAATTGCATTTTGGGCATACTCAACTATGTTACTGGTCAATGAAAGCCATAGATCCATAACTAAAATTCTTTTACTTAAACAGAGAACAACCAATAAATAGATCCATATGTACTAGGTTCTTCTTATTAGTGATGCAGTTAAACAGCTGTTTTGAGTATCTATATATTTATATCATCTCCAATATCCAAAAACAGCCAAGAAAAAACATAGCCATATCAGATTTATCAGAAGGAAAATAAAGTGACACATTTAATCAACTTCTATTGTTAATACAAAATAAACTCCAAATAGATATTTCAACCTTCTAAATGTTTTTTCATAGTTTAACATTTTCAGCAGTTTTTATATTATGGTTAGCTTTACTCGAAAATAGAACAAATTCCTTTAAAGGTATAAAAATAATTTGTTTTTATTATATATTTTATTATACATTAAATATATAAGTTAAGAACGAATGTTGTTCACAGTTGGCGAGGTTGGCTTACAATTGGTGTTTCAATTCACCCTTAAGGTCTTCAGTAAGTTTAAGATCAGGGCTCTATGCAGGTAGGAAAAACTCCATCCATGAACGTGGATTTGTTTGTGCAGAAGTTGGCACAGAAAAGCACTTCTGCCATGGTGTTGCTAGAAGTTTGGAAGTGCACATTTGACAAAATGTCCCTGCATGTTGTATCATTAGCAGTAGGCTTCACTGGAAATAACTGAACTCAATAATTTTGAGGAGTATCTACAAATGTTTGGCCATTTAGCATAGTTGGTGATGGCGGTGTGTCCACAAACTTAGGCCATTTACATTGCAGTTATCAAAGAGGACTGTGGGAAAGAATTAATGTAAAAATAAAACTTTCCTATAAAATGACCTTAAAAGAATGTGCTTACTTGTGTGTCTATCTGAATATTAATTTCAACAATAAATGTAAATAAATGTTGCAAACCTTTTACTTTATTAGAAAGTCCTTGGTAAATATATACTTTTTTAATTTGTTAAGGTTAATAGATCTACTACAAGGCTTACCTGTAGTGTTTGTTTCCTACTAGGTGCTCAAAACTTGACTGAAAATGATATTTCTGTGCTCAGCAGTCCTGTTAAAAATGACCTTTGTAGCATAGCCTTTGTCCATCATATTTTTTGTACTGTTTATGTGGACGTGAATCACAAGATAATTTATCGTTTCTGTAGTGGTTCCAACTCAAGTGAATGATTTCAATAAGCACATCATCCACAGTCTTCTGGTTATGTTTGGAAACATATGAGTCACTTTATAGTTGACCTATACTGAAATGCTAACAAAAAGCTATGTTAATGGTCTTTTTTTTCCTATGTCACTATTTCCTCTGCAAAAAACTTTGGTTGGTCAGCTAAAGAGTGTGGAGTTAAGAGCAAACATTGGATGCATCTATACATCCACCAAATTTCAACAGAGAAAGGTGACCAGTGGTGCAGACACAGTCCTGGAAATTTAACCACTAGGCCTGTCTCACAGGAGGACTATCCTGCAAAAAACAATCCCTTTAAGGCCACCACAATAAAAAAAAAAAAATCTCTTAAAAAGATTGACTTCCTTCTATCAAGTGGAATTCTTACTTTAAAAGTTTTCTAACGGTGTCGCCAGGCTCCTCTGTGGACTTTATTTTTCTTCCAAGTCTGGGTACTCAATTTACATTTGCTTTACTGCTCCCCGTGTTTAGGCAGCTTTCCTTTTCCACGTTACATGAAATTTTGTTAGATTGAACAATTAATATTGTTCTTAATTGTTGCCTATTTATGTCTTTATATGCACAGTATATCACTCATTTTACTTGGGTTACTGCCTTTCATTTTCCTTTATGCAGTTCCATATCATCTCCCCTTGTTTAAGAAACTACTTTTACCATCCTTTACAGAAGGTTTCTCATTTACCTCATATGTCTCCACACCTTCTTCTACCATCTCATTTTGGGTCTATTATATATGGATCTATTTCATTTTGATGCAACACCAATTTCCCTCTAACTATAAGGATAACTTCTATTAATGTTAGAGGCCTCAACAGCACCTTTAAACAGGAATTGCTTCTGAAGAAAACAACCTTTTTGAAAAAAGATGTTCTTTTTGGTCAAGAAACTCTTTCTGATTCAGATCTGCTAACTCAAGAACAGTCTTTACATTGGTAAATGTCTATGCATATCAAGCAACAATTCCTCAGAAAAGGTTTCATATTGCTACTTTAATGTGCTATTTGACCCCAAGCAAGAATTAACTTCTGCAGCTAGAAGAAACCCACTGCATTTTCAACAAATTTTTAATGAACAAAAATTTTCAGATTTTTTGCCATATGTCACTTAATGGGACTTTATCTATTTGTATACTTCCCATCTCTCCTACTCAAAAATAGATTTGTTTCTGACTTGCAAGTGGTCCTTTTAAAATGTGTCCCCTTCAACAACTGGCACTATCACTGGGTCTAATCATGCTCTGATCATCATTAAACTTACAGAACACTTTCAAGACCCCTTGAAGGCTGAACATGTACATAATTGGACACCCAAAATACATGCAAAGGATTGAGGAAGAAAAACAAAACAAATCTAATTTTTCTTTACAACATTCATGCTCTATTCTCAAAGACAGATTCTAAAGTTAATTTGCATATGCTTTGAAAAACTTTATAGCAAACGTAATAAAAGTAAAAATAAAGTAATAAAGCTGGAGCTTACTTAGCATTAGAACTTAAGTTTCAGTATCAAAACCACATACCATCCATTAAAAACTTCTCTGACAATCAAAAATATTCCAACTCCAAAGATATTGTCAACTTTTTTATTGACTACTACAGTTCCCTTTATAATCTCCAACCCATACATTCCCCAACCAACCCCCTCAAATATAAATATCTTTAGTTTTAAACTCTCTCTATGTTTTCTCTATGTTCTAGTTTTAAAATCTCTCTATGTATGCTTCTGACCAACACACTATTCTCTCTAAAACTTTCCTTGCAATAGAAATAAACAAAAACATAGACACTTTACATATTTATTATTACTAACAGTATAGGCCTTTCTGGCTGATATAATCAAATTGGCAGCGTCCTACAATTGCACATTTCTATCTAACTATCTATTTGATTCATGGAACAGCCGATTGCCTTGTGGAATCAGGAAGGATTTTTTTTCCCCTATTGGTGTAAATTGTACCAGGGTTTTTTTCTTTTGCCTTCCTCTGAATCAATTATGTTCATAAGGTTCATATGTTTATTTCCCTTGTATGTATATATATATATTTCCCTTGTAAATATGTATTTACCCAACTCTTTCTTAGACCGACTAAAAGTGATAATTAATGTTCCAGTGGAACATTAAAACTGCTACATCTTTCAAAATCCTTAGTTTCAAGATAAGGGAATATCCATGTTTAACTAATAGTTATTCTGTTTAGTCAAACAATTCATGTGGTTAAATGGGAACAATAATGAGTAAGCACTTTCCAGATCATACTTGGAAAACAGCACTCAGCAGATCTCTTTTAATAAATCGTATATTACTCCATATAAAGTAACAAAATTTCATAGAGAACATTCCTACCAATATTCGAATGATGGCCCCACAGGCTCACTTTTCCAGATCCTTTGACAATGTAAATTCAGTCCTTATTCTTATTTCTGAACTCTAACATTTACTACACCATGCCCTGAATTAGCAATTCTGCACAGACCAATAGCATAGATCAATTCAATTTTATTCACACGATTGTTGTCCATTTGCTGCCATTTGCCATACTTACAGTAAATATTACCACGCATATGGGGGAATCGTTTGGAAATGTTTAATGATCTTTACCTCCTATTTTTTCCTGGAAAAGAATTTGCACTTCAAAACAACATCTATTCAAATTTCCATCTGTCTGGTGGCTGCGTAACTAAATGTACTGTAAGTGCAAGCTATTTTCATTGTCTTTTATTTATTTAGTTGTTCGTATTATTGTCTGTTATTTCCCTTGATTGTTATAATTTTTACGTTTATTTTGCTTCTTTGC
Organism: Pyxicephalus adspersus; assembly: GCF_032062135.1. Classification (NCBI taxonomy): domain Eukaryota; kingdom Metazoa; phylum Chordata; class Amphibia; order Anura; family Pyxicephalidae; genus Pyxicephalus; species Pyxicephalus adspersus. The sequence goes on from NC_092858.1 coordinate 121,095,159, forward strand.
TTCTTCTTACCTACAATTTTTATTGCATTATATGGACCTGTTCTCCACATTGAAACATACACATTGTACTGGCTGTGTTTACACATGTCTTCCAATAAAGAACATTTAAATAAACCAGGGGAGGAACTTCAACTAACAGACAAGTGGCCTTTCAGTTGCCTGATTATATTGTGAATTTTGCAGTGAAAGTTGCGTTTTTTATTTTCCTTCTTAGCAAAATTGATTAAAAAAATTACGTGGATTCTTTTCTAAGCATATAAAGTACTACAACAGTTCCAAAACAAGAACAATGTGATAAACAGATTCAATTTCCAATCTGAATATTATTCAGCCTTTTTCCAATAAAGTAAAAAAGTGGACTAAGCCATTTCTTTGCTACACATCACTTATAAAAAAACATTCAGCCATATAAATGTACAGCGCTGCGTAAAATGTTGGCGCTATATAAATCTTGTTTGATAATATTAATATTAAACATCAACATTTAGAATATGGTCTTAACATTTTGATCTTTTCAATAAATTTCTCCATCACATAACAATAAACTTCAAAGTTAATTTATGTATGGTAAAAAAAAATGTCTTCCATCTTTTTCCTTACTCTCCTTTGCTATAGGACATGCATAGTAGTGAAATTTCATTCAGAACATTCTTTAGCCTGATTTATTGTAAAGGTAATACAAACCTTCCTAACTTTTATAGGAATGTCAAAAATGTTGTAAAGTACCTTAGAACCACTATAACTCTTCATCAATTGTTTGTGGTGCGTTGTTCATTGTTCATAAAAGGTAAAACGCTTATACGTTACTTTACTTGTTTTAAGATTATCAGGATTTACCTTTATGTGGGTTTTCCTACCTTTTTTTTCTATACATTAAAGACTTATTACACTGTTAACATTATTAGAATGCTAGGTATCTGCTTGGATGCTAATCGGATGTTCAGCAATTTTTGTATCACAAAACAGAAGCAGATATGTAAATTATGAGTTCTAAATTACCTAGGTGCATGTTAGTTCAAGGAAGGTGATTTTAAGTTTTATAACCAGGAACACACATGTAGAGTCTGTTATGGCAGTCCTGTAAACCGAAGACAAAGTCACCAACACTCCAAAGTACAGGATTCTTGTTTTTTGTAAAAGTCACAACATATTAAAAAGCCAACGTTTTGGGGTTGGGCAGGATCCCTTTCTCAAGGTAACATAGTTGTAACAGTGCTTTTACAATAAAGCAAGAACCCTGTGCTTTGGAGTGTGGATGACTTTGTCTTCTATTTTCATTCTACCAATGCCATCTGTAGTTGTCACTTCAAGCCTTCCTCTTTGACAAGTCTGTCTGCTGTAAGGAGTGCATTCCTATCACAGAGATTGCTGAGTTATGGCAGTCCATCTCTTTCTTTCAGATCAGGTTCACTTTAAGATGTTGTTGGCTATATTGTCATTGATTAGTGAATCTCACTGAGAATCTGCTAAAGCAGCAATGAGAGTAAAACCGGCAATCACCTATCCATTCGGTAATTGAATGCCCATGTATAGAACAGTTTACAGAATGAGAAATAGAATACAATATAGAAAAGTACTAGCTAATTAGTACAAATTTTATATTTGGTACAAATACATTCTCCAGATATTCAGGTGTGAACTTAAATTCTTCCGTAACTTTTGACCCAAGGTAGAAGTACTAGACTAAGGTTAGGGACTCCACCTTGCACAAAGGTCATGGATAGGCAGTGTGGTTCTACATGTTTAGTTTTAAGTGTAAGTGTGGTAGGGAATTTTTTATAATATAGTGTTTTGCTAAAATCGCAGAAACTTGCAAAATCAAAACATGTACATTTGTATACTAGTGTCATGCTATTAGTCCTGAAATACATTAGGACTAATGTACAACTGTACTATAGGCTACATTTTTTTTTCTCAAATTAAAGTTTCTCATATTATATATTTTTATATAGTCCAGCCTAAGTCCAAACTATGGTGGCCTCTGCTATAAATATTGTTATGACTACAAATGAACACAGCTTGTAGAACCACCAATAAAGCAGCAATGACCTGAAATACTAATTTTGTGTATGACTTTATAAGTCGCTCTTCTTTTACAGCATTAATTCAATTTTTTGAGGTTTGCAGACATTCGTTTAAACACAGCTCTTATGAGGTCCCAACATTTTCATTGAGTTAAGATCCAGACTTTGGCTGGGCCACTGTAACACCTTGATTCTTTTCCAACCATTTCCAACTATTCTGTTGTAGATTTGCTGGTGTGTCCGGCATCGTTGTCCTGTTGCATGATCCAACTCTGGCAAAGCTTTAGCTGACACACAGATGGCTTCACACTTGGTGTGCGGAGGTATACAAATCATCACCCCGCCACCAAAGTGCTTTGACAGGTAAAGCAAGCAATATGTTTTCAGTCTTTTCTTAATTGTATTGTCATGAACTCTAACATATAACATGCCGAGGCTTGTAGAGTGTAAAATGTAGCTCTTCGGTTGTCAGCAGTTTTTCTGAGCAATGTACAGTCTGACCTGACTTCCACTTCTGGGAAGATTGGTGATTGTCTTAAACAATGTAAAGTTGTGAATAATCTTTGTCATTGTAAAATTATGAACTTTAAATTATGCATTGTGGTAACCTACATCAAATATTGAGCATCAAAATGCAAAAACCTCTGCTTTTATAGGGTGAGTCACACTTGTTGATGATCATTTTATCAGGTGCATTTGAACAGGAGAATGTGGCTATTACATAGCCTCTAATTTCTATGGAAGTGGTAAGGATGACTTCATTTTTTATATACTGCTTCTGCATTTTGCCTTAGCCTTTGTTAAATAAATAGTTACACTGTGTAATATGTCATGTTTTGTTGTTCATCTGATATTGTTTTTACCTAATTTTAAGACCCGGGTGAGACCACTAGAACCTATGTTTTCTCCAATGTCCAAACTATGGTGGCCTCTGCTATAAATATTGTTATGACCACAAATGAACACAGCTATGTATTACATCCTTGCTTTGATTTGCTAAATTGAATTAATTTGCAGTCCTCGTACAACAGTGCTCATTGAGGGAGAGAGAAGCAGTACCAAAAGCAATTAGTTTTGCTTCAGTAAAAGTAATGTGCTAATAGTAGGACAGTGACAGAAACATGAACATTTAGATCCACTACATCTCTTTTTAGTATTCACTTACAGACATGAAGTGCAGAGTGACCCACTATACAACCCGTGTTACTAAAATTCAGCAGATAAAGATAAAACAGACCCTGCCAGACAGACTAGTAAATCTCAGAAATGGAATACAAATCCTTTGGAAGGTAAAACCAATATGTTCTATGTATAGTATATGTGCATATAGATGTTTCACTGGAGTTAGGGTTTATTAATGAAGGCCCCAGTGGTACAGGCCACTCATTTTTATACAAAATAAAAAACATACTTGGGTCAAATAAGCATTCAATGTGAAGATAAAAGAAGGTAAAGATAAATTGTCTACATGAGCACAATCCAATATTTATGACTTGTTTTATTCCAGTATCTGCCCTTTAGAAGTTTGGCTTGATTTTACAATACATACATAAAGATTATATATTACTGAATATCAATGCAAAAAATCAAATTGAATTGACTGTTCAATTTTTTACAAATCTAAAGTTGTTACGATCATTTGTGATAATCTTCAGACAGCTCACAAACCAATTGCTATTGGGTGAAATGTCAATGCTTATTGTTCTTAAACTAAAATCACACAACCAGTCCAAATGTTTGGGACAATCTGTTGTTCATTTTCTCTCAAGCCAAAAGTTACAGCAGTCGTAGCTTTGCAGTCTGTAAATCACATCCCGAGTCCATATGTTTTCTTCTCTCATAGTGCGGCCTGATGTCCAAGCCAAAGAATAGTTGAAAACCAAACAAAACCTGATGATTACAGCAAACAGATGCTTACAAGTCGCTTGGGTTAAACCACTTTATCTATGTTTGTTTGGACTGAAGATGCAGATTTGGCTTTCTGGATCACCCCTTTTTCATTTGTTTTCATTTTCTGTGTAGTTTTGACAAATTCTTTAAAGAGCTAGTAGAAAATCCCTTACTGTATTTAAATCATCCTTTCAGACCAACTATATATGTCATTCAAAATGGATAAACATGCTGCTGCTTCTAGAATTTTACATAGAGAAAAACATTGATTTTATTTCCTAAAATTCCCAAAGCAAATAATTAATTTTTAGGTATTTTCAAACTTAAAAATGCCTTGTGATCCAGCCAGTGCCTAAAACGTCATCATTACACAGGCAATGCCTGGACAGGATAATATCAGTGCTTGAACATATATTCTCAATGCAAGTCAGCATTAGCCATCCTTACTTTCTAGGCTAGGTAAGTTAAAAACAATACAGCTAATAAACAGGCTACTGGGATAAGACAGTAAAAAAATACTATAGAAATACTATACACAGAAAAAAAGGCCTCTTCAGCACAAGCAATGTCTTAGATTTGCAACTAATGTATTCAAGTCTCCTATCCTAATGTACTTATTGGATTAGGAAAAGCAGACATCTTCAATGGTGCTGTGCAAAGCAACATAGATGAACAGTACAAAGAAAGTCACAGTGAATAAAACAGAAAGGGTGTATAAAATTATTCAGATAGATGAAACTATCCTCCATAAGATGTGACATCTTATGGAGGATCATTTCATCTATCCCAGGCAGACTTGAACTCTTCTTGGCTTCTGGTCTCACCATTTGGTTGCTGCTTCCTGTTTATTGGTACTCATCGCCATTCTGTGCTCCTTTCCTGTGTGAACCTGCTTTGGCGCTTGGAAAGTGATACTAGAATTTGATTTTATGCTGTATCATTATATTTAATAGTCTCATTTAGCCTCATCCTGAAGAAGTGGTGTTACGCCACGAAACGCATACGTGATACACTGGCACTTCTTGTGAGACTTGCTATTTTTCAGCTATGTGTTTATGTTGATACTTTTATGAAAAGGTGATACTTTTATGAAAAAATTCTTCACATTTAGAGATGGCATGTATCTGCGAGGGTTAATTTTACCAATAAAAATGGATACAAGGTTTTTAACCCTTTGCTGAAATACTTTCACTGAATTAGTCACTGTCACCAATGTCTATACTTACATTCAACAAATTTGCAACACTGGTTCTGTGACCCAGAAACATTACACTAACGTTTCCTATGTAAAGAAAAAAACTCTTGCACTAACTTCTCACGTTTCATATTAACCAATGCATACATATTTTTAGTAATGAACAACTTTATTTCAGCATTTGACACAGGCCAGATACACTTGTTAAAGTCTGCCAAGGGCGCAACAGCAGAAAAATAATTCTTCCTCCTGGAAAAGAGAGTTTTGGCATATAAGGCAGAAGTAAACACTGTTTCTATCAAAGGACTTGTCTGGATTTTGCAAAGTGTTATGTATATATAGTTAGCAAGACCAGTCCCTTCCATCAGCATTTCCTATTAAATTTGTCCTATGCAGATGTCTTGATTAAAACTAAAGAGCCTTGATTTGATTTAGATATACACAAGATACTCCAAGTCTCCAAGATACTACTTGAGTGGTATTTACTCAGTGGCGGCAGCTAAAGTTTGATTCAATCTATCAAATTATTGAATAGATATGGTGGAGGCATAGATTTGCTTATGTCTGGCAGATGCTACCCAGTAATGGTTCCAAGACCTTGACACCTGTATACATAACAACTTTTCAAAATGAAAAAGAGACATAATAAAGTGTATTTGTCATGCTACTTTTTTCTTACTTACTTACTTACTTACTTATATTTAGGCAAGCTGGGATCACTGCAGTACACAGGACACAGCTGCATATTCCAAAAATAGTGTATTTTAATAAACCCAAATAAGTTTACGTTAGCATACAAAAGGAAAACTTTTTCGCTCTTCAGCAAAATGATAACATAAACACAAGCTTGCAGCAGCAACACAATGTTAGTCCGAGAGCTTGGAGTTTATGGCTTCCACTAATGGAGTCTTCCCTTGTTGTCCCTGGGATGTCCAGCCCAGAATCTTTTCTCCATGATCTGATAACTTGTAACTACACCTGCCCATACCTAGCAGTTCAGGGAAACTTCTTTTCCAGAACTGCTTAGAATATAAAACCCCACCTGTCAACAACAAAGTAAACCAGACTCTGTCTGGCTTTTCCCTTGGACAGGTTGAAATAAAAAGGCCCACCCAAAGTTTTTTGTCATTCCACTTCCAACGACCCTGGAAATTTTTAACAGTCATTAAACTATAGGTTGCTATACTACATGGCCCCTTTCCCTGTACCCTGCCTATCTGTCTAGGCGGGACCAAAAGCCCAAAAATGGAGTAAGCATACCGCCCATCCAAAACCCATCCATGGGTTCCTGTACATTGGGTATTTATGAAGATATTTTCTTTGCCAACATGGCATAATTATTGTAATTATTGAACTTCCTTTGACAGAGACAGTAAAAGGGCAGAGGGTCCTCTGTCACTTCCATATTCAAAGGTGCTTCCTGAAACACTAAGGCTCTTAGATTGTAGGTTGGCTCTGAGGTGCAGATCTGGGAAAGGTTAGGCAGAGCAGGCGGGTGCTAACCTGGAAGAAGGAGATAACATACCAAAATGCACATTGGGGATTCTTCCATTTTTGGTAGTGCTCACATAAAGATATTATTGTTGATTATTACAAATACAAAGGGGCTATAATATGATTAGTAACACAGCATATAGGTCCAGTCCTTTCAGCAGAAAACTATGCACTGTAACTTCTCCATAGGCAACATTTCAGGAAGGCTACAAAGACAATGGGGCTGATTTATTAAAGCTCTCCAAGGCTGGAGAAGATAAACTTTTATCAATAAAGCCTAGTGATCCAGAAAACCTGAAATAGATTTCTTAAAATTAATTTGCTGTATGTTAGCAAATGTTTTCAAAACTGCACCAGATCTATTCCAGGTTTGCTGGATCACCCAGCTTCACTGATGAAAGTGTATTCTCTCCAGCCTTGGAGAGCTTTAATAAATCAGGTCCAATGGAAGAGTTTTACACAAAAAGAGCAAATTAAAATTCTTTTAGTCAGTTTTAGTTGAATAAAATTATTCCTTACTTCATATTTGAAGTTATGAATTAAAGTTATTGAAAGAAAGAAAAGATTTCCATTAAAGCTACTTTACCTCTCTTTTTTAAGTAAAACGTTCGTAAGTATTCCTCATTGCACACAATACAATATTAGCTATAACTATTAGTAGTAAAAACATTTCAGTATGTTTATCCAGGGAGTGTACAATTGTCTTAGTGGGCCAAATCTTGCCCTCATGGTCCTTTTTTTTGCCCCCCCCCAAAGAATTCCTAAAAAAACTACAATTGGCCCGCCAGCCCGCGTTACCACCTCACATCATCATTTTCAATACATGCAATACATGGACATTATTCCTATACACCCATCATATGACACAAAGCCTAGTCAATGATCACATGGTGCCTGACTACCAGGGGCTATTGTGTTTGTTTTAATCCATTAGAGACTGCATAATGTAATATTTAGTGTCAGACAAACTTGTGATGTGAGAGGATAAACAACACACAGCCTGCATAGATAGATAGAAATAAATCTTTTCAGTGAGTAGAGGGGTTTTTTTTTTGTTAGTTATTGATGAAGTAGTAAACTTCCTCAATTTTTCCAATAAATTTCAAGTTTGGCCCCTGACTTGGTCTAAGTTTTTAATTTCCGCCCTCTGTGGATTTGAGTTTGACACCCCTGTTTTAGCAGATTAGAAAATATTTTTTCTCCCTTATAAAATGTAATAATTTTTTATTTGTGCATTGGTTTAAAGAACATTTTTAACTTGCCTATGCCCTAGTTGAAGTCCTTTTGCAGATATAACATTTTGTGCATATGATTCTTTTTACAGTTATTTTTACCTAGTTATACACCTGGTTGGAAACCAAATGAATCACATTTATTAGATATGAAGGTAAAATGCATGGGACATCCCTCGCTTCATTAAATCTCTAAATACACATTCCTGCTCCTACTACAGCCTAATGACATGACTCTCCCTTTCCTCCCATAACCTTTTACTGTTTTTATTTTTATTTAAAAGAAAGAAAGGGAAAAGGTAAGGAGGGAAAAGGAAATATCACATTCCCTGAAAGCAAAAATAACCCTGCATGATGGAAGTTGCTCTGCACTGCAGAAGCTAGGGAGACCAACAACCCTCTACTCCTCCACAATATTAGTATGCAATAGATAAAATAGCAAACAGTCAACAGTGTGTCCTTTTGATAGGAGCAGTCTGATGTTGTATCAGTACATTTTTAGCTTTTTAGAGCTATGTAATGCTTGCCAGGAACTGGCCAAGGAGAAAAAGTAATTGGGAAAAGTGATTAGCGCTTCGGGACCCATAGAATCGAAAAATGAAATGACAGGTGCATGTTTAATGAGAGAGTGGGGGTGGAAGTATTGATGTATTCATGATGTATTTACCTGTGACAGAACAGTCACTGTTTTATAGCCTATTGAGGATAAAGAGAGAAAACTCTACTCTAACATAGTAACCACAGCCATGATCCCTGTAGGTTAATAAAGGGCCATAGAGCAAAAGACTTCCATACTGTTGATCTCTGGATTATACTGCTTGAGCTAAGCATGCAGCGGCAGTGATGAAAAGTCAGTTCATCCCTTATTTCTTCTTAAAGACAGTGCCTGTAATTTGGGGTCCCCTGAAGTGGATATATAAATGACACTAGCTTGAGAGTCTGTTTAGTTTATTACATCAGGCCACGAGACAGTTGGGTAAGGAAGCACACCATTCTTCGAGGTACTTTTTGAAAGTCTGCTAGGCCGATGGTAAGGTCCAGTGAGTTGGACATTTACATTCACAATATGAGACAATATAATATTAATTAAATTGTAAAACTGCCATAGGACGTAACCCTTCCCTTTATCTGTTAGGTCAATAATCTTTTATTCACATTTCGAACTTGACAAAAATATAAATATTGTTTAAAATTTTACAAAATATGTTCCAAAAAAGGTTTAAAAAAGAAACCTAGGGTTTTTTTATTTTAAATATCAGTTCCGATAAAATAATATCTTGAATTAAGCTTGTATTTCCTGTTGGCCCCTTTGTGGATGGTTGGTAATCGATGTGATGTGGGCTGGATGATCTCAATTGTCTCCTGAGGAAGCGAACTATGATCCGCATAACGCGTCAAGAGCATAGTTGTATACAGTTGAGTTGTATGAATACAATCATGAACATGTGTTATGTGTTTTTAATATGTGCATTTAACCACCTGAGCGTTACACTGAGGTCTAGATTTCTGTACCAAAAGTGATCCACTGTTTTTCATGAATTTTTTTTTTTAAATTGTAGACCTGTAACTTACAGAAATATGTCCGAACAGGGGTTCTAGTAGATAATATGAATATAAAAAATGTATTTACTTTTATTTTATTTTTTTGTATTTTTTTGTATTGGATTGGATACTGGAGTTTGTATTCAATCCAATACAAAATGAGAGTTTGAATTTACCAGTTATATACTTTGTAATTATTTGAATTATTTTGTATTGGATTGGATACAGGAGTTTGTATTGAATCCAATACAAAATGTTTGAATGAGTTTCAATTTGAATTTCCCACACACGCGCCGACGTCATCACGCACGCAGGGAGGAGCCGTCCAGTTTTTTTTTCTCTGCCGGACGGCTTCTCGTTTCAGAGATCATCCGGCGCTGGAAGAAGAAGGACGTGGATGATCAGCGGGACCAGGTAAGAAGCCGGCCGGCATCTTACTGGTCCCGCTGGCACCCGACGAAAGCAACCGACGCTGGAGAGGGAGATCGACGGACGACGATCGACGGAGGACAACGCTGGAACACGAACACGACGCTGGATGGGCACAGCGGGACCAGGTAAGTAAGGATGGGAAAAAACTCAGGGTTAACCATCCTAGCCATTTTTTTTTGCCCGTACGAAGGTCGGGCTTAACGGCTAGGAGGTTAAATGTTATTTTTTAATAAAACATGAAATTTAAGAACTGGCAGTTGATTGATGCCTTAAAAGTCCCCTACAGCATTTTTGTTGGTCCTGGGTAAATTAGATAGCAAGAATTACATTCTCACTTTTTTTATGAAAACATTAACCCAATAAAAGCTTTTACAAATTCTCAGGGGCGCAATAGTGCTCCAAATCTGTTGCCAGTGGACAAATGATTACCACACGGTGACTCATCTAATTGTATTGTCTTGGACCTTTTGTGTCTAGAAAACTTTTGATATATTAAGGAAAACATTAAAGGGAATTGTCAGTTTATATGGATGGAAGATAGATGTGGTGTAATGTACATTTTTAGGCCTCATTTATCATCAAACTGAGTGTAAAAATCATTACTAACACGAGTCATGAACTTAAGTTAGCTTAATGCTTGACATTCATTTTAAAAATTCTTGACCAGATGGTATTTTAGCTTTTAAACCTCCTAACAACAATTTCAAGTGATTATTTTAGATAGTTAGTTAGCTATACTAACTTCTCAGATAAAATCAAGGCTAGATAAAACCATATAGTCAATGTTTTACATGTTTATTGTATATACCCAACTGTAAAAGCAGGTGTAAGGTGCTTCAGGGCTAATTCACAGTGGCAGTGAGGTTGCAGTGCTTTTTGAAGGAAAAACTGCCGCTTGAGGAGATGCTACATGTAACAGCCCCCATAGAGAGTACCGCTCACTGCCACCAGCTGCTGTCACACTTACCTGTTCCTCACTAAAACACAGGCATTTCTCCCCTGTGCATGGGGGCAGTTCTGTTGCTGGGGGTGCCTCTGTTTCCAAGCTTTATCCAAGTGTTCCCTGTGCCTGCAGTGGCCCCTGTGTCACTAGTGTCTGTCTCCTTGACCCCTGGCATGTGATCTGACCTCTTTTGTTTGCTGCCTGTCTCGACCCCGGCTTTCCTCGACTATCTGTCCTGTAATTTTGTACCGTGCTTGCCCACCTTGGTGTGCCCAAGGACACCTCACCCATCCTCACCATCAGAGGCTCTGTAGAAAACCTGGTTACTGCTTAGCCTCTGCGCCTTGGCCCTTCTTAGGGCTCACACCACCTCCATACAAGCCGCAGTGCCCCCTAGTGGTCCAGTCTCTCCGTGCATGACAGCTGTCAAATGTGCAGATGCTGCTTCTTTCTTTGCTGGGCAAGTGCTCGGGCGGCCCTTAGTTAATATAATTATTAGTTAAATACTATGTTTAGTTTTAAACAGATGGAACAATTAAAATAACATTTAATTTCATAATTATCTAAAAATGTAATCCTTGTAACAAGTACAGGTTGGAGTTTTTATTGATTGACTGGCTCCTAAGTTTCATATGTCTTGGTATCCCAGTACCTAGTTTTCGCCTGGTTTGAAGTATTAAAATATGCAGGGTCAGACACATGGGGTGAACACTGAACGTTTGTATGTAAATGCAGAGCATGTGTTACATATAGAAATGAATAGCATTACATAATGATCAAAATAGAGAAAAAAGTTCCTCCTAACCACTACTAATCCCAGAGTTCCTTACCCTATTTTAGGCAGAAGTGCAGAAGGGCCTATGGCACCTTAGCTGTGACGTAGCTCCTTTGTAAAAAAAGGAAATAAATGCCTAGCACAAATAATGTAATTGATATAGCAGCTAAGTTAGCAGACATTGCACGCTCTTATGAACTTGTTAAAGGGTGCCCCTACAATGGTTATGTGATGCTTGACCAGGTAAAAAATCAATAGCTCCCTTATATAAATACATAACTAACCTGGTATACCCCTCAACTAAATCAAGTGCTACTTTATTTCACCCCGCCTTCTCCAATAATGTAAATAAGTGATGGACATGTCTAACAACCCTCAGTCAGTGGAAGAGCTCCCTACTGTTTAAAATACCAGTAGGCAGAGATAGTAGAGCTGTATTGCCAATGTAGGTGTCAGTAAGAGTTCCTACCATTGGTTTCTGCTTGATAGGAATCAGTGCAACCATTGATTTGAATTATTCTGTCAGAGCATGGGGGTGCTGATTTGGAGCAGCACTTGATCAGGCAACAAAACAGGAAGACTTTTAGTCAGATAATACCTTGATGGAAGGCTCTCTTATCCAACTCAAACACAAATTTAATTTATGTATCTCTAACAAGCCCTGTAACCGGTATGCCCCTGTAAGTCAAATAACCAAAGCTTCCAAAAAAGCTACTCAGAAATATGTTTAGCTCAAATACAGATTCTTTTCAACATGTGACTATAGTAGGCTAATTTTTATTGATTATCTGTTTTAGATCATTGCAAGTGTGTTGAAAGTGATAATAATAGTTTATATTATTATCATTATATATAGTAATAATAGTTATGAGGTCCGTTCATTATTTCTTAGAATCCAAACAACTGAAAGTTCAGATTTCATTCAGTTTTAGACTAAGACAATTTCAGGTTATTGTTTATTCTGTATGCACAAAATGGCTAAATATAAATGTGATGTTATCAGTGAATATATTTTACAGCACAGAATATTATCATTACCTACCCTTTTGACCTGAATTATTTTTTAGACCATACTTTACCTTATAAGTACTGGTCCTTTCTTACCTTATGTGAGCTCAAACTGTCATCAGAAATATGTGTGCAACACAAAAGACATTGAAAATAAATCAAAAAGGACATAGGTATTTAAGAGAAAGGGAAAAATTGAAAAATATGATCTTGATTAAAGATTGCAACATTTCCAAGTTTTTAAATTAAAAACAAAAATGCTTTATAACTGAGGTATGTAATTCCAAGTGGATTACAGTTTAATTCTTTAAAATTTTGACTTTGTGTTGACACGATTTATTTATATTATATGCCATGATCGGTCAATATTAAGCCAAGATTTGTTTCCCATTTACATTTTTAACCCAATTACATTGGGAGGGGAAAGAAATGTGAAACCCCATTACATTTTAACCCCTACACATTTTTTGGGAAAAATTTAAAGCAAAATAAGTTACCAACATCTTTGTAAAATTCTACAATCAAGTCAAAGTTCAGATGAATAATAATGTTTTAAAAATCCAAATAAATCCAGGTACAACAAGGAACTCTGCCGTAACCTCTTACAACTGTATTCTAGCTATGCATTCGTCTATTATCAATTCGCTTTGATAGTTTAAGTTATGTTTTTATTTATTTTAATTTATTATTTACTTGAATGTATTCATTAAACCTGTTTTCAGTCTGCACTGTGCAATATAGAGACACAGTACCAAGTGAAGTTATTTTTTTTTTCTACAATTTGCTTTCTGGTGTCAATGCACGTTGAGCACTTATGTAGTGGCTGACTTCTTCCAACAATTTATCAGTTTCTACAGTGATTACACAAGTGCAGAGCAACAAATAATTTATGGCTACAAGCATGAGGATACTCATGAGTTAATCCCATGTATGGAGTAGATGTTTTGTTGTTTTTTTGTTTTCCCTAAATTGCAGTGAATTAAATGGCTGCAGTCTGGGCTATTTTTCAAAATGGAAAACTTGAAGCAGAACTTCTCAAAACTGAGGCTTAGATAGCATCAGCACAGCTCATTTTGGGCATGAACCTAGTAAGACAAAACTCACATTCCTCTAGGTAGGTACCCAGGAAAAAAAACAGTCTTTAGGAATTGTCCTAAATATATATCAACTTCTTTAGTTTACACCATTGGACTTACTTCTCAGTAATTGGCTGAGATGAAAAGCTTTGTTAATACACAGTATACAACTGCTAGAAATACCATTTGATAGTGCAGTAATTGTAGTACCTGAGGAGCGAACTTTGGTGAGAATACCATGTTCAAGGACTTTATGACTCACAAATTTGGCAATGTAAATTAACAAAATAACAAAAATTGGCCTAAAATTTGTGAATTTTCAAATTCATGAAAATCACCAACTTGCTTTTATCACATATATTAATTTCTGCACAATATTGAATATAAAATTAGTTTTAAAAAAAAATTCTATTCTAAAGTGAGAATACTTGAATTGGCCAACATCAGGAGTATTTTTGACCGCTTTCAAGCTCTAGGTAAGATAATTCAAGGTCACCCTTCCCTCCAACAAAACATCATTCTACACAAACACATGCATACATACAGTTAGGTCCATAAATATTTGGATAGAGACAACTTTTTTCTAATTTTGGTTCTGTACATTACCACAATTAATTTTAAATTAAACAACTCAGATGCAGTTGAACTGCAGACTTTCAGCTTTAATTCAGTGGGTTGAACAAAAAGATTGCATAAAAATGTGAAGAACTAAAGCCTTTTTTTTACACAATCACTTCATTTCAAGGGCTCAAAAGTAATTGGACAATTGACTCAAAGGCTATTTCATGGGCTGGTATGGGCAATTCCTTTGTTATGTCATTATCAATGAGGCAGATAAAAGGCCTGGAGTTGTGATGTGGGGGGGTGCATGTATGTGGAAGATTTTAATGTGAACAGACAACATGCAGTCAAAGGAGCTCTCCATGCAGGTGAAACAAGCCATCCTTAGGCTGCAAAAACAAAAAAAAACCATCCGAGAAATTGCTACAATATTAGGAGTGGCAAAATTTACAGTCTGGTACACCATGAGAAAGAAACACGGCACTGGTGAACTCAGCAACGCCAAAAGACCTGGACGTCCACGGAAGACAACAGTGGAGGATGATAGCAGAATCATTTTCATGGTGAAGAGAAACCCCTTCACAACAGCCAACCAAGCGAACAACACTCTCCAGGAAGTAGTCGTATCAATGTCCAAGTCTACCATAAAGCAAAGACTGCATGAAAGTAAATACAGAGGGTGCACTGCAAGGTGAAAGCCACTCATAAGCCTCAAGAATAGAAAGGCTAGATTGGACTTTGCTAAAAAAAAAACATCTAAAAAAGCCAGCACAGTTCTGGAAAAACATTCCTTGGACAGATGAAACCAAGATCAACCTTTACCAGAATGATGGCAAGAAAATAGTATGGAGAAGGTGTGAAACAGCTCATGATCCAAAGCATACCACATCATCTGTAAAACATGGCGGAGGCAGTGTGATGGCTTGGGCGTGCATGGCTGCCAGTGGCACTGGGACATTAGTGTTTATCCATGATGTGACACAGGACAGAAGCAGCCGAATGAATTCTGAGGTGTTCAGAGACATACTGTCTGCTCAAATCCAGTTAAATGCAGTCACATTGATTGGGAAGCGTTTCATAATGCAGATGGACAATGACCCAAAACATACAGCCAAAGCAACCCAGGAGTTTATTAAAGCAAAGAAGTGGAATATTCTTGAATGACCAAGTCAGTCACTTGATCTGAACCCAATTGAGCATGCATTTCACTTGTTGAGAACTAAACTTCGGACAGAAAGTCCCACAAACAAACAGCAACTGAAAGCCCTTGCAGTAAAGTCTTGGCAGAGCATTAAAAAGGAGGAAACCCAGCATCTGGTGATGTCCATGAGTTCAAGACTACAGGCTGTCATTGCCAGCAAAGAGTTTTCAACCAAGTATTAGAGATGAACATTTTATTTTCAGCTTTTTATTTGTCTAATTACTTTTGAGCCCCTGAAATGAAGTGATTGTGTTAAAAAAGGCTTTAGTTCCTCACATTTTTATGCAATCTTTTTGTTCAACCCACTAAATTAAAGCTGAAAGTCTGCAGTTCACCTGCATCTGGGTTATTTCATTTCATCTTATTCATTTTAAAATATAATAAAAACATACACTTATATTTGGTAAAATACACACATACATAACAGATATGCATGTATTTCCATGTGCCAACACATACAGTATAGTCACATTGACGCACATACATACATATATTCATGTAGAGAGTAAGACTCTAGCCAGTCAAATCCACTCTAACCTACTTAAACTAACACATTATGGTGGAGGAAAATGAGAAAAAGAATGTACACCTTCTACTAATTCCAAGGTTTTACATACAGGACATTTTGAATCTTTTGGTATACAGAGGAGTTCATGGTTGACCTAATGAGACTAATTTAATAAAGCTCTCAAAGGCTGGAGAAGATACACTTTCATCAGTGAACCTGGGTGATCCAGAAAACTTGTAATGAATCTGGCCCAGGATTGAAAACACTTGCTAACAAATAGAGAATGACTTTTAAGAAACTCATTCCAGGCTAGTCTCCAGCCTTGCAGAACTTTATTAAATCAGACCCAATAATTCCAAGGTGCCCAGGACCTGTTGCTGTAAAACATGCCCTAATAACACCCCTTTAACATTGTGCATGTTGATATGAGGATTTTTTTGCTGATATTCTGTTTGTTTTTTTGGCAAACATGGCACTGTGCAATATGACCATACATCTCCACTTTGGTCTTGTCTGTCTAAAGTTTATTGTTCCAGAAGTCTTGTGGTTTCTTGCAAATTTGCAAACCTAAACTGTGCTGCCATGTTCATTTTAGATAGCAACCCTTACATACAAACATACTTGATCATTCTTTTTCTGATTGTAGTCATGAATGTTAACATTTACCATGCAAACTGAGGCGTGCAGAGTCTATGATGTACCTCTTGGGTTTTTTGCAATTTCTTTGAGCGTATCTTAAATATTTTCTCCCAGTGAATATTCTTTCTTACTGCAGACTAATGGCCTTCAAGTATAACAATTATACGTTTTCCCAGACTGTTGGGCAGTGACAAATGCTTCTTTAAGATCATTGTTGATGTCTTTCCTTCTTGGCATTGTGTGAACACACCTGAGTGTTCCAGACTATATTCTTACCTGGAGGATCCTGCTGTGGGTCCCTGCAGGCCGTCTGCCCTGGGTCCATTATGGTCTCAGCTGTGCTCAGCACTGTGTGTGCTCTCTACTATTCTCTGACCTCTGAGTCTGAATGGATGACATTTCACAGGCTGGGCCAACTTAGACAGAAGCTATATTACCCTATGCTTTGCAAGTGCTTAGTGCTGTGACTTTGCACCAGCTACTTAGAGTTTGGAACTTTCCCTAGTGTGTGCCTAGCCTGTACCTTGCCCTGACCTTATGCATGGTTGTGGACACCACCTTGTCAGCTGCCTGCCCTGAACATCTACCTAGGTATAAATACCGTCTTGTCTGCCTCTTACCATGACCTTTTGCCTGGCTATCAACACTGCCTTGTCTGCCACTTGAACAAAAGTTCACAGTTTGATTATAATTAATTATTTGGGTTTGTCTATTAGAGGGAAGACTAAACGGGTTCCATTTTAAAGTTTTTCTTTGCTTTTGGCTTTAAGATGTTGAGTTGTAAGGCCAGTGTGTGTGACTCACTTCATTCCAACAGGTGTATGAATGTGTAAAAACCCCAGTGTGTTTTTCAACCTTCTGTAAATGGCATTTGTACGGGTTGATGGCAAACACTAGCCAACCCTTATCCTGAGATTAATCCAGAGGGTGTTACTGACAAATAGGGTCCAAAACACCTCCTGGGATACAGATAGAAATTAATAAATTAAAGCAAAACTAAACCCTGCAGCACATATTAATTTGCGCTCTCTCTAGAAATTATCTTCAGCCATCCTAATTGGCCATGCCTGCTCAGGAGTTCATCCATCCCCGGCACAAGCAAGGGAAGTTGGGAATGCCAGGTTTCCCTATGTGCATGTACAACTTAGCTTTTTCATATATTCCCAAAACGATCAGACAGGTAAGACGTGTTGCTGCAGAAGGGACATCGCCTGTCCCTTTTGCAATAACCACCTGCCTGAATCGCTAAAGTTCACAGTACTTTAGTTCCACTTTAGCTAAAGGCACCCTAAATATAAATAAGGAGGTTCAGTTTGTAAAAGACATATTCCTACTATTACATCCTGAGAGTTCTACTACTCAGTTCTACAGTGCTACATTTATTTATAAATTCGGTGCATACATATATTCATAATATTCTTCCTTTAATACAAACGAATGCACTTTGACCCAGAACAAATTTTATCTGTAATACCAATCATGATTCATATCGGTTGGAAAAAATCTAAAGTGCTTCTCAGTTTCATTAAACATAGTGTCATAAGGAAAGTCATTGTGTCCATAAGGTCTCCTTAAATCCATTAACATAATATTTCCCACTCAGATAAGATCAAAGCATTCCAGGGGCTGCAATTGTTGCCTTGTTTTTAAAGGCTATTAAAGAAGTTATTCTAGCAACTGCTTCAACTCCCAGCTGCTAGCATTTATGTTTCTAAGCCTTTCATCAAAGTTGAACTTATATTGCTTTCCCTGAACAAAAGGGGTTAAACAGAAACATCATTTTCAAAGATATTATTAAATGTCTAATTATACAGTTGAAATTCTTTTCTAGGGAATTTTTCAAATTGCTTCCCAGTAGACTTTAATAAACTCTTTTACCTAATAGTGTGGTCATTCAACTGTTATTTTAAAAAGATAGTGTTGTGTGATTTTGAAGATAGTTCTGTTCACCATGATCACCTGTATTTCTTACATTTACATTTTTGTACAGGTAAGTAGCAAGGTATAAAATCAAATATCACAAAACATCAACATCAGAAAAGGTATGAAACAACCCTGGTGATACAATTTTAGAGCAGCGAGCAAATGTTTAATTATAGGGGACCCATTCATAGGGATGATCAGGTCACTTTAGTAAAGTTGTTAACATTTTTTTGTGATTTCAATCAGTCATTCATGGATCAATCCTGACAGATCCATGAAGAATATTGGAGGACTGCTGTACACATTACAGATTCTCACCTGGGACAAACATGACTCACCTCAGGAGATAATCATTGATGTGTGAACAGCCAACCTAGTGCTCTCAGACAGCTACCATTGAAAGACACAAACAGCAGCTAGCTACTACTCCTCCAGTGTTGGTCCTGATAGAATTGGTGCTTATTTTGGTTCTGAGCTGACCTGCAACTCTGATACTTTTTGTTTACCTACAAAAAGGTAACACATATTCTCAAACACTCCTACATAAATTTCATAAAAGTTAAACATTAGGGATGAGCGAAAATTTCCTTGAACTTCCGATGGTTCCGCCAAACCATCAAAAGATCATTTCGCGAAACCATTGGAAGATCAAAGAAATTATAACAGGAGGATTCACAGTGGATTCACAGGATTCCCTGGGAATCCTCCTTTTTGCGATCCCCGGGGTACTAGAGGTTATTTAACTTCTGGTGCCGGGAATCGCACACTGTTCTCTTATTCAACCGCTAGTGCCCTGGGATCACAATGGATTCCCAGAGCTGCAATCATTCTTGCAGCCCTGGGAATCCTGTTTGCGATCCCCGGCACTAGAGGTTAAATGGGGACAAGTATCCCCATTCAAAACCTTTAGTGCTCCCTAATTGGCTAAGGAAAGCACAATTGAGCACAATCGGCGAATTTACACTAGCCATTCACGCTTACAATTTCGGTAAGCAAGAACGGCTGAATTTGGCCCAAGATTGAGTTTTAAAAACTCGCTCACTCATCCCTAGTAAACATATATTTTCAGAAAAAATACCTCTACATCTAATTAAATTAGAGTTAATATGTTTTTCTGTCGTGCACAGCAAAACCTAATTATGTGTTGCACAATTCATGTATAAGTGTAAATTATTATTTTTTTTGTGTATAAACATGGTAGATCAGAGGCTCGCCCTTGCCTTCCCCCACCCCTTCCCCCATTACCTTTAAACCTCTTTCCTTTAAAAAACACAACAGACCCAATTATGGTTTAAATGGCTTTATTATTTTTAAACAATATATAAAATGTATTTTATATATATATATATATATATGTAAATTTATATATAACCAATTAACCATCAATAACATATTAACATCAATTAACATAATTTAACCTGAATTGTACCTTGGTCATCAAAAAAACCCTTAAACCTGTAACTTTTTCCACCCCACCCATCCCTAGTTGCAGGTCCTTTAAGGAATTATCCACCGGCATCTCACCAGAGGGGCTACCACTCCTGTTCCTGTTCCCAGCCACACCTCTCTGACTCGGTAACATTATCTTCTTTGCCCGTACATAGCCACGCTCCCTGTTTCAACTTTTGAACTCTGCCCTTACTTCCTGAATCACATTGAGAGTCCCCACACCTGAAATGGGCTCTCCCCCTGCCAAACCATAATGGCATTTCCTACAAGCCTCGAGGACCTCAACTGCCAGCCCTAACCCTTACCATGCCTCCCGAAAGCCAAAGGAAAAATTGGTAGGGTGGGAATCTCTCTCCCTCTCTTACAAAATGTCTCCTGACTACTCCCCCCTTGCACCTTATAAACCCTATTGTCCCCTCCTTTTGTTTTTCCCACTACCCAATCCAATCTTGTCCCCTCCTTGACCTTTCCACCTATGCTTCCTTCTCTCCCCTTGTCATAAAATGTATTATTCATCCTGTTCTCTCTTTGCTGGCACTACTCCCTGCACTCCCCAGTCTGATAACTCATTGTCTCTCTGCTCTTTCACTCCCCTTATTTCTCTGTCTGTGCTCCTGTACCTTTTCACTTTACTGATACTCTCTGGTGACATCTCACCCAACCCTGGTCCCCCCCACAGCCTCCCCCTTCCATATACTCTCAGCAAGACACTTCCTTCTCCTAACCTCATCCCCATTTACCCTACCCATAAGGCCTTACCCCCTCTCTCTGGCAGTCTATGGAATGCCAGATCTGTTGGCAACAAATGAACCTCCATACACAACCTTCTCCTTTCTAAGTCTCTGAACTTTCTGGCTCTCACTGAAACTTGGCTTTCCTCCTCTGACTCTGCCTCTGCTGCTGCTCTCTCCTATGGAGGCCTACACTTTACACATATCCCCGGACCTGGCGACAAAGAAGGGGGTGGTGTGGGTCTTCTTCTCTCACTTAACTGTACATACAGAGTCCTTTCTACCCCACCCTCTCATTTTCACTTGATTTGAAGTCCACTCTTTCCGACTCTTTAGCCCCTTACCCCTCATTGTTGCTGTTGTCTACCGCCCCCCTGGCCCAGTATCACAATTTGTGGATAACTTTGCTGCCTACCCGTCTTCATCTGTCTTTTGAAACCACCACTTCCCACCACTACATATCTCCCATCCTATTGTTTGTGAAATTCCCCCACCTACTAGATTGTAAGCTCTTCGGGGCAGGGTTCTCTCCTCCTGTATCACTGTCTGTATTAGTCTTTTGCAATCCTTATTTAATTTACAGCGCTGCGTAATATGTTGGCGCTATATAAATCCTGTTTATTAATAATAATAATAATAATAATATTAATAATGTCCTTCCACCCAGCTCCCTGCAGTCGCCCCAGCTTCAGGCCTTACTAAAGGGTAGGGGACCTTCATTATTTTATTATTATTTTATTGGATTTTATTTTTTTTAAACACATTCTAGTTTTGTTGTATATTTGACACAGCATATATATCATATGCTCCCCCCACCCTATTTATTAGTATTGTGCAGAAGTATCTTGTTTTGAAGCATCAGGGGTCTATTAGACAGATTATTATAAAAGTACATAATTTGTTGCTAATGGCAGCACAGCCTTTTGCCAAATACAACGTTTCTGTTCACTGCATGAAGGTAAATGAATTTTCCCTTTTTGCTCATTGCTGGCTATCCTTAAAGTTTTTTTGTGCACTCTCGAACTGGGGGTAGGGGGCAGTATTTCCACTGTAAGTAGAGGCGATCGGTCTGTTTTCACACACCCAGATCACTTCTATACGAAAGATCACATTTAAAACAAAGCTTGTGAATGTTGTTGCAGTGCAGTCATGCTTTAACTCTTTCGTTGCCACAACATGCGGTACTTATCATTGTCAGTGATAGTAGTAGATTGGCGCTAAGTCCTACAGTATTTCTTCATGATTATCCTACACAACCCATATCATAAATTTTGTATTTTTTTTTTTGTATACAAATCATTGTATTTCCCATTTGGAATATTGTTTTATTTAATGTACAACTCATCAGATGCCCTCCTTTAATTAAAATCTTAATATATATATATATATATATATATATAAACATAAAATGAAGATATGTTCTAGTAGTACTCAGGAGAAAAAAAACTTCTGTTTAGAAGTTTAGGTTTAGAAAGGTAGACTAATGCAGCCAAATAACCATTACTGATATAAATTAGTGTCAAAATAACTCCTGTTAGCTCCAACATCTATGAATGTGGAGTAGTAGTTTGTATCCACCACAACCAGTGGAAAAGAGAACAAACATTTTTTGTAATTAAAAATCTCTTTCATGAAATTCTGATATTTTTCCCATTGACAGCACTATTGTCTGTGCCAGAAAAGGTTGGCTATCACTTCCCATTTGGCCTTGGTTGGTTTTGATGTGATAATACCCCTTGAACACAATCCAGATGGCTTTACATATTTTTGGATTATTGTGTGGATAATAGATTTGCCAAATCTAAACTTGACATTTATTGAGAAATAGAAATAGGATATAGCAAGAAATATAGAATTGTAATTTTATGTGATTCTTTTTTTATCATAAAACCTCTTAAGATTTTTTGGCACACAGTAGTACAGAATACAAAAATTAGTGAAGCTAGTGGATTGGAGCAGGCCTGCATACAATTTCAATTTATCTCACAAATTATTGACATAGAACTGTCATTCAAAAAAAAAATACATTTTTGATATGTATATTGCTATAAAGAACAGCTAACATATCTGAATTGCAAACAGCAAAGACTGTGCAATCATATTTGTTAAAAGAAAATAGGTGTTTCCAGAAGATTTAGCAAATTTCAGAAAAATGAAGAACCTCATGATGGCACACGAGTCTGGGTACAGATTGGGGAAGTGACATAAAGAGACACACTGACCATGATAAAGCTCCAAGTTTTTGCCAGCCTTGTAGAATTTTATGAAATTTAGCTAAGCAATACTAAACAACTAGATTGGCAGAATTCTATTCTGATGTGTGAAATTGTATTATTAGTACTTTCAGGACCTGCCAAAAATTGAAGCATTGGCTATGTCCATTAGAATACACTGACGTCTAATGAATGGAATACGCTATGAATGTGCAAAGTCTCCAGAACAGGAAGCAAAGAAAAACCTCTTTAAGCTAGTTCTAGATAGCAGTAAACCAAAAACTTACCAAAAAAATGTTTTGGGTATAGATACACTTTATTTAATGTCTCCTTTATTGATACATTCTTTCCGCTTAAACTGCACTTTATACATTATAGGTATATATCAGAGCTGCTAGTTCCCACAGCTACATTTTACTTTATGGAACATCCTAAGAAGAAGACATTTTTATTTACAATAGGCTGGGACTCCAAACCTACAGTAGTGGTGACAAGGTTTCTCCATCTCTCACAACCTCTGAAATGGGGGACGGGGGGTGCTATAACTCATATGCCCAAAAGATATGAGTAGCCAGTAAATAATTATTGATTTGACTGAAGTTTTAGGCACTAATTTATAACAGAGAATAAATATCACAATAAGGCCTGCATTTTGTGACCAATTTTAAAGCCAGCCATTGTATCGAGCATGTGGTACCCAGGTCCAATGCAACAAAGAATAATATGAAAGAGAAGACAGTCATATGGCCAGGCTGTCATCCACACATGACCAGTTTATGTTTTTTTTCCTTTATACCTTTTATACCTTTATACCTTTTGTTTCAATTGAATTGTTTTTTTGGATAATACTTAAGCAAAACTCAAAAATTAAAAAAACAAAAACAAAATTGTTTTATTTTCAACAGGAACATAAAAACAAATTAGTTATGAAAATAAAAAAATAATGTAATCCAATGGAACTGGGGACAAAGTCATACATACCATCATTATGTAATACAAGTATGATGACCACTGCCTCACAATATACCTCTTCTTCCACTACCCCCTTATGTTTATTTCACTGTATTTCCTATACATTTATAAACTACTCTTTTTCTTGTTTGTTTACCTGTAAATCTTGTTTCATTTTAGTATAAAAAAAAGTTTAAACCATATTGCAATCCAGGCCCAGTAATGTTCCTACCACCCACTCTTCCTCCCTTAAATCCCTTACCTAAACTAGAAACAAGCGTAAGGGACATCAATTCTCATGGCCATGTAAATCTAAACCAAGGTAGGCCTTTGTGATAGTGGAAGGGTTAAGCTGTTGAAGATATTTCTTGGCTCCCACGGGATATCATGTAAACAGTTCTTAGTATGCACACGCTATCAGCAGAGAAGCTGTATGCTTTCAGTTCTCAGCTAATCAACTTGCCTCATAGTCCAAACTTGTCATGCTATGATCAACCCCTTCATTTTATAAGCCCACCTGCAGCCTGCAGAGTGATAGCACTTGCCCTCTATTCTACACACAAACTTCTCTTCAAACTGACATGTTAAACAGAGCTGTCTATGATCCTTAGTAATGTTGTCTGTGGTCTATTCTAAAGAACAACAACAAGCCTTCTGTCAGGACACTTGCATTCACAGCTCGTAAAGTGGCAGCGTTAATGAGGAGATGTTAAAGGCTTTGCAGTGACTTGTTAAATATAGTGTTAAGTCTACCTGATTTAGATACATCCCCCACGGGGGGTAATTATAACTTGGTGGTCATTTTTACAAAATACCAGAATTTATTTATTTTATTTTTTTTTTGACTTGGTTCTGCTTTTCCCCAGATAAAAAACTTCTACCCTAAGGAAAGTAACTGTAATGTGGGTCATTCATTTAAATGCAAATGACAATGGCATCAGCTAAGTTGGTCCAATTATAAAAGTGATTTTTCCTAAACCACAGAATATAGAAAGCCAGGACAGAGCTTTATCAAGCTTCCTAAACATTAAAGAGCCACATGTTGCAGTCTGAAAAAAATGACTTTTCAGTAAGAGAGGGTGAACCAATGTCATATATACCGTGGTCAAAAAATAATGAAAGGCTGCCATTGCCACACCACCCATTGAAATGAGCCCCAAAGTACATGCAACAAATTTGCATACACTCTGGATTTAAGTGTGATGTAAAAAAATGACATTCTGCATTTCAGTTGTTCTTTACCACGACATACAATAAATTATAAAATAAACAATCTGACACAATTCCCAGTGTGTGCTTTCCTCATAACTGGTGGACCCAGTTCCTTCTAAAGTTTTCAATATGGAATTCTTTGGGAAGTGTATATTTCACCTATTTCCTATATCAACTGCCAAATAAAGCTTTGTTCAACTCCAGTCCATGAGGGCGATGTGCAGGCCAGGTTTTTCATAGACACCATTATTTTCTGTCTCTTGTAAACCATAATAAACTTACTGTTGTCTGGTAGAAAAACACTAAAAAGTATGTGTAGATTGTGGCCCTCTAGGACTGGTCTGATTAACGTAGTTACTTATAACACATTAGGTGACATCAGCAGCAGTCTACAGCAGTAAGAGGACTTTACTAAATTTTAGTAATACTTTTTATTCAGTAATCTACTACTTTATCTTACCGTACCCAAGCCTGCCTACAAATCTAAAAACATGTGTTTGAGGCTCAACTAACAAAGCTTTCGTTCTGTTTTTCATAGCACACACTGCATAGCTCATATCGCTATACAGCAATTGAAATAAACTTTCAGTGTCATAAAAATAAATGATATATATGTCTGAATGAGAAAAGCATAATGTGAAAGTTTGGGGAATGGGGGGGAGGAGGCTGTTTCTGTGGAGGCCAGGTACTATTTTGACTGCAGTGATGGTAATTTGTTATTTAGTCTGCCCGCATGTGTTTATTTTGAGCAAAAATATAACTCCATCTACAGGTATGATCTGTTTTGGGATAAATCTTGAAGAGTTAAAAGAATTATCAGTTTCATATCTCCCTGACTTCTAACAGGATATGCTATGGGCCTATGTTTCAGGTTAACCCAGCTGATATTGATGCTATCAGGTATCTAATTTTCCTTGTAAATGTTTATTTCCCTTGAACCTTAGTTAAACGTTCACTGCAGCTACCATTCA
>NC_092858.1:121122281-121247451 GCF_032062135.1 Pyxicephalus adspersus
GTAACAGCGAGCATGCATGTGTTTTAATCACAAGTAGAATCCAAATTAAGGTGTCAAGAAAACTGAAAACTCCTAAGCAGCAGGGAAAAGCTCAGATGGTAAAGTGATATTTTTTATTAACAGATTTAAAAGTATCTGCCACTTATTTAGGGTTACTTCTGTTATATTCTCATCTTGTCAAAAAAAACATCATAGAACACTAGTAAACATTGCACACAGCAATACATAGAGCACAAAGGGTATTAAGAGCTGGATTTTTACAACCCAGTGAGTTAAGGTCATGCAAAACACTGTACATGAACAATTCCACACAGATGAGTGCTGACAGGTTCCAGACACAAGGTGTGGCCCTTTGTACACTATCCCAGATGTGGAAGAGGAGCAAGTGCAGTTAGGAAATTGGACCAAGGAGTTCCACAACAAATACTGGGAATGCAGGGCAGTGAAATTAAAATCAGAAACTTGATTAATTTGTAAAATCACAGCCAGTTCCACATTTTTAAATTATTCTGTAAAATAAGCATGTTAAAAATCATTGTCAGAGTTTGGATTATGATCCACCACCTTTTTATGTATGCTGCATATCAAAATGATCCAGCTACCCATATACTCTACAAAGTTCTCAGTTGTCTCAGACTACTTTGAGTGGCATGGCAGTAGACTAAAGACATCACATGACAATTGTAGTAATATATTGATTTTCACCTAAATATGGGTGTCAGCAATGTTACTTGGTTACCTTATTTATTAATTTACCTTTGGTAAAAAGCCTTTCTTTTTTTAAAGTAGAACCACAGTCCAAATTTCCTATTACTACGGATTTGGTTACCTTTATTATCTAGAAACAAAATATTTAAAAAAAAAATAAGAACATGATGGGGTTAAATTCATTTCGGTTTATTGAGGCAGAGCTGACCAGAGTTGGAGTGGGAATCTCCCAATGGGGACAGCTGTCAATAATTGGTATTCACTTTTTGTAAGACTCAGGGGCTTTTAACTTCCCAATATGTACTACCAAACATATCCAAAACTAACAGAAGTTGTGGCTTTACATACACTTTAATACTTTGTAAGTGTTCGTTATGGGCTAGGCTAACTGACTTACAAGTCTTTTATGGCTCATCAGATGTCCAACTATGTCTTTGCTGCCAGATGTTTGCCAGTAGCTTGGTTATTCTTTCAGTCCTTGGCTGACATCCACTTAACTGCCTGAAAATAGTTTTTTGAAAAGTGTGATATGTTACTACAGGAACTCTGGTGCTTACAAAATGTAAGAGATAAAAGCTGACGAAAGTTATGGTAATAGTCACTATTCTCATCTCCAAGCCCAGAAGGAAGGACAAACAAATTTGTCTAAATTTAATGACCTCTAAGATAAAGCTTAACCTTCCCCTTCACTGACTAAATGACGGTTATTAAAAGACTGCCTAATGCACAGCAGTTGTTGATTTTAACTTAACAAGCTAATTGTAGGCAGAAGAAAAAAAAGATCTGGAGGTGATATGTTCCCAATTTTACGGCACTATCCAATATAATTTTCATTCTTTAAAATAAAGAAGATCCATTTATGACAGTCTTACTACAAAATACAAAATAAAATATCAGGAACCAGTCTAAATTACATTTTTTTTTGTCTATTTGCAGAAAATTTGGCAGGAGCCTGTTCCTCGACCTCTTATCCTTGCTGCTAATCACCAGTGGTAGGATTGGTGGGACCCAAAAAAATAGACAATTCCTGCGACTACCACATGATATAGCAAACATTTAGGTTGAGAAGTAAACTGGGACAAAATGTGATCTGCATTCGGTGCCTGAAACATTCAGTATGAATGGAAATATTACATTAACCTTGATATAAGTGCCATAGATCAATACCTAACAATATTTGGAATTCAAAGTACTTTAGATGATGTTACGTTTAGGGTAAATTCAGTGAAACTTTTCTATATAGGATATTTTACAGAATCCCAAAAAGGGTGACAGAATTATACAGAAACAATAGTAAAATCATAATATAGTCTTTTTAATACAGTGTAGGATTTGTAACGAAAACAACATTTGAACTATATTTCAAGGTCACTATGAATGATTAGTGAATCTATATGATTGATTGCTCAGATATGTTGAGGTTGTTTTTGCAGCAAAGTATACATTAGAATTTCTGCATGGTAATATATTCTATATCTTCTTTGGCTCCCGTACCACATATGTCGGGATAAAAGTCTACTTTCGCTGTATTACTGAAACTATCAATTATCTTCCAACAGGACACCAGTAGACTGTTGCTCTAATGACTCATGGATCATTGGCCAAGACAAAGATCACTGTTTTATGTAAGAGTTATTGGACTATGCCCAATAAGAATTACTCACGCAGCTGTGTCAGAGCTTGTGTGGAACAGGCTGACAGGTAAGTAAAGTATATCGGCCAGATATGCAAATACAAAATATAACACTGTACAGTCCTTCTTAGCTGGTATTATGTCATTATATATCTTTTAGGATCAGATAGCACTCACTTTTAGGGCAAAGGAAAGGAAAATTTAACACTTATTTTGTTTTATGATGTTTTTTTCTAGGTAGATGAAAAGTTTAGGATCCATTTGTGTGAGCCATAACAAGGCAGCTCTAGTGATACAAGCTCTGTTATTTGAAAAGCACAATTTACGGGGTCATTGTGCAAATTATACAATAAATCAACAACAATTGTCCCTACAACCGCAATACAGATTACAGAATATTGTTTATTCTGGTCTTTATACACATCAGTAAAAAGTTTGTATCCAAATATAAAGCCATTTATTTTTCATACTATATTTTGTATTTAACCCCCCTAGCCTTCTTATTCTGTCAGTTTTTTGATGCAAAAAGTGATCCTATTTTTTTTGCATAGACATTTTTGTTTGTAGGGTGGTCCTGTAATTCTTAGGATTAACTCCCGGGTATGATAAATATATTTATTTATTATATTATAATCATAAATTATAATATATTACATAATTATAAATAATAATTTTAAAAAATAATGAAATAATAGACAACAATGTAATCTTAAAATAAAATATAAAATTAAAAATGTACTCTTTTTATTTCATGTAGTGTGGTGTTTTTGTACTGTAAAAAACATTTAAAAGCAGATTACATTACAAATTTCCCTCCCAGACACCCAGACACACCCCCAATAAACCACCACTCACATCACCCGGAAGATGACTCATCCTCCCGGGGGGGATTTCCCGTCTGTCTCATACAGACGCTGGAGCTGCTCTGCATCTCCAGAGAGATGCAAAGCACAATGCAGGACTTCTGCATTGTGCTTCACATCTCACTGCAGATGCCAGCAGCAATAGCAAATTCCGGGGGTGACCCGGAAAAGGGGAGAAGATAGGCTTCTCTAAAGGCACAGCCATCTTTTCCCCTTTTTCGTCTAACTAATAGGATAGAATTTATATATTAGGTAACAAGATGTCTTAGTGTGTTATTTTTTTTACTGCATGTTATGTAATTGGCTGCTTTGGCCTTGCAGCATGACTATTCCAGGTATGGCAAAGGGGAGAAAAAAATGGAATTTACAGATATTATGGATTTGCTAAAGATGGACCACAGCAAAAGTTGTTTTCTGTGAGACTCTGTTAGATTCCAACTTACAAGAGAGATCTGTTTGTAGAGCTGATTTATTTAGGTGTATCAATTTCAGCTTGAGCTATTGATCTCTGTAAACAACAGACTTTTTTCAGCAAAGGAATAGGATTGGACTTGAAAATAAACTTAAAGCTCCAACCGCTAAGAATATATATATATATTCCGAGTAAACTAATTTCACTAAAATAGTTGCGGAGGATAGTGACAAGTGATGATCAGTCTTAGTTATCTTAGTCTTAGTGGTCTGAGTTGTGTAATAGTGGAGAATAGTAACTAATGATGACAGATCCTAGCTGTCAGAGTTTTGTACAAGATACAAAGAACCCATTATCTAACTCTTGTTCTATGCCTTCATTGCTAGAGTCTTAACTACAGGTGTATGGCAAGTAATCAACAGTTTGAAACATTATTTGAAATATAAACTTACAAGTGACATACTATGATTAGACATATAGGCAATGATAGAATCGTGAAATATTCAGCATTTTCTAATATGTATTTCTGAGAAGCCCATTTATGCACTGACCTAAATGTTTTTACAAAGCAGTAAAGATTGATTAGGCTCCCTCAGTGGAGGGCTTACCTACCACTGCTCAAAAATTCAAAACAGCTGCCAGTTTAACAATGCGAGCCAAATGCACAACAGGCTTATAGACATCTAGACTTCATCACATGAGTTTCTCCAAACCATTCTTTAGTGCAATCCACCTTTAGGTCATATAAGCACAGTAAGGGACTCATGTTGAAAAGCATATGCATTATTTAACTATTTCAGAAGCAGATTGCATCTCATAGATTTATATTGAAACATACAATTTGTTTCCTTTAAAAAAAAAAACATTGCTCTTTTATTCACAGGAGATATTTCTAATTTTATTGTTAGTGTATTAAAACTGCATAAACTTTTTTTGCTAAACTAGCTTGTTTATATGGGTAAATTAGTTGACTAAATTTGAAAAATTAGAAAAACAAAGATCTTTTTAGGATAAACTATACTATGGTTTATACAAATTGTATGTCTATTTCTTTGGTCAGACACTGCATCATTGTTTAGGAATTAGGCTTAGATTTGCCAAGGGTTCATGCTCTTTAACTCTTTGCTATGCCATACATGTGGTAATGCCAGTGTACTCTTCATTCAAAATTTTATTTGTCAAGATAGTAAAGAAGGCTGATTGGCAGCTATAGATTCCAGCACAGTGGCATTAGAAACACAAAGCAGCTGCAAGGAATTACTTAACAAATGCGCAGTTTTACCGTGAGTCATACCATTTCCTCCTGGTCAAGATGTCTGAGGATACTAAATCCAGAAGAGGATTAGGTGAAGATGGCAGTGCCCACAATCAAGCAGAAACAGTGAAGTGTAACTTAAAAAATGGGATCAAGCAGGTAGGTTTTTTTATTACAGAAAGGACATCACCGGTCTCTTCATTAATGTATCTGCCTTCTCTCAGTTTTTATTTTGAATGGATTCTTAAGCCTATTTTTAATCTTGGACAGCCTGACTCAATTGTTCCCCACCATTTACCATTACAATTGTTCTGAGAAAATGGAAATATTTTATTATCAACAACTGGAAAGAATGCTTTTGTTTAACTAAATGTAATTACTGTGATTTCACTTGTTTAACAGTCAAACTGTTCACAAGCACTTTCCCCAAAATACTTTTTCTCATTATAATATAGAAGGCTGCATGGAAGTTATTCTTGATTTCATTTGCAGTGGTCCATAAAAAACAGAGACAGGTGAGCCATTGTGGCAGCCTGGATGAATCAGATTGCGGAACCAAAATGTGGGATATTCCGGTTCTGATCCATTGGTGGAATAGCTCAAATTCGAGTTGGATTTGACTCTGATCAGAACTATGGAACCCCCACTATACACAACTGTTCCATTCACTGTTTATGGTAGATTTTTCTACAACCATCTAACTCAGATATTTAGAGGGGCCATTTTTCAAGAAGTAGTGATTTCATACTAATTTTTACCATTTCCATAACGGCAGATTTATTCTTCATTCTTCAAAGTGCTGCACATGTTGTGAGCAAATGTGATGGGAGCCATAAAAATAACTGTCTTAGAAGGATTATGTGTGGGCAAATTACACTTGTACAAATAAAATCAATCAAGGTAAATCAGATTTTGGCTCTGCTAATAGAGGCATATACAATAGCAGGGAGGACATGTCTTGGGGATGTCTCAGGTAAAAGTGACAGTAGATTTGATAATGGAGTGGATGTCAGCATGGGAAAACCACAATATAGAGATAAGGAGTATGATGATACAACATAGGGGGAAAGTGAAGATTCTGCTGATTTCCAGTTTTGGAAGACAAACACACACCACACAATTTTTAAAGGTGTCTTTTCTTTGCAAAAACAAAAAAAGAAAACTTCAGATTCTGATACCCCAAAATAGATTTACTCCACTCACCAATAATTGTGCCAAATATATAAATAAATAAGTGTAGCTTTCCTTTTAATATAGAAAATATAGAAGTATTTTGATAGTATACAGTATGTTTGATTAGATATTTTATGGTAAGGAAGAAGTGTCCACACTATGGTCCATTTTTTATATTAATAATTGTTTTTTATCATTTTTTTTTTTTTTTTATATGTAAGGAAACGTACCTATCTTTTGCAGGTTATATACTCTATTTTTCTAAGTTTCCTAAAGCAGTAGGTTCATTATTGTCCTGTATACCTGTCTTACTCATTTCTGTTTGGATACAAAATGGTTAACAGTTAATCTCAACGATTAGTTTATCTTCTTAAACATAATATAGATAAAACTAAAACTGGTATGTTTTCACCATGAGACTCAACACTCCTGCCTGCCATAATAATAAACATTGATAATATATTATTAACATATCTATCACTCAATTACATGGTGTGGATGTTTTCATCGACATATCTCTAATTTTCTTTGCTTCTTCCTTCTATGAACATGTTCATTGTAAGCATATGAACTGGTTGACTACTTGTGCTGCTTCACTTTCATACAGTCTGAGCCCTGCCAGACAGGTGAGAAAGGTCAAACTCAGGTACATGCACAATATGCATTTAAAAATGTATACAAATATATTAAAATGAATACAGAACTGGATTTATATATGTAATCCATATCTATCTATAACTCAGTTTTAAAGGAAACCTGTCATGAGAGTAGGAGGGATACTGCCAATGCTCACTGCTCCTTCTGATACAATAATAACTTGTAAATGCTGACCCATTTGCTTTATAACTTAAAAACACAGACCTGTAACAGAATAACTTGTAAGGACTTGCCATATCAGCATACTTCATATTCTGCATAAGTGGCACAGTAGGAATGAAAAACAACTGGTCACAATAGGAACCAGTCAACTGGAATCAACAGAAGGTGGACAGCAATAGCATCCCCTTGTATTCTTCTAACAACATGTGTACTTTATCAAAGGAAGGGATACCAACTACATTTAATAAAGAAATGGCTTAAAAGTAAAACTTGCATAACCCAAGTTGCAGTTGATACAGAATCATGTACAGTAAGTGAGATGAATAGTTGTTTGAAACAGGCACAGGTTTACTGGAATTTCATGAAAAGGTTCCCATGTATTACAAATTACCTTCTAAGAACTTTTTTAGGCAAGTGGTGGGAACAACTGTTTTTGGGCTCCTAGCAGTTTGCCACCTCAACCACCGCACTGGATCTTAATGGCAGCTGAAGTACTGAACCACTCACTACCAACCCCGATCCTTCCCTGTGGGTGGCCACATGTAGCGTCTCACCTGAAATCATGATTCATGGGTGCAAGGGAGCTGGTACGGCACAACAACTTCACTGCTTGAATTAGAACAGAACTAGAAGTAGAACAGTCCATAACAACAAACTCCCATTGACAATTTTAGTCTCCATCTCAATTTCAATGCAGGGTTCTTAAAAATAAATCTTTTTTTTTTTTCTTTAGCTTGGCATATTCATCCTACATTAAAGCCATCTACAACTCTACATAAACTTTCAATAACATCAGACATGTGGCTTGTATCCTAAGACCAAATAAAGGTATGAGCTTGTATGCAGGAAAACATAAAACTCTTTATTGGAAAGGTGTTTAAATGTCTATCTCCACAGTAAATGAATTAGTTTAAGAACAACTGAAAAGTGACCTAATATAACACAGGATTAAAAAAATAGAACAATATTAACCATTTCAAAATGGTTCATTTGTTTTTTTGTTATTCAAATGGACAATGTATTGTGTAGCATTACATGTGTGTTCAATGGGTATATGGGAATGATAATAAAAACTGGATTACAGCACAAAAAGTCTGCACCGCTGGCACATGGCCAGGTAGCAATTCTGCCATTACACTTGTCTGGATGTCAAAGGATAGCTTGATTCAGCATTCATTATTTCAGGACTACAGCCAGCTTGAAACACAATCTTAGAACATGTGTACCAGAAAACATTTAAGGAAACCGAACCATAGATGAACATTAAGCAGTCAGAGGAGATAATAACAGTGATTACATATTGTGACACTGGAACAAAGCAAGAAACATTGTGGTACAAGGTAAACCTTCATTACTGATCTCCCTAGAGCCTACTTATAGTGACTGGATTGGAAGATGTAGATTACATGTGAAACAAAGTTTGATGTGGGTTGTCAACAGTGTATATTCCAGTTGTGCAAGTTCAGTTCCCTAGGCCGTTCCTCATTCTGCATTAACAGAACTTTCCCTGCAGGGAAACTTTAGAAGTTGGCAAGCTTCTATGTGCAAGCCATGATATATATTATTGGAAGCACATGGCATGTTGTAATTAACCTTCAACTTGTGTCTTGAATGAAACTGCACAGAAAAGAAATTGCTATTTTTATTTCAATGAAAAATGCTGAATAGGAAACCTGCCAACACACGTAAAACTTTATCTTGTGGCATAAAGATGGCAAATTTTAATAGTTATGATCGAGATGACACTCTTAATATTTCATTGTAGGGTAAGGTAGGTTATATGCAAGAAAATAGACGAAAATAAGAATATAAAGAGAACTAAGAAGTTCACTGATAGGTTTGAAAATACTAAGTTTTCAAATTCAATTTTACAGAAAAAACAACAATTTCACTATGTGGAATGGCCTACTTCCAATTGATTTTAGCCATTCCTAATGACTTTGTAGGCTAGGGGAACACCTAGAGCCAGCCCCAGCAACCATTTAATAGTCATTCAGCAAAATAAGGCAATGTAAGGTCGTTTTTTGTGAGTTTAGCAGTTGTGGGGTGTAGATCAGAAAAAATTGGGAAAATAAGGACAGAAGTTTGGACATGTATATAGCAGATTTGTGGTTTTACAGGAACAGTTAGACACGGCTATGTTGCAGTTTGTTTTTTGCTGAGTTTTTGTATCTAACTTGCATGTGGACAGTTGATTTTAGTTTCTTGTGCTAATTTTTTGTTTATTTTGTATTTTTGCACTTTTAGGGAGTGTTTTTAGTTATTTTTCTGCAAACTTATCAGGTTTTAGTTCCTTATCATAATAATTCTATGAACACTGTCATGTCATTTTAGTTGTAAGGAGCTTATCTAAATGTCAGAGATCCACTGCATCACTAAAAAAAAACCTCTAAATTAACCTCATTTGTTTTTTCTATTAAATTCAATATATATGTTTAATTTTTAAATTTTGCAGACAAACCTGAGTTTTGCTAATTATTATATATACATATTTGTCCACTACATTATGAAAATACATATTATGCAGTCATTTTATTGAAGCCTTTCAACAGATCTATTCATATTTGTTTTATTAAAGCCGCCTCATAACACTTAAAATGTATTTGAAAGACAAATTTATTTGTCTACACATTTAGGTAGTTGTGTGCACCTAAGTGGTCCAAAAAACTTTTTTTTTTAAAGAAAATAAAGTTTTGCAGCAAAGATGCATTGTTTATATTTAATGATATACTCCATGTTCAAGGTGGCTAAAAAATCAAGAAAACTTTTAGATTATAGTGTCATATTTAAAAAAAAAACATTTAACCATTTTTTTAATATTTGGTTTATCTTACTGAGCCACAGTCCTCTATAGTTTTGAAAAAAATGTTCTTTTCACATGTGTCCTTTTTCTTATGTTGGGGTGTGTTAAAATAACCACTTGACCACTAAAAACAACATACTAAACAAAAAAAAAACATACAAAAAAAAACAAAGAAGACCAATTTTTGCAGTTTTTTTTAACTTTTTTTAGAATTACATTGTTTATAAGACAAATAGGGTATTCTCTAGTTATACATGAGTTTTTTAAATAACAGGTTAATAAAAATAATTTTCTGTAAGCTGTAAGCAAATACATGTTTTATTAATTATTATTATTATTATTATTATTATTATTATTATTAATAATTATAATATTTATAATATTAAAAAACAGTATTTATATAGTACCAACATATTACGCAGCGCTCTACATTAAATGGGGGTTGCAAATGACAGACAGATACAGACAGTGGCACAGGGGAAGGAAAGGACCCTGCTCCGAAGAGCTTATAATCTAAGAGTTGAGGGAAGTAGCACACAATAGGTTACATTATACGTTTACCATACAAGTAGCTTTACGTGCCTTACACAGAGATTGTGAGTGTCAACATGACTGTCCTAAATAGGTAACTGCTTTTAGCGCTCTATAGTATGTGTTAGTGTCAATAAAACTAGATAAATAAGTAAATACTATATTCTAAATGATTAAAATAAATGTAAAAAAAAAATGTAAATAATATATATATATATTACACAACAGGGTGTATTTCATTATTTAGTATTTCTTGTAATCATGACTCAGACCTAAAGCTATCACTGAAAACCAAATTTCTCTTTGTGGCCAGAAAGCAGCATGGGAAGAACAAATGTTCGACGTCTGCCATCAGTCACTCTTGCTTTAGGCAGTTCCACTGTGAAGGTTATCAGTGCTGACATAGAGTGGGCCCGCACGGGAAGAAGAGACAGGCAATCTGTGTGTGTTTGCTCACGCTAAGCCTGTTGTATGAAGACTTTTCACAACAACACTTTGGGTTTACATACTTCACAGGCCAAAAGTGTTTACTGCAAAAGGACGACATTAAATCCAGTGTGTCATCGTCACTCTGTTCAAACAAACATCAGTGCTTGGCACTTAAGGGGCTCTTGTGGG
Source organism: Pyxicephalus adspersus (assembly GCF_032062135.1). Classification (NCBI taxonomy): domain Eukaryota; kingdom Metazoa; phylum Chordata; class Amphibia; order Anura; family Pyxicephalidae; genus Pyxicephalus; species Pyxicephalus adspersus. The sequence goes on from NC_092858.1 coordinate 121,133,097, forward strand.
AAAAGGCTTTTACTTTTCTGTAAAACAAATTCCACTTTGGCAGAAAGAAAAAAAAACCCACTAGTGCCTTTAACCCTGTTGATGCTAGAGAGATACGAGAGAAGTGCGCACTTCTTATATGATTGTACATGCTTGGTGCACATCTGGCAGAATTGCGATTATTACTCATTGTGGTTAGTCAGGCTAGAAATGTTTTTGTGCTTAATCCAGAATTCCTAAATGTCAAACAAATCTCTGAGTTGTCTAAAACTCTTTCTACATCACTGAAATCACTGCAGTGGTTTCCATAAATGTGTAATTACAACCTATGTATGATGTACATTGGGATAAGCAATGTTTGCTCTTACTGAAACATAAACCAAGTTACTATGATGGTTGATATTTAGAAACAAAATCCAAGTTCATTGGCTGAGGACTTTTTAATTATTTAACTTCCAAAGCACCTACTTAATCAAGTCATTTTCACATCATCTCCCTCCCCCAGTTAGACCACCTAACACCCTTGTGCATAACATCTTATCTTTAGCTATCCCAAATGTAACACTCAATCAGTCATTCTTTGCACACTGCAAGGTGACACAGCTACATTCTGCTGCCACTCTCACGTTACCTTCTTCAAATCATTACTTCCCATTGCTGGCCTTCTAATCCTTAGACTAAACAAGCACAGGATGATTGTATGCTCTCAGACCTCAGGATGCCCCTAAGAGATGGAAGAGGCTTGGTTGGCATTGACTAATTTGCTGTTGAAGACAATCATTTCACTTTTGGGATAAGCTAACCAGACGCTGTCAATACTTTCCAAAAAGGCTCCATATCAACGAATGAATATAATGTTCAGTACCTAATTATTGAAACACAACGTAATGAATATTTATGTGTTCTAAAACAAGTCTAAGCATTGTAAGGAGTAAGTGTGCAACAACTTTTTAAAGTGATGTAATAGATGGCAACCAAAACTGTTACAGGATAGGCAGGAGGTAAGAGATGAATTCTTTCATTTTTGGTTATCTATTACTATATTTTACACTGATTGTATTTCCTTCTAGCATACCACATTGAGGCATTCCAGCAAACCTTTAAGTAGAATTCCTAAAAAACAGGCCCTATTGCCCCTAAGGACTCACATAAAACACAAGCCATATATTTTTCACTTGTGGGGCAGTGGCTGGAAATGACCAGGTTTGCAATGCAGGATGTCTTCTGTCTACTTTTCTGGGTCCAGTCTGAATGGGTATCCGGTAGCAACCTCAGTCCAAAATACAACAAAATGTCCTCTGCATATGTAGAAAGGGTAATCTTTGTTAAAAATGATTTCCAAGTAACTCTGTGTGACGTAAGGTAATATTTGTAATACCATCTCAATCCTAATTTGAAGGAAAAGTTTTATTTATTTATTTTTTTGCTCACTGTTGGCTTCATTCAACTTACTTTGTTTTACCAGTAAAAACGTCATAGGGGGACAGTTTGTCATTCACAAAAGGTTCTTCTTAACCTTTTCTTTTGGAAATTTCATTTCTAATGCAATAGGTTTTTTAGCCCAACAATGAGAGAGTGGGACCTACATTCTCAAGTAATTTCTACTAAGTGTTCCCTTGTCCTAGGCAGCTGTGTTCTTTAACTAGGGTGCTTTTTAAATAATATTATGTTTAAAAATAAACCTGCCATGAGGGAAATTATAGGGGCTATCTGATACATTTTACTTGCCTTACTACTTTGCAGTTTCTGAATTACTAATGTGGAATAAGTGTGCATAAAGCTGAAGAAAAGTCTTTATATCTATGTTAGGTTTGGGTCAGGGACTCAATATATATTGAAGTCAGCCTCTCAGACTGCAATTTTAAAATGGGGGGTCTGCAACTGCGGCGTCCATGAGTCACTTATTATATGCTTCATTTAAAACTGATTTGGGGGGTGTCTAAGCTATTCTTCTTAACATCATAACATATGATTTTGCACATAATAAGGCAATTATACTGGCCATTAAAAAAAAAATAAAATAAAAAATATAGGTATATATATATATATATATATATATATATATATATATATATTTCAGTGTCTTTATTTTCATCTGGAATTCACCTGTGTTATATTAAATTTATGTGCAAGAGACGTGCAGTATCTTGCAGTGTCTAGTTCAAAGCTCCTTCTCATCTTTTTGTTCCTGAATAAATTTTACAAGGATTTTATGTGGGGCCACACTCATTGAACTGCAACATCTTGGCAGCATATTCACACTAAACAGCCTTACGTGAAAGCAGCACTGCTCTATTAACAGCTGCACTGTCTACTTTAGTTGTATGTGAAATTATGTGACCTATCTAAATGATATTAAAATAGTTCTTCTTGAATTTGAATATAGACACATTGCCAAAAGAGGTGGCACTATTTCCTTGCAGTGCTGGATTTTAACTGATAGACCCTATATTAATAAAATTGCCCTTTTTTATATTTTTCTCTAAAATCCTGTTTTACTCTCACAACCCTGATATCTGTTTGTAAACCTTTGTGCTTGTATGTTTGCTGTTGGTGAGGTAGATTGTAAGCATCCCTAGAGCATGAGCTGATAAGGAAGAAGAAACATTTATTCTGTATCAGGGTACAATTTATATTTCTATTCTGTACAGCTCTGTGTGGCAAGTTTATAAAGAACTTATATCCCATGGATGTCAGAGGATTGTTCCTGGAAATGATATTTCATGAAGTGACAGCTGATAGAATGAGTGCTGTACACACTGTGCCATTCTGTTCCATAGAGAGAGAAGTGAGGTGGATGAGCAAGCATTCCATAGGAGTCAACAGTGGTCATTCACAATCTTTCATTCATTAACCCAGCATGGCAAATTGATGAATGATATTCAATGACTGCTTCTCTGATATTTTGTAATTATATTGACTCCAAGGCTGTGTACACATCTCCAGTTTTCGTGAAGGATGAAGGAACGATCACTGCACACACAACGCCTCTCCTTTTCTATGGAGAGGGGAGAACAAGTTTACACCAGGTTTGCTGGATCACCCAGATTCACTGATGAAAGTGTATCCCCTCCAGCCTTGGAGAGCTTTATTAAATCAGGCCCACTGATGGAGATAAAGCCACAGCTTCAGGAAGCATTGCTGTCAACTGAAGGTAAAAATGAACCAGAGGTTGTTAAATACAGATGTAACGAGAATATTAACATGGGCCAGCATAAAACCATATCTTCATAAGTATTAATAAAAAGCAAAAGTGTTTTATCTTAGTAAAAGTGTATTTGTTTTCTAGATGTATGATTTGACTTACTTTATATGCCAGCTTTTTTTAACCACCTAGCCGGTATGCCCGTACGAAGGTCGGGCAAAAAAAAATTGCTAGGGTGGTTAACCCCGTAATTTTGTCACAGCCTTACCTCCATGGTCCCGCTGTGCACATCCAGCGGGACCATGGAGGTAAGGATTCCAGCATCGTTTTCCTATTCCAGCGTCGTCCTCCGTCCATCGTCGTCCGTCGATCTCCCTCTCCAGCGGCGGGTGCCAGCAGGACCGGTAAGATGCCGGCCGGTATCTTGTGTTCCGCTGCCCGGCATCTTGCGCTCCGCCGCCCGGCCGGCTGAACACAAGATACCGGCCGGCATCTTACCTGGTCCCGCTGATCATCCACGTCCGTCTTCGTCCAGCGCCGGATGATCTCTGCAGGGAGAAGCCGTCCGGCGGAGAAAAAAAACCGTACGGCTCCTCCCTGCGTGCGTGATGACGTCGGCGCGTGTGCGGGAAATTCAAATAGAAACTCATTCATTCATTTTGTATTGGATTCAATACAAACTCCTGTATTCAATCCAATACAAAATAATTCAAATAAATACAAAGTGTGTAATTGGTAAATTCAAACTGTCATTTTGTATTGGATTGAATACAAACTCCTGTATCCAATCCAATACAAAAAATAAAAAAAAATAAAATAAAAGTAAATAACTTGGAAATTCAAATTTATCTTTTGTATTTGATTGGATACAAACTTGCGTATCCAATCCAATACAAAAAATAAAAAAAAAGTAAATAACTTGGAAATTCAAATTTATATTTTGTATTTGATTGGATACAAACTTGCGTATCCAGTCCAATACAAAATAATATAAAATTAATACAAAGTACATAACTGGTAAATTCAAACGCTCATTTTGTATTGGATTGAATACAAACTCCGGTATCCAATCCAAAAAAATAAAATAAAATAAAAGTAAATACATTTTTTATATTCATATTATCTACTAGAACCCCTGTTCGGACATATTTCTGTAAGTTACAAGTCTACAATTTAAAAAAAAAATTTCATGAAAAACAGTGGATCACTTTTGGTACAGAAATCTAGACCTCAGTGTAACGCTCGGGTGGTTAAAGTTCAAACAACAAAAACATTATTTGGTCTGCACTGACCTCTTGTGGTGATAAAGGAAACATACAAAGGATACATTGAATATGTGTATGAAAATCCTAACCATGAATTTATCTTGTTTGCTCTCTTTTGGTCTGTTAAATATACTACTGAATGTATTTTCTTATAGTTTGAAAAGTTAAATACCTACTTATTCCTATTAATAATAATAACTGTTGCCAATTATAATAAGAGATAAGATAACCGGTATAGGTATCTGCACACAGACACCATGCTTCTCTTCCATCAGGAAGCCTCTCACTAAGAACAACAACTGAGTTAAACTTTATTTAAACACATTCTCAATAACAGACAGACAATATTGTCACATGACAAAGGTCCAGTATAAGAGATAAAACTGTATAGGAGCATATACAATATTACACATCTTAATACCCCCTTCTTCTCTTATACTTCTGGAAAGTTATAATTTAGTACAATCATTAATGTACACTGGTTTATACTCCAAAAATATAACTTTTCATTTTTTCTAGACTAAACTTTGTTATTGGTTTTGTCATAACATCAGCTACCATGTCATTTGTGGAACAAAAATCAAGAGCTACCTTGCCCTCATTCAGAGCAGATATAGGATATCAATGATGTTTGATATCAATATGTTTGTATCTTTGACGACAAACTGGATTCTTTGCGAGAGCTATTGCTATTGTATTAGTTGTTTAAAAAAAAAATTAATTTTTTTTTTAAACGGACATTTACTGCCTAACTCTTTAAGTAACTGTACAAGATATAGGTTCTCTGTGTTGTAGCAGCCAACGCTTTATATTCAGCTTTGTATACTCCAGATCCATCTGCATTGTATTTTATTGCATATACCCATCTACCTCCCACTGAATTTTCACCTCCTGGTAGGGGGTCAATGTAAAAGTATCATTCTCCTTTAGTAAACCCATCTCATCTTTCATTGCATTTAACCAAACCTGTGACTCTATGGCTTTTCTAAAATTTTGAAGTACCTCATGTGCTGTGTAACAGTAATCAATATTTGTCAGTATCTGATCATTACAATTTGACTCTAGTACATAGTCAACTAGATATTGAGGGGCTTTTCTTTCTTTTTTTGGGTATTGGACAATGGCTATCTTGTGTCTGGCCATCATCTCTGTCCTCTTTATTTTTTATTTCAGAAACTGGGCACTCGTTTGTATTAGAACTGGATATGGGTTATACAGTTCTTTGCCCATAAATCATTATCTGACAGATGAGTCTGGGTTTGTCTTTCAATCACACTTTTTGTAATAAACTTTACTAGTCTGTGTCTCAAGACTTTACCTGTGTTTGGGTAATACACCAGGTATGAGGGACTATTTTTGTCATATCCTACAAAAAATCTCTTTGTGCACTTTGAGTCTAGCTTCTTTTTGTCATACCGGTATGCAAAACATTCTGACCCAAAAGTTCTCATTCTTGAAAGATTAGGTTTTCTCCCTGTCAATACAATATATGAAGTTTTCTTCAAACGACTATTAACCACCTTGGCGTTTCACTGATGTCTAGATTTCAGTACCAAAAGCAGTACACTGTTGATTTTTTTTTTTAATTTGTGGTATTGAGCTCAATACAAAGGTATTTGAATTTCCTGCCCCGCACCGACGTATGCAGCAACGTCACCGAGAAACCCCGGACATCGTCACTGCACTCGCCGGGAGAAGAAGGAAGAGAGAAGACTTGTCCGGAGGAGCTGCGGGGACAAGGTAAGTAAATTATTTCAGTTGTAATCCGATTGTCATACAATGTATGACAATCGGATTACAATATAACATTTGTTTAACCACCTGAGAAAAGTTCGGGTTTAACACTTTTTGCAAGTGTTTTTACCCCGAACCAAGGTTGGGTTTAACGGCCAGGTGGTTAAAACACCTGTTACAAATCATAGCAGCAGTCATTACTGCATATGTTCATAACTCTTTTGGCAGTTTACTTTCTATTAGCATGCATCTTGCCATCTCAAAAAGTGTTTTCCAGTTTCTCTCAGCAGTCCTATTTTGATGGGGTAAGGTGAGTAGGGTGTTGAGGTCCCATGTCTTATGCCCTTCTTTCTGAGCAATGACTGTAAATCTTTTAATGTAAATTCAGTACCAGTGTTAGACCTTATATATTTATTAGTCCCATAGGGGGCTGTATCTGCAATGAACTTCTCTGTGGCCAACACTGTGTCACTCTTCAGAATGTACACAAACACTGCACGAGAATAATCAGTGAATGCATTGGCATATCTAAATCCATCCTTTGTTTTTTGGTCTATAGGGCCTGCTAAATCAGTGTTTACTAGTTCAAGTGGGTGTTTTGCTCGGGTGTCAGACTCTCTATTTCTGTTCTGAACAAATTTTCCCTTGGTACAAATCTCACAACTTAGGTTAGACTCATCAACCTTACCCTTATTATTCATTCCTTCTACTAGATTTTGTAGTTTCAAGATATCATCATAATTATAGTGACCAAGGATTTCATGCCAAATTTGAATATCATACCAAACCATGACAACTATCATTACTTTCCTCAAAAATGTTCAAATAATAAAGCCTGTTGAATTTCTTGATAATGAATTTGGTACCGTTCTTATGGACCAATTCGCTACTGTCCTGCCCAAATTAAACAGATGCACCATTCCTTGTTGCTGCTTCAACTGAGAAAATATCCTGTGGATATGTAGGGATATACAGTGCGTTTTGTAACATTGTCTTTACTTGATTTCCCTCACTGTCGGCCAGGCATACTTCTGCGTCGCCTCTCTTGAGTGCTGTACCAGAAGTCTTTTTCCCATCTGCCAAACTCCATGTAGTGTTTTTCTGGCTTGAATGTGTTGTCAAATCTTTTTATGCCTGTAATAATATGCGATGTCGCTCCTGTATCAACCATTAGTCCCTTGGATATTAAATTGTTTGACTGGCTTCACTTATTTTGATAGCAAATGTTTTCTCTGTATCTGCAGTCACATGTTTTACATTGTCCCACGCTTTGCGCCTGCAAAATGTCTCCTTGTGTGTGGAACTCTTGCAATAGTTGCACCACTGTGCCCTTCGTTTATATGAATTGCTTGGGCATGCTTTAGCTCTATGGCCCTTTTGATCACAATTGTAGCAGCCAAGATTATTGTCTTTCTTCCTTGCAGTTGTAACAGGGGTACTTGTTTTCATTATATTATCAGTACTTGGCTGACCCAGTATTTTTCAGCATCTTCAAAACTTCTTAACTGTGTTTTAAAGTCAGAAAAGGTCATTGTTCTATCACCTTCTGTTACATGTATGGCAAAGGGTGTAAACGTCCCAGGCAAGCCTCCTAGAATCATAGCAATCAGCAGACGATGCATCACTCATAGTCTCTCCAGCACTCAGAGCTGTAATGGCTGTTTCTGCACGTATGATATAGTCTGTGACACTCTCAGATTCAGCTTTCTGAAGTGATGGTAACTTTGTGTATAAGCTAATTATTCGTGGCTTATCTTTGCCAGCATAGTGATTTCTCAGACTCATCAATTCTTTTCTTCCATCATCTGCTGCTTCTCTCATATTCAGAGACAGACTTTTGTCATCTAGGAGTTGAATTAACTCAGCTTAAGCTTCCTCTTGCTTATTTCTGTCCTCATCTGCTTCTTCTGAAGGTTCATGCAGGATGGTTTCTTTTAGATTCATCAGGCGCAGGTGTCCTAAGAACTTTGTTTCCCATAGTTTATATTTCTTTTCATCTTCATCAAATAGCAGTATGTTCCATCGCTTTCCTTCTTCTCTCCTGGGCCCATAACCTGTTGCCATTATAATAAAAGATAGGACAACCTGTTTAATAATGTTTTTTGATCTTATTTTGTGAACTCCTGCTTTCCTTAGACAGAGTAGAAACTGCACACAGACACCATGCTTCTCTTCCCTCAGGAAGTCTCTCACTGAGAAGAACAACTGAGTTAAACTTTATTTAAACACATTCTCAATAACAGACACATGATATTGTCACATGACAAAGGTCCAGTATGAGAAATTAAACTGTAAAGAGCATACACAATATTACACATCTTAACAATACCTATCTAATCTTGTCAGAAGATGTGGCCCTGTACATGGCACTTCATGCTGGTCTCTTTATCCAATCTGGTTCGCAAGTTGGATAAAGGAACACATTCTCCATGCTGTGGGAAAAAAAAAGATGAGGAGGAAAGGTTCTTACATTTACAAAAGATAACTGGGCATGGGTTACAGCATTTCTTGTAACTTCAGTCTGCAAACAGGTAATATTTGCAGGGCCATTAAAAGTGCTAAATTGGCAAGTATTGCAGAGAGGTGCATTTTTTTTTACATACACCATAGGTTAGGTTTGTAACCAAAACTCAGTCAATGAAACATGAAGCAGAGGACATTGCAGAGCTGTCTCTATTGCAATATCTAAAGAAAAGAACCCCACAGAGACAAAGTAAAGGTATGGAGCTAATTATAATTCGGAGGAGAACAAACAAATATCTTTCATTCAAGCCTATCTATTATGAAGGAGGTTTTAGTATTTGGTTAGGTTTCCCTTGTGCCACCAAACAGCTCTTACCCATCTCTCTTATGGTGTCCTGTGGTATCTGGCACCATACATTATCAGTAGATCCTTTAGGGCAGGGGTGTCCGAACTTTTTGCAAAGAGGGCCAGATTTGGTGAGGTGCAAATTTTATGGGGGCCGACCATTCAGCATGTATTCAGGGTTAGTGTTGGCGTGGTCTGCGCAGGTCCCGCACAGCACACGCCCACCAGGGTGACATGAGGGATTTCCTGTGCACAGAGATTGGTGTTAGTGCGGGCTCTGTGCAGAGCACATTCTTGGGATCAGAGTGGGCATGGTACGTGCAGGTCCTGCACAGCACACGCCCACTATAATGATGTAGGGGATTGCCTGTGCACACATAGGAACTCCCATCCTGCTGATATTGCCCGCCGAGTAGCGGGACGATAATTGCAAGGCGGTTAATCAACTCTAATTAAATGTAAAATAGCTTTTTTGTACATGTGTATTTTATCCTGAGGTCAACAGTACTGGTGGGCCGCATAGTATTGATTTTATGACAGAGGCTGCGGGCCAGTGGAAATCTGAACACGGGCCACAATTGGCCCCTAGGCCAGACTTTTGATATGCCTGCTTTAGGGGGCAGTGCCTGCACTAGCATATCTTCTTCTCATAGTGCATCCTGATGTCCTCTTCTCCAAGTAAATGACGTACACACCCAGCCATTCACATGAGTAGAAAGCATGATTTTTCAAGGCAAGGCACATGCTTCCACAAATTATTGCACTCAAGTGCCTATTTCAGAGGTGGATAAGGGTCAGACTGGTCAATGGCAGTGGTTAGCATTTTTACCAACTTTAGCTATAGCAACCCCTAGGTTCAGACCAAACGGTCAAGCTCCACTCTGTAGACTTAAATGAGCCTTTGGTGGATTCACGGGTTATCCTTCCTTGGACCACTTTGGTACTAACCACTGTGAAGAACTGGTGTGGGGCCTTCCCGCTGAGGGTCTGGGGTCCTTGTACACTGGCACACTTTGCACCTCCCTAGGTCGACATCTGTTAACCACTCCAAACAACATATCTGCTTACAACATATCATTTTCAAGCGACTGATCGCTATACAATGTATCCCAATCCTTGACAGATGTCCATGATGTATTATGCAGGAAGGGTAAAACATGAAAAAATGTATTTTCTTTAAAATCTTTTTCATTGCTTTTTGAGGAGCAGTTATCTGCAGAAACCATGCATATAGCATATCATCACTTTTTCTCTGAACATAGTGCTGACAATACATCTCTACCTTGGTTGCTTTTATAGTTTTTACCACCCACCCCCCTTCTCTGGTCTAGTCTTGATTTTTTGTCATCTTGCTTTATGTTTATTTTTGAATTCATTTTAAAATAAAGTTTGCACAAAAAATATTAGAATACAAGCAAAGTAAAATTATTTTTGTAATAATCGTTGAAAACCACAAAGCCAGTGCACAATCTATAGCCAAGATTATGTTTTGACCATAAAGATCTTCATATCCATTATATACCAAACCTTTATAAAACAGTATGGACACATTAAGGCCTTTTCAGATTTGCTAACTGCATCATTTTACCGTATGCTCAGACTATCAAAAGGCTGAGTTGGGTTGCAACACTGTTCCTGGATGTGACACACTTCTAGTTATGTGGTTGCTTTACTCTGGATGAAGAACCACACCACCACTGCAAATTTAAGGGGTAGGAGTATACATGCTGTATGGTATGCATCCTGGAGTAGTTAGCCAAACGATTTTAAATCATAAATTGGAAATCGTTGCCTTTTTTTTTCCATTAAGATTTTTTTTCAGTTGACAGTGGCAGTTGGCAGTGCTTGATTGGATTTATTTTTCGAATGGAGGGGAGAAATACACGTGTTCTTAACCTAAATTTTGAATTTAAGTAAATTTGTTGCATGATGATGATGCATGATTCTATGGTACAGAATACAGAACGTGCACAGGTCAGTGTAACAGTAAAGGTTTCAGTTAGTGGATTTAAGGGTTAGAATTAAGGTAATAACCAAATAAAGCCAAGCCCTATACAGCACTCATAATGCTCCCACTAGCAATTTAAAAGTTAGAAACCAAGAATGGAGAAGAGCACCAGCTGCTAGAGTGAGAAATAAGATTTTTGTTTAAGCCCTGTTAGACAAAATAGGCACTAAACCCTTACATTGCAGCAAAGGCCTTTTGATGCAGGGGTATATTTTTCAGTAACCTACAGGTAAACTTTAAGGTTTTTTTTTCAAATGCTTGTTATAACAGGCATTTCCCCACTGACCTTCTTTACTTAATGTATTGTGCAGTTATTTATTCTGAAAAATCACAACACTAAAAGTTTAGTTTCAGTTGGTTTTTAAAATCAATCAATCGAGCGAACCCATGCTGCTACCTGTCATGAAGAAGTGGTAACCGCACCGCAACCTCATGGCCAGTCCAAACATACCAAAGAGCACATGGTACTTGTACAAGTAGTCCCAGGGTTACATACGAGATAGGCACTTAATATTTGTTCTTAAGTTGAATTTATGTACATTATTTAAATAAATGCAATTAGGACAGATGTTTGTCCCAACATATTAGGCAGCGTGGTGTCAGTTACTGTGGAAAATCCTCACTGTGGGCTAATCACAAACTTTAATATAATGCTATAATGCTTTAATATGCAAAAATAAATGGGTGCAGAATTTGTCTTGGTCAATAAAGAGTTAAAAGATGCTAAAGATCAGCTCAGCTCTTAAGATCATCCACAACCTCAACTGTGTTTAGCAAAAGATTTCTTCTGCAAGTCATGCAAACCACCCTCCTCCTCCCATCAAGCCTCAGTCCTGCACACAAGTGACCAGGGAAGCCCCGTTCGTATGTCGTATGTCCTTAACTCGGGCACTACCTGTATACAAGTTTCTGCTGCCACTGAAAATACAAGGAGAGGAATTAGGATTCAGTGCCTCGATTGTTAACTTTATTTTTCCACAACACCTGCAGCTACAAAGCTCAGTGTGGATTACTTCTACTTTTTCGAGAATAAATAGTTTAATGTGCAATGTGAACAGAGGTTCACTTGATTGTTACAGAGCCAACTAAAGTAATAATGTCCATTGTGTGTGGGGCTGCCAAAGGTTTGTAAGTGTGGGACCTTATGGGGCAGTTCTTTTGCCTGAGAAAAAAGGTCAACATATTAGTGTGCAAAATAAAGGAAACATACCCAATATGGCAGAAAAAAAGGACTTTATTGGGTAACTTTTGACGTATTGCTAAGAACAATTTGCATCTTTATAAATGTTATATTTACATCTTGGCCATTACAAAAGGCACTTAACATAATTCATCTCAATATAAATGCACAAAAAGCCAGCACATCAGAGTCAATTAATAGTTATACAACCACCTGACATTATGTAAGCAATTTTTTAAACATCAAATAATAGCACATTTACAGGCCTTCAGGTTATTTGATCTTTCTTGAAAAATTACCCTGTATTTGGTCATAAATTGTTTGGGATATATAGGACCCACAAGTATGTTGCTTAAGGGTTCCTTAAAGTAATCAGTCCACCTAAAATTTACATTTTCAGCACATCTTGGCATATCTATCTTGGTCCACTCATGGCAAAGTAACACTATTTGAAAGAAGTTCACCCCCAAATTAATGATACTAATTACTTCAAAGACACCCCCCAATCATTCTTTCCTCTACATCAGCCTGCATAAAAATGTTGGTGCTGGGTACATTGTCTTCAATGTGACAGTGTTCCAGGTCTAGTGTCCAACTACTTCACCACCAAGTGACAATTTCTCAAAAAGAATTATCTCTGCACAAGCTTATAGGTATGAGAACTTTGACAGGGACTTGTTGATCTAGCCAGACTTTTTAATGAATTTAAGTTGTATTTTTATTATTCGGCCAGTAGGGGCCTGACCAGGGTGTGGGAGAAGCCACCCATAGATGAATACTGAAACTCTAATCCACTCCACTTCCCAATAGTCAGACCATCAATTGGGGAAAAAAAGCGGGGGCAGACTGACCTTAATAAACTTTTCTGACAGTTAGTAATATGAGTAAGCACCATAGATCACAGGATATAAACATGCACACTTACCATGGAACAGTAGCCCGCAACCAGAGCTGAACATTAAGGAGCATGTACTATGAAGGTGTTACGATAGTTTGACTTCGCCATAGTAAGATTTTGGCATAGTAAATGCTTTTTTATTTTCTAAATGCTAAAAATGTGCATGACCAAACGTCTCTTTAAATATCCCTAGCTGCTTTTAGTTGTATAAAACATAAATATAAAATAAACAGTTTGGTATATGTACACAATGGTATTATGTTTTAACAGTACTTTGAATATTCTGTATTTGTTTTCAGTGTGCAATATTCCCTTTTTGCTGGGCAGGCATTCTTTTAAACATAATAGTATACCTTCTCCAAATCTTTGTGATAACCTTGTCAAAAAGAGAGAACTATGTCTTGTAAGCTCCATTAAAGCACGAGGTTAAAATAAAATATCACATCTAGGGATCTTCTATTTAAGATTATATAAATATTAAATGTCCCAGAGTGATAACTGCTTGGAAATACTAATGCTCATATATCTGATAACAAACGGCTCCAATGAGTCCTAATGGAGAGCAAACACTTTTAGAACCAACCAAGCATTATTGATGCAAGGCAAAGAACAATTCCAATATGCAAAGTGTAGTAACCCTGAGTAACTAGATTTTTCTTTTTTTTACCTTAGTTCTTTGATTTTTACCTTAGCGCAGGAAATGGAAATATAATGGTCAATCGTTTAAAATGGATTACTGCACTTTGTTCTTTGCATTATTACAATAAATCGGTTTGGAAGTTTAACCAGAGATAAATCTACCTAGTCAACAGTGATCTAGCTTGCTGTCCAGATCTTAAGGTGTACCGCGGGAAATTATCCAATTACCATTGTGGAGTGTCTATGCTGTACTGACTGGCAGAGTAATGTAATACTCTTTCATGTCAGTGGGTGGCAGTAGGTAGCTTAATTGCCTTGTTTATTCTTAGAGACAAGAGAATTAGCTACAGTGTGTCATTTTGTAACATTTTTGATTTGTGGTGTGCCACAAGATTTTTTCAATGTAAAAAATGTGACATGGCTCAAAAAAGGTAAAAAAAACTCTGGTCTAGAGCTCCCCTAGGAGTAAACATGTAAAAACATAAAGTCCTATGATTAAGTAACCCAGAACTTCTTTCCCCATCCTGTTAAAATTACAGAAAGGAGGGGTAAAAAAAAACTCACCAGGCAATAAGAATGAAGAAACACTTTTGAGTGCTATTACATGTAAAGGGCTTTAAAGAAAAGGAAGATGGATTTGTGCTTAGAAATTTTATAACCTAAAAGCAATCATGTGTGCACACTACATAATAAACATAGATTTGGTTTGGGGTGGAAGGAAAAGTAGCTGCTGTGTTCAGTTATAGTTACCTTTGTCCACCACAGAATCAAGATCTGTTACCGTTGATGTTCAAGTAGGAGAGAAAAAAGAAAATGGGTCTTTTATAACACCGAGTAACCGGTAAAGTCAAACTTTAAAGATGTATACCCAGCAATGCTTGCTTCCCTTGTTCATGCTCGGACTGAATGTCATCCTGGGCAATCAAGATGGCCCAAGATCAGAAAAAGAAGGGAGAAGATAGCAGGCCCTGTGACAAAATGGGGACAGGTGAGTATAGTTTAGTTTCAGTTTAGTTTCGCTTTACTGATAGTCAAAAATATCAATCATATCGAAAATCAAGGTAACTTTTTTAGAGAATAAAAAATAAAGATTTCTTGATTATAAATTAATTTGAGGATGTTGGCTATCATTAAGTATTACCATGCACCTTGCAAGTCTGGGTTTAATTTGTATTTATTTGTTATACTATGAGAATGAGGTGTATATAACCAACACAGCTAACTTTATTATTTATTAGACTTTCCAATGAAACTAAGAACTTATAGGCAGAATAAAAAGAAAGGTGTAGAGTGGAGAAGGAATGTCATGCCGATATATCTTGCCAGTTAATATTCCTAGACAGGTGTAAGATTTAAACATGCTCCATGCAAAACTAACACTCTGGTAGGAATTCTTTTTTTTTTTTTTTTAAATGTTTTTTTCAGTAAAGCTGTACAGTCAATGTTGTTTCTATGCATTTGGAGGCCACTAGATGTAAAGCTTTTTCCATAAACAGTAGCAAGTCTTGTTTGCGCTGTTAAAAAAAGGACTAATAGGACAGATCAAACCCATTTTGTGGTTAGTCAAATTGAGAATATATGGTAAAGGCGGTACAAGCCTTCTTATAAAAACAAAAATTCCAATACAGAAGTCATTATTATTATTTTTTTTAATATTCAGTGCTAAATACAAAGTCATATCTTGGCATCATGAAATAAAAAAATAAATATTGTTAGTGTCCCTTTTATTTTTTTAAGCCATAATAATTTTGCATATTACACTGGCACCTCCTATGTGTTGCAATACAGTTTGTTATTTTCGCTGTATTGACGATAAAAACAAAATAAAAAATACATCCCATTAGTTTAATTAGTATACTCCTACCCTAAGAATTTAGTGTTTCCTAGAGGAAAATTATAATGTATTTACAAAAATTAAACAGTGAATATGGCATTTACATCTAATATTTCAAAAATACTTAAAACACCCATTAGGTTTAATATTCTGCATAATAAGAAATTATGAAGTTTCAGTGCATATGCTAACAAATTTACTCTAAAATTATCCTATTTTTCACCAATAGTATGCTTATATATACACACATTTTTATACAAAATTTGGTTTTGTAATGCAGATAAAAAGGCTATAACCTAGGTTAAGGTTATTATTAAGGAAACAAAGAAATAAACAGTAAATACATGTTTACACTAAAAATGTATTTGAAGTGAAAGTTTACAATATAAAACATGTACTAGGGCCTGTGTTAATAGGTTTTTGTTTGCTTCAAGTGGGTTTATTTTTTCTTTGCAATTTTAAGGGTATGCAAAAGCTGCTAAAATCAGGTCAAATGCAGGTCAGAAGAGCAAAAGCAGGTCTGCCTACAAATTCCAAACGAGCACAGAAGCATCTCAAACGTATACCAAACTGATCCACTGAAACAAGCCCCAAAGCTGGTCAACAAAAGGTCCTAAAGCAAATCAGTAATACTGTGCCCTTGTACCACTACAGAGGAATCTGCTTCAGAAGACGTGTGTCCCTTTGATAAAGTCCATTAGGGATTATATTCACTACAACTGGGTCACTGGAAACTAAACTTGTTTTACTGCATAAAAATACCATGCACCAGCATGATAAAAAACACAGACCTTACTAAAAATCAAGCATGCAAAACTGGGCTGTTCTTTTGTTTACCAGTCACAAATGTTTTTACTATACGGCCCAGAAAAAAAAAATTACTTAAGTATAGAAAATATACATTATTTTTTATACAGATAGTCAACTAATCCTAAAGAACATGGTTTGATTGATGTGATGAAAGTCAAGCAGAGGTTCACTCGAAAAATTAGCATTAAAGTGCACCTGTGCCAAGATTGTGAACACTAACCTATTTACATTCTCATTTGCAATGATTGAGCTTTAAACAAGCCCTCACTCACTCTCTAGCTGATTTTAATGTGAAGTTAGAAAATCTCAAAAGTTACAACAAATAGGAGTTTCAGTCGGCTTCTAACAGCCTAAAAACATCTGTGGTTTGTTTTACTTTAAAAAATGCTGTTGGGCTGCCAAGATCTCCTCTGAAAGAAAAAAAAGCTAAGATTTCAATGCCTGTATTGTGAATTATTTTTACATATTGAATAAGGACCTGATTTAAACTATTTTTTTCTGCTGGTTTAAAATATGCATAAACTTTAGTGCACATGATCTAGGCACAAGTTCCCTTTACGATATCTACCTACAAATATTTGTTTCACAGATGATATGGAGTGGTGCATGCATACAATTATCTGTGCATGAACAGTGGACAATTTCTTCTTTATATATAAAAAGTGCACACAAAAATGTTCAAAGCAAAGTAGGATAGCTTTTTTTTTTTTTTACACCAGGGGTGCCACACCAAATCTTTGAATTACTTTTATTAAGCACCTACAATACTTCAAAAATTGAACTTTACGACAGTATTTAAGTTATGATAAAAAAGAGCTTGTTAGAGGTCAGTACATAGTAAGCTATTCTGCTTCTCGAGTACTAGCGCATATTTCCCATATATGTCACACAATTTTGCTGGTAAAAACATTAACACTGTTTTTGCCCACTACAGGCCTACCTCTAACAGGTCATTTCTTCAATATTATTCACTGGTCCAATAACAGACTAATATTAATGCAAAATGGAAGCTTGTCGTGGGCTACCTGAACACCATATTTAAGAAACCACTCTACTACTAGTAGTTATAGGCAAAAAGCCATCTCATAATTTTCATTGGTACTTTAGAAAGGGGTAGGCCACCGCTGGCTGCTGCCATGGTGGCCATACATGTCTTAACTGCAATTACAAATAGACATTTTTCTAAGGATACTATGCTCAACGTAGTGTAGATACCAAAACTCATGTCTGACTCAAAAGCAACCAAAGGTAATCAATAGGAAGACTTTAGCATAGTGGTCAACAAGCTTTTGGTTGTCACTGACCACTAATTTAATAGACTCCGGACCAGGCATGGGCGGGGAGTCGTGTGTCACTCAAAGGGGAAGACACTTCCCCCAGAGTGACATCATGATACCAGAACCCACCCACTCCCCCATCATGGGTCTGTGCCTGCGATGGGAGAGAGGGTGGGTTGTGTCCAGAGACACAAACAGTCCATTACTTCGAGCCGGCGATCCATACAGAGGACATGGTCTGCGGCTCTGGCCTGAGTGCCCCTCCCCCACCATTGGGGGCCTCTGTGACCCCTGCTTTAGAATCTGAGTTGTTGGAATAAAGTCTAACTCTGGTTACTATAGGTTTATATGCCTTGCTCTACACCTACATACCTAGATGAGAGTGTTTATGAGACAAGCCTAGCAATCAAAACAAAGCCTAATTTTAAGACAAATTAAAACAGCTTTCTTGGCTATTCTTAACTTACATTAAGACTTCCTCACATACAAATATATCCCTATATTCTACAACATACTGATAGGTATTAAACCCCCCCTAAAAATGTTTCCAACTATACCTATGGCAGTGATTATGGAATGTTTTATTTTGTTTAACTATGTTTGATCATTTGCTAAAATATGACTTTCAGGGACATCCAGATTTTTTTAAAACCTAAAATTTAGGCAAGGTAATTAAGTTTACTTGATAGTGTCCCACCTGCTGTTTATAAAGATTTTCAATCAATATTTTGTGACCTTACCATTATAGCTCTTGTATATTTTCACAATCCTCCTGCCTTTTATCTGTTTATATTTATTACTTTGCTTCTGCTCCCAGCAAGTATAAAAACCAAACCATATGTATATGGCCAAAATGTGAAAATCTGTATGTTAATGAAAGAGTAACTTTTAATTACCTTTTACCTTAATACATAATTATGGGCAGTGTCACTAAGCTGTGTCATAGTATGAATATCCAGCACACAGGTAACGCTACTAAAGAAAATTAGAAAAATCAATATATCTGTAAAGTTTTGCATTCAGTTACTGTTAAAATGCAACAACAACCATTACTAAAACAGGTCAAAATAGGACCAGATCCAAAATAATTGAATTAATATAGTTTCCGTACTGCATTAAAAAAAATTATCTTTTTAAGGCACTTGGGGTTATCCATGGTGTAGTTAATTAGTGCCATATCTTGTAGTGCAAAAAAAGGGAGACTCAACTTCTTTTTGAGAAAAGCATTTGCTGATCATTTATTCCAAAAGCAAAATTGCTTTTAGGTTTCTGTCTAAAAAAGTATATGCTTATTGGACTTATTGTAATTGCTAGTAAATATGACAAGGGAATAAGACAGGTTTATGTTAAATTTGTCAATACTGTGGGCAGGTTAGTTTACAAATTACCGGCAGCAAAAATACAGTATGGCACAGTTAGTACAGGTATATACAGATAAAAGTAGTCTTGATTGTTTAGTGTGTACCATTTGACCGATCTGTCCCAATAAACTGTCCCAATAACTAATTTATAAATATTATAATGCCACACGATTTACAAATCGGTCAGGAGGACGCAGTAATTGTTTTCTACTGCAGATCAGTAATATTTAAAGGTCTTCTTATCATATAACAGGACAGTAAAAGCAGCAGACAAATATTTCCATCTCACTGATCTCACCTAATAGCATGCTTTTTATTATGTACAACAAACTGGCTTTTAGTCGGGCTTCTCCTTCTCCATCTAGGGCATTGCAAGAGGAAAATACCTGGTTATTTTCAGGTACTTCCACCACATGCATTAAAAATCTTAAAATGGCATATACATTTTAAAAAAATAGGCAGTAAGTTCTTGTAATGTTTATGTTATGTCATAATTTTATGTCAAAATTAAACATGTATTAATTACTGATTCAATTTTTTTTAATACTGCAGATCATATTAATTTTCCAAATGAATATCCACTTTACAAAATGCAATAATGGTAGCTAGTATTACACATAAATAGTTAGACACTTGCACTATCCATGAAATACCATTTTTTATAATTGTATTAGTCAGAATGCACGTAATTACGTGAAGGTTGTTTTGATATAGTGTGTGGATGATTAGAATGGAGAGGATGAGCCGCTAAATTACTCAGAACAGTCCCTATAGCCTGACAAAATAATATTTATTATGTCAGTTGGTGTCATGCTGCTTTTTTATTTACCCTAAACGAAAGTACAGAGTGTGACATTTCTATGACTTTTCCCATATCCCTACCTACCATAACCTGATCTAAATGATCTTTAGACATTAAAAACAACAGATTCTTTTACATTTTAACAATTAGCTTCCATTATTATCATCTAGTCTTGTACACTTTGTGGATTACTGTTCTACAATGTAAATACTGTAGTTCCATAGAAATGGTATGTGTTGGTTACATGGCTTATTATTTTATAATAAGTAGTACTTGGAAGTTCTGTCGTGCTTAGTAGTCATTATAGTCTCATTTCACTTAAAGTAAGAGGTTTTTCCTAGTTATCTCAGTCTATGATATGATCTTGTGGACACTGATTAAACCTAATGTAATACTTTTTCAAAAGCACATTTTTGATACTGAACAGCCCTGATAAAGAAGGTATTCACCAAAAAATAAAGAAGGTTTTTTTTTTTACACAATGGAAAACATAAGTCACCCTCTAAAAGATAAAAGCTCAACTTTGCTAGTCTGCCTATTAAGATCATCAAGGAGCACTTAAGTTCACAACTGTGTACACATACTGGAAATAGAGGTTTAGGCTTTTTGGACTTGAATATCACATTAATGAATTGAAGTGTGAATTTGTCTTTAATTTACACAAATTAGGACTAAGACTATTTTATATTTTTTTCCGTCTGACAGTTTGGGGAAAAAGCTGCAGAACGAAACAATTACACAGAATATAGGAGAAAATATATGCTACATATGTAATAACATTTTCCTCTGCTATCTAAATAAATAAGATACATTTGATCACCTTGACTGTAAATCCCATTCAGGCATGGAATCAATATAATAAACAGTAATTAATGTTCACAGAATATTGCAGGATAACTAGCTACCAGATGGTAACATTACTTCAACTTCTTTCCCATTTGTAATAATGCCATTGTTGGAGCAATGGCTACTGGACACATCCACAGAAACTGCCAGGGAGGGGGTTTGGTTGGGTACTTTGGTTGGTGGAACAGGAGATGCTGGGGACTGGGCTAAGCCTGGCTTCTTTGGAGGAATAGGTGGAGGGTTTCCCCTCTCCACCCTGGAAATGGTAGGCGACTTTATGCCGGGAGATACTGGACTGAGAGGGCCAGACACTTTCAGAGGGTTTGGAGAGTGGCTGCCATCATTCTTCTGATTGGAGGCATTGGCAAGGGTTCTGTAATCTGTGCCAAATGGTGAGCTGTTGGGAGGCACAGGTTTGCTGGAGGTCTGCTGGCTGGTGAAACGAGACAACACCTGAGTGACTGTATTGCGGGCAAGTTGCTTGGCTGCAGAATTATCTGCCAACGTTGGGGACAAATCTCTTGAAGGGGGACTCTGCAGACCAGAAACATGCTGCTCTTGCTCTGCTTGAGACTGAAACTTGTGGCGGGCAGCATGAAATCGTTGGTTGATTCCAACTTGATATGACGACTGATAACCAGGACTATTAGAGCCCCCAATGAGACGCCTTGAGAGAACAGGTGAAGAGCAAGGAGAGGATGTTAAGGAAGAGGCTGCTGTGCTGCTGGGGGAGGAGGAGGCCCCACTAGAAGGAGCATGCCCTAACATATGTAAAGGAGATTCCACTCTGACAGGTGAACTTCCGTTTTCGGATAAATTATCATGACTCGCCACTTTCTCTTTTAGGCTATCCCCTACATTCAACTTTAAAATATGTTCACTGTTTTGGCCTGTTGTGTTCGAGTGTCCATTTAATTTTGAATACGGCTGAGGAATTTTACTAGGTGTTGACAGAGAAATATGACTTTTGGATGGACCATCCGTAACACTTTTTTCGTGCACTACACCCTCTGTCTGGCAAGATACGGAGGTAAACTGTAGCTTTTCTGTTGATACACCAATCGATGTTGACCCTGTAGCTTGGGCAAGAGATTCTGTGACCTCACCATTATCCTTCAGGTCCTTTATAGTTTTCTTTAAAGATTCAAGCTCTTCTTTTAGGGCCTTGGTGCGATTTTCTTCTCGGTTTAGCTTGGCTTTTAGCTGTTCTCTTTCAATGTCAAACTCTGACAGTTGTTTTTCCACCTGAGCTTCCATTTGTAAGCTACGCTTCTTTTCTTGGGCTAGTTCTTCTTCAAGCTGAGTAACCTTGCTCCTCACCTTTTCCAATTTCAAGTTAACATCTTCAACCCTCTGCCCTTCCTCCACTGCTCTATTGTTAGCCTTCGTACATTCTTTCATTAGAACTGAAGACAGTTTCTTGTGTCGAGCTTTCTCTTCCTCTAACTGAGCAGCAAGTTTCTTTTGTTCTTTTTCAAGCTTTTTAACTTGTGACTTTTCAAATTCCAACTGTAAACCAAAAAAAAAAAAAAAAAAAAAAAAAAAGAGGAACACAAAATAAGTTTAAAAGTCATTGTTCCTGAAAAAAAAATTGCTGGCACAAGACTATAGCCTATGGTATTAAAATTGTAGAAAGGAAAATAAATTAAACCCTTTCACTGAATAAAAATTGTATGATGAAACTCACAAATTACTCACAGACCATTACAAAATGAGTGGTCATTTTGAAACAGCAACAGAGATTTCTATAGCTTGCTACTATTACAGGCACATTTTATCTGAGCTGGGGAAAGCATTCAGTGACCCTAATATGAGTGAATTTATTTTGAAATTCCTTGTATTGTCATGGGACTGTGAGCTGTTCAGCATAAAACAGCTGTACTGCAGTAACAGTATAGTAGTGTGTTTGTGTTTTTTGTTTTTTTGATATATGAAATTGTTTTTGATACAACCCAATTAAAAAAAAAACGTCAAAAATAGGAGAAGACATTTCAGGACTCCTAATGTGATTTCCGGTCCTCTTACCTGCTGAGCCAGCCTCTCTCGCTCTTTCTCTAGCATATAGGTAACATCATCCCCATCAGCTGCATCCTGAGCATGTCGTCTCCTCTCTTCTTCCAAGTCCAGGATTACCTATATATTATAAACCACTATATTAAAAAACTTGACAAAACTAAACAGGTTGAACATAAATTTATGTTACGAATTAATGATGTTTCTCATCTTCCTACTCACAAGTGATATATTAAACTAAACTTTTCCCATATAGAAGCCTGTGCCTTCTGCAATAAATGATCTGCCTGTTGACAATTTCTTTTAGGTAGTGGTTTAATTCCTCCTTAAAGAGGAACTAAACTGAAAACAGCAAAAAAAAAAAAAAAATAAATAAATAAAAAATACACTTACCTTTAATCCCGCAGAGCGGTCTGATCCATCCAGGGGTATCATGCATCGGGTTCTGCGCCGTCCTGGGATCCATTCCGGAGGCAGAGCTCCAGGCACCGCCATCCTCGTTTCTTTTTCTGGGTTCTTCATCCTACCTTACCTGACCCAGGCGCAAAATCGGATGATGATCTCACGCATGCGCAGTAAGATCGACAAGTTTTTTTTCTATGCTACGTCACCGTTTCTTGTGCACAAAAGGAGCACTTAAAAGCCTCCCGGGACGTAGGTATCCCAGGAGGCTTTGCGCTCCTTTTCATTAGGGGGTGGTCCTACACTTAAAAAAAAAAAAAATTTACTCTACATAAAAAAGGGGTTATCTACCTTTTTATGTAAAGTGAAATTTACAAGTTTAAGTACCGGCTACTTTGTTGACTAGTTGGTGGATGAGATGGTGGATGAGCTAGGGAGATAGCTTTGCTGTAATTCAACAACAAATTTGTAACTGTGGAAAATATATAGCTGTATTACTGGGCATATTCATTGTTTGATTTTTAAATAAGAATACAAAATAAGCTTTGCTGTAATAACACAACAATTACCTTGCTCCTCCTTTGTCAATGTCTGTATCTGTCTGTCATTTGTCCTATTTATTATGAATAATAAATAATAATAAATTATTAATAATAAAAAATGTGTTGTCTTTGTATTAATATAAACCAGTCACTCTGAACTAGGGTTACTCCAGGAGTTCCTAGGCTTTCCTACAGCTGGGACTATTTTAGAAATTTCCAGCTACAATATGGTGCCACATCCCTCAAAGTAATTTTAAATCTTAGTTAGTTTTAAAGTTATTAGGATTTTAATGGCACATACTAAGAGGAAAGTCATATACATACACATTTTGTTTTATTGAATCATACATTATTAATAAAATGTGAATAAAACTTTGTTCCAATGTCACAACTCACAAACAATATAGTAAATTTGATGAATGTATAATTATAATGAATTTGGGATCATTACATATCATCTATCTTCATATAAAAATGCCTATACTCAATGGGTTTCAAAGTGACAACTTTTACAGGAGTTTTAAAAGGCAGTCATGATAGAACATCACAAAAAAGATTTTTGGTTTATATGTTTATATTACATACATATAGATATATATTTACTTAAATATCTACATAAAAGCCCATAAGTATCAAAAACAATAAACATAAAGTACATTTGAATTTAATTAGTTAATTTGTTAGGCAGTGGTATTGATTAATTGCCTAAATTCATCATGTTGAAATCAAATGAACTGCATCCCATGAGATGTGTATTTAATGGGAAGCAGTTCATCAAATTTGTTTTTCACATATATGTACATGTCTTTGTTATTAGTATGTGCTAATAATGTCCTATTACCATGTCCCTTCAATTCTAAGATTTCACATAGCTGTGGCTGATTAACCTCCCATTTAATGGTGTTAACATCTGTCCTTATGGATGGAACGAGGACCAAAAAAAAAAAAAAAAAAAAAAAAAAGACTAATATAAAACACCAGAGGGAGCTCTAGTAGTAAAGATTGCATTTGGAAACTAAGAAAAAGAACAGCAAGTCTCCATCTTTTGTCCACTTGATCTGAACTGTTGGTGGAGCAGCTGCTTTATTTTTTTTAGGACCCTAGTGGGACCAATTATGTAATTGCATTTGATATTTTATCAAAAATAAATTGTAATCTTGGCATCTAAACTATATTCATTGTAGTTTTTTAAAGTCCTGAAAAATTCAGCATAATTTAACATGTTTTCACAAAGTAGTAAAGAATTCATAAATTATTTTTATAACAACATTAAATGCTCATAACACAAAGCAACCAAATAGTATAAAGACGATTGCATTCTAATTGCATTTATCTGTACAAGACAATAGCAAACATTAAAGAGATTTGGTAAGGGTTTATAATTTAAAAAAAAATTACTGTTCTTGACATGACAGAGTGGCCTTTAATAAATATATAACAATTTAAATAATTCAATTTTTTAGCACTATAACGAAAAATCTTGAATGTATACGCTTAAAAATGCTATCAAGGGGGTTTCCAGTAACAAGTGAAAAATCTTCTTATTAAAAGTGTCAGGGGAAAAAGATCCACAAACAGGGTGCCTAGAACTTGCAGGCTTCTGCTTTTTTACTCTTATCGACATGAAAATGGTATCCAGTTATATTAGTAGACTTTTGAACCTGTCTATGTAATACAGTCAAGGAACTAAAGCCTTTTTTAACACAATCACTTCATTTCAGGGGCTCAAAAGTAATTTGACAAATAAAAAGCTGAAAATAAAATGTTCTTGCTGTTTGTGGGCCTTTCTGTCCGAAGTGAAATGAATGCTCAATTGGGTTCAGATCAGGTGACTGACATGGATATTCAAGAATATTCCACTTCTTTGCTTTAATAAACTCCTGGGTTGCTTTGGCTGTATGTTTTGGGTCATCTCCATCAGTATTATGAAACGCTTCCCAATCAATGTGACTGCGTTTAGCTGGATTTGAGCAGACAGTATGTCTCTGAACACCTCAGAATTCATTCGGCTGCTTCTGTCCTGTGTCACATCATGGATAAACACTAGTGTCCCAGTGCCACTGGCAGCCATGCACGCCCAAGCCATCACACTGCTTCCGCCATGTTTTACAGATGATGGGGTATGCTTTGGTTCATGAGCTGTTCCACGCCTTCTCCATACTTTTTTCTTGCCATCATTCTGGTAAAGGTTGATCTTGGTTTCATCTGTCCAAAGAATGTTTTTCCAGAACTGTGCTGGCTTTTTTAGATGTTTTGTAGCAAAGTTGTCCAATCCAGCCTTTCTATTCTTGAGGCTTATGAGTGGCTTGCACCTTGCAGTGCACCCTCTGTATTTACTTTCATGCAGTCTTCTCTTTATGTTAGACTTGGATATCGATACGCCTACTTCTGGAGAGTGTTGTTCACTTGGTTAGCTGTTGTGAAGGGGTTTCTCTTCACCAAGGAAATGATTCTGCAATCATCCACCACTGTTGTCTTCCGTGGACGTCCAGGTCTTTTGGTGTTGCTGAGTTCACCAGTGCTTTGTTTCTTTCTCATGATGTACCAAACTGTAGATTTTGTCACTTCTAATATCGTAGCAATTTTTCCAATAGGTTTTTTTCTGTTTTTGCAGCTTAAGGATGGCTTGTTTCACGTACATGGAGAGAGCTCCTTTGTCCGCATGTTGTCTGTCAAAATCTTCCACATACATGCACCCCCCCTCCCTCAAATCAACTCCAGGCCTTTTATCTGCCTCATTGATAATGACATAACAAAGGAATTGCCCACACCAGCCCATGAAATAGCTTTTGAGTCAATTGTCCAACTACTTTTGAGCCCCTGAAATGAAGTGATTGTGTGAAAAAAAAGGCTCTAGGCTTTCCTCACATTTTATGCAATCTTTTTGTTCAACCCACTGAATTAAAGCTGAAAGTCTGCAGTTCAACTGCATCTGAGTTGTTTCATTTAAAATTAATCATGGTAATGTACAAAACCAAAATTAGAAAAAAGTTGTCTCTATCTAAATATTTATGGACCTAACTGTACCAATGCCCACAATGTGAGACTGGGTCTCCCAGACAGAGTTAAAATCAGTGAATGGAAGGGATGTACCAAGGGCAGTAAGGGAGTTAAGGGCTGGATGATGCTGGATGTCCTTCAGTCAGCATAATGAAGTAGGATCTGTCTGACTTGCTGCAACTTCATATGCACACTGAAAGAACCTGGCTGTGTACAAGTAACTTTACTACAGCAGGGGAGACTGTGCAATTGTGCAAAATGGAAGGTAAGATTGAACTTAAGCAAAGACTAAGACCCAGATTCTGCTGTGTTCTTTGAAAATAGGAAACCCATGGGTCACTTTACAGATTGTCAGAAACCAGTAATCCATACAGTATGCGTTATCTTTAATCAATTATAAAAAATATTAAATTGTTTTAAAAAAAATGATCAGACAATTCAATTTTCAACCAGAAAATATGTATATTATTTGTTAGTTACCCATGGCATGGGGATTAAAACCAATTTTTGTGTTAAGAATATTATTTTTTTTAAATATTTTTGAAAACTGCATATTGCATGCTGAGCATCTAAACCAGTGCTCAAGGAGAAATTTCTATTTCACCCCAATGTATTAGGCATATATAATACTAAGGAGTGCCTCCAAGCAATGTAAAGGTTAAATAAAACGGTTACCTTTCTATGTCTGCTCTCAGCAGCAGCGAGCTGGGCCAGCATTCTTTCCTGCATGGTCTTGCATTGCTTCATGACCTCCTTCAAAATGAACAGGGGATTGGAACACACAGGGGGCCTCTGCACATGGTTATCCTCCTTGAGAGTCTCATAATCCCTCTGCAAGGCCAGCAAAGGATCACTGATATTATATTTGCCATAGCGCTCTTCAATGAATCTGTCTTTATGCTGTGCCTGGAAAAGGAATATATCACACTTAATATGGTGTTTTCATAAGAAATACAGACCATAACATATAGAAAATTCATTTCTCAATAAAATCTTAAAATGTATATAGCAGAAAGTAATACTTGATGATTATAAAAGCAGCTGGTATAGCTAAATCAATACTGAAGCACTGCAATAAATTGTTAATGGTTTAACCTGGCCCTTAAATATGAAGGAGAAGAAAGTGCCTGTTATTTATAACAGATGCTTATTACATACTGCTAACCTAAACCATGGCATTCCTTTGGCTAAACAATCTATAAGTACCTGTGCATAAAGGCTATTTGGAAGCTCTGTTTTATTTCTCCTTCTTACGTCATTGCTTCAATCACTATCCTTCATTTATAACTAATTGTTACTCTTTTCTCTTCAGTTGTCCCACTTTTTGGTCTGTTGTATGGGCCACCATATGAAAAAAAAACATTATAATACACTAATTCTTTATTCCAACCCCTGAAATGTTCACAGTGTAATTCTAAAACAAACACCATCATGATAAGAAGTAGAAAGAAAATTGAATTGTTTAAATAATACAATTGTGTGATAATTCCTCATGGTATGTGTTACAGAAGACATGGCAAAGCTGTCTCTTATGTCTACAAAGTTGGTAGGTATGCAATAGCAATTCCTTGATAGCAGATGTGAAAATTCCATATAAAAATCCAGTCTACTAGTTTCACTGCTATCTTTACCAGTTTCTTCCCTAAGTGCCAAAATATTACAGCGCTGTAAATTACACAGGGATAGCAAATGACAGACAGATACAATGACACAGGAGTAGAAGACCCTGCCGCAAAAAAGTCTTACAATCGAAGGATATTTGAAATACTCAAAACTTTGGAGTAAGAACTAATTTACCTCTTTCTAATCCACTCTTTAGAAGAAGGGGGGATTAGACCAAAGTGAAACATTGGCTTTGTTGGTCTATGTTATCCTAATAAATGGACATTTATAACTTGTGATTTAATGGTAAAAAAAAAAAAAACAACAAACTGTCGTAACACACCCAAATACAAATGCTCCTCAGGATGGATTTCTAAATAAATGAAAAGCATTCTTGTCTGTTTATACCAAGACAACTGAAGCCTATAAATTCTTGCAAGTAAAGCAATGAGAAAACTTCACTCAGAGATTTCCTTTTCTTCACAAAGGCCAGTCCCTGAAGAATGACATTTCACACACCCTTATCTGCTGCATTATGCAAGCAATGTTTTATTACTTAAGGTAGCCGCCCTACTCAAATGCTTTGCACAGACCTTTGGATCCTATATTTTCCTGTATTAGTGGGAGTTCACAATATTACTTTACACACACACACACACACACTGTTGTCCTATGAGCTATAAACAGGGTAGCTTCAAATTCTGTTCTTTTTTGAACCATAATATTTCTGTGTGTTTTCCCAATAGTGGGAACAATCATAGAGTTTTTTTTGTTTGAGAAACTAACATTTATACAATCACACAGTCCACACACAATTGCTTTTATACCATTAAAGAGTAAAATTTTTCTCACATACTAAAACATCTGAAAATTCCCTGTGTGAAATATATTTGCAGGTCAGAGATGCTAATGTTATTGTCTTGCTCAGGTTAGGTATCATTAAGCTTCCAACTTCCACAGCTTCTACCAATGCGTATGTGTAAATCTGTGATACAAGAACTCTACGCAGCTGTCCGCTGAAAATCAAAGGTGCAGATCAGACGGAGTACGTAAAATATCAAATGTGCAGATAAAGAGACGGACTTCACATGTCACGTCCCTGCTAGGGTTTGGTGATACAGAGTGCCAGGCATCCACATTTTCAGGAGGTAGCAATTGTGACCCACATTTCCCTTTCAAGAAAGAGACCCTTTATTGGACACGTTTAAATCAGCTATAAAATCCAACTTTTTCAGTTAAAATAATACTGTCTATTTTATGTTTAATTTAAATAATGTTGAGATATTTTGCACAACCCTATATATACCCCAAAAACGTAGTGCAGAAGCTTTACAGCTGAAAAAGCAATATGAATCCCTTTTAAAGAGTTCGCTGTTTCAGTTAAAGACTGAACAGGTAGGCAGATGGACAGAAAATAGATTGTCTGCAGAAGTAACACATATCCAAACTAAAAATCAAATGGATTTAGTACAATTACCACATACGTTGTAACAAAAACAGCCCTCTGTCCTAAAACAGCATGTCTGTCCTTTACTACCAGACTACACAAAACTTGCTACTTAACTTTGAAACTTCACTGTCCAGAAAGGGAGAGAAAGTGTATAAACTCCACTGCACTGTTAACTACTCAATCAGAAAACAATTCTCTAGAATTTGGGAATCCAAAAACAAGCTGTGATATTCATAAAACAAGAATATGACCGGCAGTCTACTTGGTGTCATATGTACATTGCTCATAGTATACATTTGCATTTAGATTACAGATACTATGTGATCTGATCCAGTAGCTTAAGTGTAATATGCTAACCCAAACCTACTTTTGACTTATTGAAGAAAAATAAATCCTTCCAGAACACCATCTGAAAATTCATTTCCTGACCGAGTAATTGGCTTAATGTCTGAATTGAAACAATTGAAATCGTAGTCAGGTCAGATCTGCTCAGGTTATAACAAAATAAAATTCCAATCAGTTTTAAAAAGGACAGAGAAACGAGCATCATTTTTTTTTTTCACAAAAAGTAGGAGAATGTAATATTTGAAATTCTGTGCTATTTATATTTCAAAAAAATTTCTTTGCTACTAAGGGGTTAATGAAAAACCAAAACTGCCTTATCTTTTGCATTGCTGCATTTTTTTTTTTTATTCCGATGATTATCAACAACACTGGCTGTGCTACATTCTACAGACGCTCCACCTTTGTGACCGTAGGGTTCATTACCAGGATGAAATGAATAGGGCTATTCGATCCTTTCTACCCTAGCCATAATAAACATTCTCTTGTGTCCTCAGATGTTTATGACTTCAGGTATACTGGGTAATAGGGAAACCACACAATAAGGAATAGAATCCAGAAGTGAAGTAACTTTTTGTTGTGTAGACACAATATAGCACATTATTCTATATTATAATAGAACTTTGAATACCTGCATTCTATATCAGATAACATTGGTAGATGTGCCACTAATTCTCTACTACCAAGAAGGTAACAGATTAAATAACAAAGCCCTTACTGAACTTAATATTTCTATACAAATCTTGTTTCTCTCCAATCCCAATCATATTGTAAACAGACTTCTGCACACACTTTTGGGTGCAGACTGCTGGTAAAGCTATAACAGTACAGGCAAAAGCATTTGTTTTCTTTTTGTTTCATTTTACCCAAAACACACTAATGCCCTGCAGTAACACACACATTTCTGATGTTGCAAAAAAAAAAACAGCAAAGCATAGGATGTGCATTGAGGTGCTTGGTTGCCATTTATTGTTATTGGCTAGTACACTAGTAATACAGAATACTATTTGTACTTCATAGCAATCATATAGAGCATAGGGTGTCAAACTCTGGCACCCCAACGTACATTTTTTTGGCCCCCAAAGGAATCCTTAATATGAACTGCAGCTGGCCCGCCGCTGCATTGAAATAGCGCCGCTACTACAATTCCCGACATCACTCGCGTCTAAAGACCAGCGGGCTCTGCCTACGCGTGGCCTCACATTGGACGGTTATAGACGCAAATAATCCCGGGAATTTCAGTAGTTGCGCTATTTCAATGGAGAGGGAGTTTCAGCGGCGGGCCACTCAAAAGATTTAGCTCTGCATTGGCTGTGTCTGGCATTTCCAGCACTCCCCCTCAGGTGTACTTTTCCTTGCTACTCCAAGGCATGGACTTGAATGGTTGGATTTTCATAGAAGAATATTGTTATTATTGTTGTTAGCCTGTGCAAAAAGGTTACCATTAAAATTTAACTCAGAAGGCTACAAATAGAGAAAGAGGCAAAAGATTTTTCCCTAAATAAAATTAAAAAAAAATGATGCCTCTTTCTCTATTATAAGATTGTTCCAGATTGAATGTGAAGCAACACCTCTTTGTTTTCATATGAAAAGGGTTTATATCTAATGAGAGGGAAACATTTCCTCAATGTTTTCAATAAATTTCAAGGTTGGTCCACAACTTTAAGTTTTTAATTTTGACCCACTGTGTATTTGAGTTTGACACACCTGATATAGAGGTTCCTATATTTTATATGCATTTATTTTATCCAAAATGTATATGCCTACTTCTATTGCTTCTTGTATGATATACTATGGAACCAGGCACTGCAGACAGCTGTGCTTCTTTGCACTGCCACAACCTCATGCTCAACATTTGTGATGGTTTTTGCACTGGGGTGCGGATCCAATGAAACTGCACAATAACTCTCCTGGGTGCCATTTGATATGGCAAAACACACACTTTACTATGCATTATTGTAGTGTATTCCTAACCAGATGAGTAAAGTTAGCATGGTGAAAAGTTTTATTCTTGGTAGCTTCTCTGAGCTGTCTTTGCAAATACATTTGGGGTCATATTTGTGTCACTTTCTAATTTTAAAAGTGAAATGTGCAATGCATTAAAAAAAAAAAATCTTTATATGTTTCCAGATACAAAACTAATCCCAGGGATATCCCAAATAGGCAATCATAAACTTCAGCAAGACTGTGTGTGTTTAAATGTTAAACATTAGATTGTAGCACAAAACCTTTTGTGTTTATTAAACATTTTGCAATAATACAATCTTGGTAATTTAGTGTCGGTTCATCTAATGAAGAAATCATACTATGTTGCAGATCATTCTCGTATTTGCCTTGTGGGTATAAGTGGAGTTTTCTTGCACTGATACCAATGTTTTTGTATCATGGGAACTGGCAAGCCTATTGAGGTCATGGGACTACAGATGAGTTCCAGATGGAGCTTGTTGTTTTAATATCTAATGTCTTTTCACTCCCACATACAGACCTATGTTTAATAAACTGTTTCAGTAGCTGCAAAGCATTCACTCCTTCAAAGCATTTTGCTATAACTGTCAAATGTAGCACTTTGGTTTGAGCTAATATTCAAAGTTGCAAAATATTAAAAGGGGGAGAAAATTCCCTGAGAATTGTCAAAAAGTTGGCTACCACCCAATTCTGGTCTTTGTTTTGATATGAAATGGTTGTGTAGTGTTACACGTCATCAGTTCATACAGTTCAAACTGTTCATACAAAGATGCAAACTGTGGTGGAGGGGCTTTTTGACAAATGCATCAGTAAAGCTGAACTGTCAGGAAAAAAAAAAAAAATTAACACATGGGAAATCCAAAATCACCGCCATAATAATGTACAATGAGGTAACTGTGGCCTACTTTCCTATTGCTATTTTAAAAAATGGCTTGAGCATCAGAGAGGACACAAGTTGTTAGGCCAAGCTTGACTTTAATTTGTCAAGATTTGCCTGTAAATCTTGCTGTTCAAATTGCAAAGGGGGTAAGTATAGAAAACAAATTGAAGCTTATTAATTATGTACCTAACCTGAATGTTAAAAACACACGCACAAATCTTTTGTAAGTCTGGAACATTCCTGATACACAAGGTGAAGGTGAAAAAGGTGGAAAAAAAAGCTAAAAATGCCTGCCCTGGTTGTGCAATAAATTGTTTGGACAATATCTGCTCATCAGAATTAGAAATTTGGCATTCCTTTACTGATATGTGCTATTAACTTTTGTTCCATAAATAAGAACAGGGAAGGAAATAAAAACAGGCCCTGGAAATGGGAGCTGCCTGTGCTTCGAATCACCTAAGAATGACAGGAAACCACTGCAAAGAAAAGAAGTTGCAGAGGACTTTAAAAGGTTCTGGGAAAATTTAAGCAACACTGTGCAGCTAAGTTCGGTGCATCTTTAGTATTTTGGTAATTATTTAAGTAGTGAAGCACACATAAAAAAAGGTAGCTTTCATCGCAGCTTTATATAAAGCAAAAGGTTTTAATCTGTGTTCACCATCGGTCAACTCTTGAAAATGACAATAGGATCTCAGAGCAGCCACGTTACAATGTTCTCATTTACAGGAGCCAAGTTATAATTGAAATTAGAAGTTAAAATTGAAGTTTAGTCCGACATGACTCTACCTTCTTTATCAAACTGCTAATAAAACCTTTCTGATGCTCTTGTATTTCACACAAGGCAAAGTATACTGCAGTTAATTGATAAAGAAATAGGAAATAGGGCTATGTTCAGACCAGTGGTTAAAAAACCACGGCGTTTACCACTCCTGGGGGCCAGGTTGTTGCCAACATGCACTTGAGAACAATACCAGGAGGTAACCTTTAGGCCCTTTCAGGTGTTTGAAAAAACAATCTTTGTAAGAGGTCATAGGAGTTAAATGCGGTTACCTCATTCTGTTCTACTTGACAAAACTACCAGAGTAATTAGTGTTTAAGGTATACATATGATGTACACTTCTTAAAAGAGGCAGACTGATAAAAGAACAGTATCATCCAAGATACAAGCTTTGATTCATGTTATATCCTATCTTCAATTATTCAGGCCTGTCTACACATTTCAAATATTACAGACTGCATACACTAAACCTGCAGATAAATAAACCTTGGTAAAAGAAAAGTGCTAAAATGACAACCAGCAACACCAACCATCCACACATTGACAACATAGGAAATTACTTTATTAAATACAATTTAGGGCAAATTAAATAAGGTCATGTGTTTCCACTGTCATACTGGCAAGTATTTTTACTTGCTTATGCCCTTAAGATTAAATGTCATCATACTATGTGTACTTATAACTATTTAATTGAACACTGAAAGGACACATTGTTTCCTTTAAAATTACAGCCTTTATACATATAGTTCAGTGCATAAAATAGAGGAGACAGTGCCTAATGGGTGATATTTATCTAAACCTTTTCCCATGAAACCCCTTAAATGAAAAAATCCTCTATTAAATCTAGTGACCTGTAACTGCTACCCAGGAAACAATGTAACTATGATACAGAAGGCTTTCAATTTAATATACACCTGTGATACAAGAAAGAAAGAGCTGCTGCTTTTGTCATCCTTGTAAAGTGCTAGTTGTTTGGCTGTCTGCAGCTTTATTGATTATGAGTCAAAGACCTGAGATTAAGTGAAAGTTGGACATAAGCCAGTCCAAGACTTAGAAAGTATTGAACCAACATATCAGCCATTTCAAAAGGTGTACAACAATGCAGGAATGCTGGGAAATGAAGGCTGAGGTGTATTGTTCTTTTTGCTTCACTCGTCACATCTGATTTACCCTCTCACAGACTGAATGTGAGAATAAATGGTAATACAGTTATTGCAGCGCACAAACACATTTGTCTAAGAAACAAATATTCTGTCCACCACATGGCTTTTATACACTGTTGGTGTTTACTTATTACATGATTAGAATATGCTGTATTCAATGTGGGTTATTTGATTATTTTAGGAAACTTTTTAACTTGACACAACCTCTTTGAAGGGGTTCCCCTATGGGTGACAGATTGAAGGACTTTGTAAATTACCTGGGCCCAATGAAGGGATTATTTTTTCTAGTGTTCAACCTGCTTTGAAGTATGTCCAGTGCCAGCCCAACATATGGTAGGCCATATAGGCCATGTATTGTAATGTCAGTCCAAGCAGGGAAGAGGGCATGTACAATTCATGAAGTTCATTTCAAAATATACTTTAAGTTTTTTTTTCTACCATAGTGGTTGAACGAGTATATGTCAACCATAAGTGATTATTTTTCACAGTTTTATGTTCTTTTCTATTTGCCAGACACAAAACCAATATATTTCTAGCCAGTATTTAGGCTATTTGTAAACACAATCAAAGGGGAGATAATTGGGATGCTACAAAAACACATGACATTCTATGGATAGGAAAAACAAACAACACAGGGAACTGCAGTGAACATGCTGGTATTACATTCCATCAGTTCATTTTGAAGTATCCCATCCACACACTTCATTAAACTAATCTACAGCCGATATATAGGCTATTGTCAGAAAATTTTACAAAGTCAGCTTCTGAAGTCAGTGGTCAGAATGTGAGTTTGCTTTTTTTATCTAACTTTTAAATCACTCAAGATTAATGTGCCGTTTTGAAAAGGTTAGAGATAACGGACTTATGAATGTGTGTGACCTTTAGGTTTATATCAGGATAAAATAATTAACAACATATTTATGCATGCAAGACTAGAAATTGGCAAGATGAACAAGGCTGCATGAAACAGATCCCATCAGGATAGGACTAATAGGGGTTTTGGTAGCCGCTGGGCAGAGAGAAAATGAACCTAATCAAACAGTATTTGGAGTGGGCAGTCATCCAGAGCTGTGTGAATAGCTTTCTATGCTTGCAAATGTCACTGCAGTCAGTATAAGAGAGGCCTTTATAATACTAGGGATAGTAAACAGGAAGGGAACCAGAGAGAAAGGGGCCTGAGAGAGTTCAATCAAAGACCTATATTGAAGGAGGTACATTATCAAATTCAGATAACACTGGTGAGCTAGGAATCACTTTACTACTGGTAGAATCTAAACATACAGAGAGAGAGAGAGAGAAAGAGAGAGAGAAAGAGAGAGAGAAAGAGAGAGAGAAAGAGAGAGAGAAAGAGAGAGAGAAAGAGAGAAGAGAGAAAGAGAGAGAGAAAGAGAGAGAGAAAGAGAGAGAGAAAGAGAGAGAGAAAGAGAGAGAGAAAGAGAGAGAAAGAGAGAGAGAGAAAGAGAGAGAAAGAGAGAGAGAGAAAGAGAGAGAAAGAGAGAAAGAGAGAAAGAGAGAAAGAGAGAAAGAAAGAAAGAGTGAGTTTGCATGTTTTCATGCACCACCAGACAGTTGGTTAAATAGTCCACTCCTGATCATACCAGGATGCACTCCTGATCTTGCTAATCTTTCAAAAAATAGCTTTCCATTTCAATCTACTATGGCTTTTGCCTGCAATAATGTGACCAGAAATGTATATACACTGATAAGCCGATTTCCCCAATTGTCCGCACTAATAAACAAGTAAAATAGACATTTCTCTGTTCTGGTACAATTATCTGACAGAAAACTCTGCAAAAAGTTTTGGTGAGAAACTGACACTGTGTCACAAAATGTGACAAAGGGATGCAAACAATTTAGCTTTTCAAATTAGAGTAAGGGAAGACAACCATATGGCTGTATGTATAACCAAAACATGTTTTAGCTGTAGAAAGACAAGAGAATGGTCAACCCCCCTATCAGCTTAATGTTTGCTGCTTTCCAGCATACCAATGGGAACATGGTTCCATTTACTTCCTGTCCCAGGGATTAAAAAAATAAAGAGGAATTCTCCCAAAGTGAGAGAATTTGCCTTTTTATCCTTTCCTCTTGTTCTGTGGCAACACTAAAATTTTGGATTTCCCCGTACTTAATTCCTTGGTGACAATGGTCACAGAGCAAATAGAATGAAAATGAACATATTTATATTATTAATACTATACTTCCATGATTAGCAATGGTAGTCCTGGTGGTCCTGTGCACCACTACACATTGCAAAGAATAATATAAATGTCAAGCAAAAAAACATTTTTAATTGTATTAGTGTATCATGGAATAAGTCTGGGTGCTGAAAAGGGTTTATAATAGCTAAGATTATGTTACACAGGATAATGACATGCTCATCTTTCCCAAGTTAAAATATACCTATGTGGCCAAACACAACTCAGACCTGAACACTGCATTCTGGAAGGAAGGAAAGACAGCTGCTGGACTTGAGAAGGCACCAATACGGTTATTGGGTAGGACAAATTGGCTTTTAAAACTAGAATACCAAAAAGTGAAAAATTGCAATTATAGCAGTTTACAAACACATTTTCATTCTTTCATTCCATACCTCCTTCTAATGACTAAGGGTCATACTTATGTCTAAGAACTGTGGATGACTAACAAACATTAGCGTTTATATGAAGAAAGACATATTACTAGCTATTCTCATTTTTTTCCACTAGTTGACATTATTATTATTAAATATTATTATTATTATTATTAATAATATTTATAAATAGGATTTTTTATAGCACCAACATATTACGCAGTGCTGTACATTAAATAAGGGTTGCAAATGACAGACAGATACAGACAGTGACAGGAGGAGAGGACCCTCCCCCAAAGAGCTTACAACCTAGAAAGTGGGGGAAGTAACACAAAATAGAAGGAGAGATATGTAGTGGTGGGAAATACTGAGGATTTCAAAAGAAGAAGAAGATGGGTAGGCAAGTTTGAAAAAATGGGTTTCAAGTCCTCTTTAAAATGAGCAGAAAGTAGGACAAAGCCGAATAGGGCAAGGAAGACCTTTCCAGAGAGTCGGGCAGCTTCAGAAAAGTCTTGGAGCCATGTGTGTGTGCTATGAGAGAGGAAGTCATTAGCAGGTCATTGGATGAGTGAAGAGAGGGCCTAGGGGAGTATTTTTCTACCAGGTTCGAAAGGTAAGTAGGAAGAAGTGTGGAGGGATTTGAAGGCAAAGCACAGAAGCTTGAATTTGATTCTCATGTGAAATTGGAGCCAATGAAAAGAACTACAAAGAGGAGGAGCAGTGGGAAGGATGGATGAGTCTGGCTGCAGCATTCATAATAGATTGTAGAGGAGAGAGTCAAGTTAGTGGAATACCAGAGAAGAGGATGTTACAGTAGTCTACATGAGATGATAAGAGCGTGTACAAGGAATTTGGTTGTCTCTGGGGACAGGTAGGGGCCAATTTTGTAGACATTGCGCAGGTGAAAGTGTTCTGAATAGGAGCAGTTTTATCCAGGTTGAGTTTCAGGAATGGGTCAAACATCCATGATGAGATGGCTGACAGTCAGCATGACACCTTATCCAGGACTGAGGAAGACAAGTCTGGGGTGGACATAGATTTAGGTGTCATCAGCATACAGAGTGCACTGTAAACGAAAGGAGGACATAAGACTACTGAGAGAGGTGTAAAGAGAAAAGAGAACCGGTCCAAGGACTGACCCTTGGGGAACACCAACAGGGAGGAGAGTGGGGAGGATTTATGAAAGAAGCGGTCAAGCAAACCAAGAGAGAGCAGTGTCACTGATACCACAATGGAGCGCATGATTTGTATTAGATGGGGGTGATCAACAGTGTCAAAAGCAGAGGAAAGATCAAGGAGAAGGAGGATAGAAAAGTTGCCTTGAGACATAGCTCTGATGAGGTCATTGGCCACTTTAGTAGGAGCTGTTTTGGTGGAATAGGCAGTTTAAAAGCCAGACTGGAGAGTGTCAAGGTTGGCGGTCAGGTAATCAGTCAGTATTTTTTGTTAGACGAGGTGCTCAAGAAGTTTGGAAACATATGGGAGAAGGGAGATAGGATGGTAGCTAGAAGGTAGGGAGGGGTCTAGGAAGGGTTTCTTCAGGATACTGTACTAGATTTTAAAAAATGTTTTATTTTCCACCTTGTCTTTTCCTTACATACAGAATACAGCTACTGAATGTACCATTTTTACTTGAAATTAGATGACCCACACACCCAATCTCTAAACAACCTTCAAGTACAGACCTTGTACCAGACTTTGTAAATCATCCCCTAGGTTTACATTTTACAGTACACAACCTAATCAAATACCTCCCCCTAATAAAAAGCCAAATATTTCTTGTTTTCCAGGCTGTATAAAAAATTCCATGGCATTAACATTTCATTCATTCATTTTTACTATAGTATATTGAGTGCACGTTGTATAATTCAATACACAATTCTACAAAGGGACTATGATATTAAATCAGACTTAATTATATTTTAGTTTATATATAGTTTGCAAACCTTCATACCAGATTTACAAGCAACCTGATGTTCCCTTCTAGATTATTAGGGTAATATATGGCCAGGTCCTCCCTAATCTTATATTTGCACTGAACTTCTGCACAGAAAAATGTAAACTACTAGCACAAAAAAGGCCACATTTGGCAGTTCTGCATGGAAAAGTCAGACAAAGGCACCTCAGTTTTGCTAAACTGGCCTTTGTGGCTTTTCCTGGTGTTATTTCACTTCTGCTGCCGGCCACAACTCCAGATGCTGATGAAATCACTGCCTAGCACACTAAACACTTCCTATTCTGTGGCTGCTTCAGACTAATCCACCAGCCTCCTTTCTGGCCTGTGTAAGGGGAGTTTTTAAAAAAAAAATTGCAAAGGCAAATTAACTGTTACATCACTGGGAAGAGGTGTGCATCTGAAGATAAAACACCAATTTAATATTTGCTATTTTTAACTGTTGTACATGCAGCTGTAAATATAAGTATATTAGACACACACAGACACACAAATATTTCAATTCCCTATTCAACACATAGCAGTGGGTGTAATCTGCTTGTTCTGTACAAAAAGAACATCATCCTCACCATTTTCACAATAAAGAAAAATGTATAATGTCATCAATGAATTTCAGTTTTTGGGCTGCTTTTGCAGTTCCTTTTACCTGTATGGGGAGATAAGCAGTTATGGCAAAATCTAATTTTCTGTACTGTAACGTCCCGGTTGTGGTCGGTTTTTAATCTCAAAAAAATAAACAAACATACACATATACAGTATCATCTTGTCTTCCTCACATACAGCATAAAGCTACTGAATGTACCCTTTTGAAGGTTACTTGAAATTAGATGACCCACACCAAAGGTGTAGAATGAGTAGACCTCTCCTGATTTCAGTACACAGGTCCAATCTCTCACAGGTATACATATGGATCAGGGAATCTCTGAAACCTGGGTCTGCAACTGCTACCGCACATTGTTGTTGATTCAGCTGGCCCTAGGTGCTCTACACCTGCACTGAATAAGATTGGAGTGTCTTTTTATGCAGATCCCGGCCATCCTGTTAAAGCTGTTCATGTCCATGCAGCGTTAGCAGATTGTTTGGTTCCACACATTCCAGTAGGGTGGCCACCACTAAGAAAGTAGCAACACAAAGATGAGTGGGTTGGCCATCTTTACCAACCTATAGAAGCCTCTCCTGTTCGTGTTCCCAATGCTGCTGGCTCTTCTCCATTCTCAAACCCGTTATCAGCTCAACTAATAAACAAAGCAGAACTTCCAAATGGAGACCCATTACACCAGCCTCATCAAAGCAGCAAATGGTTTGCTTGGTCAGACATCTGTGCTAAGCGTAGCACCATATATAAGCAAATTTTAGCAACCAAAGGATCTTTTTTCCAGTGAGCATCTAAGTCATTGGGGTGCTTAGTTAAAACTGTTTTTACAAAATAATGCAAACTGATGTTTAAAAAAAACAGCAAATGCATGAACACATTACCAAATCTCAGTTTGTTAAACTTGGAATCTATACTGCATAATGTAAACAGATTGTTGCTTTTTAAACAGAGTTTAAAAAACACCTTAAACCTGCTTACATGAATATCTCCTCCTTAATGACCTACATATTGATAATAAATAGATTTTATATGTAAAGGCCTCACTAATTTCCTTGATCCAAATTGGTCTATTTGGTGAGACAACCATATAGTGCCCAAGGCTCATAAACTGACCTATTTAGCAATACAATTAGTGTGATTCACTGTGCAATAAAGGGTGTAACCCCAATACAAAAACCTATGTATATGTTACCACTGTTTCACTTTCAATTTGTTCACTTCTATGCACTGCTTACCCAGTATTTACTTAGTTCAGTATATGTGTTAGGCCCAAGGAAATAACTGGAATTTAGTGCCCCCAAAGTGAAACTTTGTAGCTCTCCTGGCAAAACGTTATTCATGAGCCCAGAAGGTAAAAAATTACAGTGGATGAAGCCATTCAACATCTTTGGGTTACTTATACAGTATTTGAAGCATTTTGCATTGAGGGATTTTAAGAGAAGTTCTGACAAAGAAAATGTTATGTTTTGTTTTTTAAAGCAGAGCTGTATATTAAAAGGAAGCACATCTAGTGTATACAGTACCCCTAACCATCCACAAGCACTACGTCCCCCTTTTCCAGTCTGACTGCTAGAGGCTAAAATCTTGTAAATTTCAGGTAACAATACTAACTGCAATAACGACTTTTTAAAATATTTAAATACAAGCATTCATTTATTAAATATATGTCTTTTGTTTAGTGACTGAAAAGAAGTTACATACAGCAAAATCAATGACACAAGATAGGCAAGTAAATTGTTTTAACTAGCAGATAGTGTTTGTATCTGGTATAAGGAGATTTGCAGCTCCATGTACGTGTGGGGATGATGAAATTGGAAAAAGAGTGGTGGTCACTATGGGTATGATGAAAGAATTTAACAAATACAAACAATAACGCATACATTGCCCTAACACAAGAGGGCACTGATGAAGCTCATCTGTTTGATTGTGGAAGGATAAAAGTCAAGTTTTGTTTTAAAATTAAATGAATAATAAGTAACATTAATCTTGCATTATAAAATCTCATGTATTTTTATACAAGTCAAACCATTGTAATTAAATGTATTTGCATAAATCAACAATGCTAAACCCAAAAGGAACTTGAAATATTTCCAGAGGCCACATTTAAAACAGTCAGCCATTTAAAGCCTAGGGAGTAAATAAAAAGATCAGCATCCAACAAGCAGCAGCTGTAGAAATGGTCCTGGCAGAATTCGTCTTAAGGCTCACTGAGACCAATTGCAGCACAGGACAAAAACAAACTCCGTTTCTAACAAGTGGATTTAAATATTTACTGCACTGAGCCCTTATTAAGGCATTTAAATCAGCTCAGAGGTTTAATCTTGGCACACAAGCCTTTCTGCGTACTGCTAAAGAGCTCAGACCTTGGCTTCAATTCTGCAAATCGCCCATATTGGGAAGTCAATTCCTGGGACAACATGCAGAAAGCATGTGGATAGGTCATCCTCAATAGAAAGGGAATAAAAGGAAAAAATAAGTGATATCTTAAAGCTGCACATGCATCTTATTCAGAGGGAAACTGTAAAGTTATTACAGGATATCTAATCATCACAAGAGGAAATGCATTTCAAACTGGAAGGATAGGAAGCAATGTGACAGCATTTATCATTGGAAGAGAGGTCACACAGAACAGCACAGCAGCTTGCATGACAGGGTGAGTAAATAGATTTAAAAGTAAGAGAAATGACAGATCAAGGCCAGCTCAGTGTCCCGTCACAAATCAGGAAACAATAAATTGAGCAAGGAATGTACAGATCCACCCACTTTGCAAAGTTTTCAAATCCAGTACAGCGAGAACTGTGAGAATTTTTCTGTAGCAAAGGGTGTTTTTTTTTTTTTATTTTATTATGTTATATATTAAAAAAATAATATTGTACTGTAGAATAGCTCACACATGCCCAGAAAGATATGAGCTTTACTTCAGCATTACTTTTTCAGGTTTTTGGGGATCTCCAGTAAATAATAAACTAACAAAAAATACAAATCAAGAATTATTTGTTGTTGTACATAGATATGCCAACATTCCAGAAATCCTCTGTGAGTTGGTTATAATTGTTTCATCTTCTAATAGTAAAGTAGAAAATATAAATTACAACATTTCCAGCCATATATAGTATTTACAGTGATATAGCCGTACACCTATGTCTTCCTTGAAACAGATTCACTAACAGACTTAATGAGTCTGGATCATTCTGTAAACCCAGGCTGGTATAGACACAGTCCGGGGAGATTTGTCATCATATATATCGGTCTGAGGTCACTGTGTGATGTAGTAAAGAGTGCAATGTAGTCGGTCAGTGCAATGTAGTAAAGAGTGGCACTGACATATCAATGCCACCCACTGCAGAAAGAACAAGCAAAAAGAAGACTCAAAGACAACAGGGTTCCATCAAGACCCCAGGGAAAAACAGCTGGGCAATTATTTAAAAAGCTGGAGATGATCTACTCGAAACAGTGACATACAAAGTCCCTTGCTTAAATAAATAAAATAAATAAATAAAATGTATATGCTCCTGGTGGCTTTTGCTTGCACTGTATGGAATATGGGCCATGCAGCACAGAACCCAGATCTATTTATGGCACTGCCGCAGACAAACCAAAATGATGGAACAATGTAACTCCTGTGCCCTAATCATCAATGGCCGCTCAAAGGCGGAGAAGAAATGTGGTGGACCTAGAAGACTTGCCTGCAAAGATGGAGGCTTCAGGGGATGCCCACCACTGCAGGGCACTTGAAGAAAGGTAGGTGTGTACATATTTGCCAATTATGGTAAATGTTCACCCACTAAAAGTTTATTTCTGCTTTAAGACTAAAAAGGCAGAATCCTGTAATATCTAATTTGCTTTTTCCTGTTGACATAGTTCTGCTGTTCAGAATACAAAACAATCATCTAATATGGGTGACAAAAAGTCGAATTCCCCCTCCTTGGGTCCAGTTTGTAAAGGTATTGCCACTAAAACCATGAC
Source organism: Pyxicephalus adspersus (assembly GCF_032062135.1). Classification (NCBI taxonomy): domain Eukaryota; kingdom Metazoa; phylum Chordata; class Amphibia; order Anura; family Pyxicephalidae; genus Pyxicephalus; species Pyxicephalus adspersus. The sequence goes on from NC_092858.1 coordinate 121,176,905, forward strand.
AAATCACTGGATTACAGAAAAATAACGAACATATTAAAAATAATCTAAACAAGTTCACTTGATTAGATTGGATTGCTGGATTCTGGAAAAGCAGAGGATGCCAAATCCTGCAAGAATTCCCCCGCACAACCCTTGAGACTCTTTTTGCTAGAAGTAAAATGCTGAGCTTTGACAAGATTTGAGGCCCAGTGATAGGGAAGAAGGTAGTTCCTGGAACCAAGTGGCAAAATGGGTTTTTATGCATTTCTTGATTTGTTATTCATGTAACAATGTTTTGGTAATCATCATATTGATAGCAGATGAATACAAAAAAGAAAAAAAAAACATTTCTCCTTACAAAACAATTACCCATTAGCTTAGGTAATAAAAAGGGAGTCTTCATTGGTACTCTTTGGTATGCAGCAATGGAAGGAGAAGTAAGGAATTTACCCAATAATGTATAAAGTTTACCTTTATTGCTTCAATGACAAGATCCCTTGCTTCTAGTTCCCCTTCTAAGATGCTTAGCAGCGTCAGCAATTCCGGCTTGCTGAGTTTTTCTAGATTCATTGTGTTCCCTTAAAGAAAGGAAATAAAGAGTTAGATAAACCATGCATTCTGCAAACTGAACTACAGGGAGTCCCTGGGTTACATACAAGATAGGGACTGTTTAATATTTGATTGGTTCTTAAGTTGAATTTGTATGTAAGTTGGAACAGGTACATTATTTTAATAAATGCAATTAGGACAGATGTTTGTCTCAACATATTATTGGGCAGCGTAGAGTCAGTTACTGTAAAAAAAACCTCACTGTGAGTTATTCACAAACAAAGCAAATAAAAAAAAATATGGAGCCTAGACATTAATTAACTTCTGGAGCAAGCTGTGCTTTGAAATGCAAAAAGAAACAACTGAAGAGTTTGTCTTGGTCATTAGGAGTTACAAGAGGTTGCAGAAAGAGCCAAGTCCTTAAGATCACCCACAACCTCAGCTGGGTTTAGCAAAAGATTGTCTGCAAGTCATGCAAAGTAACCCCCCCCCCCCCCCACACACACACACACACACACACCCCCATCAAGCCTTCGTCCTGCACAGGAGTGAGCAGGGAAGCCCTGTTCGTATCTAGGAGTCATCTATCTATATGTCGGATGTCCTTATCTCGGGGACTACTTGTATTAGCAATAAATATGAAAACTATAATTTGAGATATCACATATATGAAAGGAGGTCATCCTATACTACCACTAAGTATCCATTACCATACTCATGAACTGAAATTACGGGCTTTAACTGCATTGGCTAATGTTGATAAAAACTGGTAATGCCACATTGGCTATAAATACTGGGACAGGGATAAAAGAACAGGAACATTTGGTACATAAGATACACCGTACAGCAAAGCGAGGAGTAAAGGGGAGCTGAACAGGACCTTCAGACACTCACCCACCCTTTGCAATTACACAAGACTTCACAGCTTTAATAAAAAAATTTATTTTTTAATATTAATAAAAACTTGAGAAAATTTAAAGAGTATTTTAATAGAAATGATTGGATTTTGTCACTGATACAATAAACATTTTCCTAGTAAATTTCTGTCTAAAGCAAAAAAATGCCATTCAACATGTATATACAATCTAATAACCATTTTTTTTTTAATCTGTCAAATTACCATATGAAATTTGTAACAGCCGGAATTAATCCTTTACTGTCAAAATATCTATGTTTTAAAAAAATTGGAAGTACATTGTATTTCTCCTGTATAGTTTAAGTGTATAAGTTACATTGTCGTCTTGGATTTTCACAAATGATTAAAAACTCTGTTAAAATTTTGATCTCCAAAATCATTTTATCTTTGCTATTTTTAGCATGTAGGAAAAAATACAACAGAGCTGAGATATAGATTTACATTTCCTTCTATGCATATCAAATAGCTGAGTAAACAGGAGTGCCGACTTCTACCATTTAATCATGAAAAATCTTATCCTCACCAAGCAAATAAAAAAAAAATCACTATGCAAAGCTCTTTCCTTCAAATTTGGTTCATTTTCCTGAATTGTCATGGTTATTTTCAAATGAAAAGCAATGTTCAATGTCATGAATAAAGTACATCTAAACTCAAAAAACATAATACTGAAGTTTATTAACTATGGTTGCTAAATTAGAATTCTCTCTCGTTTTCTTTTTTATGCCTACCTGGTGATCCTGCTGATAAACCCATTCCTGTTCTTGGGTGAGAACACACAGTTACTGTACTGTATCTATGGAGGAGCAGCAGTGTTACTTCAAGTCATGAAATATGGTAGGATGACAGAACAGCTCTGTAAGTGGGCTTATAACAAGGAATAAATTGAAGCATACTGTGGTAACTACTCAATGTTAAACGCACTTGATTTGTGTCAGGGTGTATTAGTCAGGTATTTTTTTCTGCAAATATGTCCTGCCGTGTTCTACATCAAACTATACATCATAAGAGTGTTTTTCATAAGGTTATTTTGCCCTTTGGATCACCACTTTTAGGACTGCCACAGATAAGAGCTGATTTGGTTGCTTTTGGCAAGTGAAGTCTGAACATTGATTTTTACCTTATGAAATGTTATAATAGTAAGTTGTTGGGGATTTGGAGATTCCATTCCTGATCGCTGTCTTTTGTAGCCATGCATAAATTACATACCTTTCATGTAAGATGCATCTGTACATCCAGCTTTGTTTACATGTATAATAGTTGCATATTCACAGAGCTGATCATATAATGATAATAAAGGAATCTTTGGAATGTGTATGAGAACAGCTGGGGACTGGTAATGTTTGGGTGGAGAAAAATGATTGTGTATGCTTGTGTGGTGCATTTACAGGAAAAACAAACTCTACTAAGGAACCATTTCTGCTTTAATATTAACTGCTAATGACTATTAGCTATAACAAGATACCAATCGAGAGAGTCTGGGTTTACAGTTCATATGCAGTATAAAAAAGGTCAATGAGCAAATCTCACAGACCAGGAGTCTGATCACTATAAGAGAATTTGCTCTCCAGTCACACAACATCATGGGCACCTCTTCACTCCCTTGTCCCAACATTCTCTCTTGTCCATTTGGATTCCACCACTATATGCTGAGATAAGAGAACTCCCGTCCATGTGTAAACTCCTATGCATACACAGCCAAGAATGTCATATTCAAAAGAAGACCAAAAGAGTTAGTGGATGCCCCATGGCTGGGGGATAGGAGAGAACACTTCTTTTTAACACCATGATATCCCTGCATAACCCTACGTTTTACAAATCGTTGTGGCAGTTCCAACACTTTCAGTTCATAGAATTCTTCATAATTTGGAATTTTTTAGGAAACTGCTGGGCTGTAACAGGTAAATAATAGGACTTAACAGTAGTTGGGTATTTGTATCAGCCTATTCTATGGTGACTTGAAAACAAAACAGATACACAAAAAATATTTTTATTAAAACATAAATACCATTGAAAAATAACAGTGACAGGAATAAACCCTCCACCCACTTTAGCTAAAAGCTTTGCTTAGATGAATGTATGACCCACAGTTGGTGACAAAGCTGTAAGCACTTGCAGTTTGACAATCTATTCCCTTTACCGGGTCATGGTGGTTTGTCATGTCTGCAATTGCCGGAGCAAAGCAAGTCTAGAAAATGATAAAACTAGAAATCTAGTCTTGCAAAACTATACCCAGGACTTCCAGGTCAACTCAGAATACAGGCAGACAGTAGAGCTCTTCTGTACTTCCAGTGCTTGGACAATGAGGGTGATCCAATGATGCACCTACTCTCCTAGGTCAGTGACCAGTGATTGAACAAGGAGAGAACAGGGTGTTCAAATGTCAGCATTGAACATTTACTTGGCTACAACTGCCAAAAGACTTTACAGCCTTCTATGTAATAGAGAAGCAAACAATCTGTAGTTTCTTCCTCCATTACAGATATGATAGTAACAGAGAAAGGGTAAAACCCTTGAAGTTTTAATAAAAGTAGTTTTAAACTCCAACTGAACAATATTTAAGTCCTTCACGACATATAAAACCAGATAATTTAATGAAAGCTGCAGATTTTATTTCATTTTAGATAGGATAAGGAAAGGTTAGAACCCTTGTCAAAACATTTCAGGACTCCATTAGGGAGATTTCCTCTCACTTTCTGTTCTGAGGTAAAATTTTACTAAATGAAAAGTGAAGAAAAAAACTGCACCACATAAACAGATAAATTACTGAGGAGAGGTTCCAGCTTTCCTCGCTGTAACGCAAGTCAGCATTGCATTCAAAATGTGTAATCTCCTCTAACAGACTTGCAACACAATTATAACTTCTAGGGGGTCTGAAAGTTACTGAAATGGCTTTGCTTTCAATTTTCCCCTGGAGTCTGGGCTGACAGGAAATGAGCCACGTTCAACTCTTCAATGCAGTGAGGTTTTTATTTCTTTGAGGTACAGAGAGAATAAGATAATGTTCGGTTAGTTAACTAAAGAACGGATAAGACAGGATGAAAGCAGCACTGATGGTAAGCAACAGCATACTTTATTTCCCACGTGTATAGCTCTCCCTTAGGTTATGGCCTAATCATGCAATATGGCTGCCCACAGCATTACCTGTATAGGGGAGGATGGGTTACACAAATGACAATATGATGGGACAAAAGCTGGGTAGGATAGCAATATCGACATTAGGAGTTAGGAGGTTTTTATTTGTTAGGCCGGATTCTAATTTTGCTTTATTCACAGCATTTTACTTCACTTTTATTACTTTAGGAGATATTTCCCCTCATTTCCTGTCCTGGAAACAACCTTTTTACCAGACAGGATGTAAAGTAATCTCTTTTTTGAGATTTTAACAATAGAAACAGAAATTCTAATTCTACATGGGGAAACATTACAAGTTGGTGTTTTACATCAGATTTTAGTGGCTGGGTGTGTATTTACATTTTACACACACACACACCATCTGTGAAAACAGATTCAGCTATTTCTCAAAGGAAAAAAATACATATTATTTTTATTAATAATAATAAACAGGATTTATATAGCCCCCAACATATTATGCAGCGCTGTACATTACATAGTGGTTGCAAATGACAAGACGAATACAGACAGTGACACAGGAGGAGGAGAGGACCCTGCCCTTAGGAGCCAACAATGAAGATCTGAAATGTTTAGAATCACTCACAAAATGTACTGAAAATATACAGAAAAAAATCTGCCATACATGAAAATGATGATTAGCATTATCTAATGGCAAATTACTGTTATTGTGCTCAAAGCATAATAACTGCCATTGTAAGATCTAAAGGTCATTAGACAACAAATTACTGAATTAGGTTGACAGGAACTGTAGCACTCATTTATTAACCTTGCCAAATTATATTTGTGTAACCCACTGAACAAGGTTAGCAAATCATAAAAAGTATGTGGAATGTGATCGTAAGCATCCTGTGAGCACATACTATATAACACTGTATTATATAGTTTTGAGACCAATAACAATGAGTTGGGTACAGAGAGTACGGAAATATAACAATATGATTGGCACTTAAAGGATATGTCCCACTATTCCTTGACTTTATTTTACCAATAAAAAGGCTGCAAATTACTAGAACCACTGTCATATTTCCTATTAAGCGGCTGTGTGAATCACAAAATAGGGTTGGAAAAAAAACAAAAAAAAAAACAGAATAGGTCACATAAATGTATGTCAACTGTTTTTAACCATTTGCCAGGAGTTCCACTTTTACCATGGAGGAAAAGAAAGGCCTTACTTCATAAATACATTTATCCCATCCTTCGGATGCCCTACTACTGTACTTTTTTTTTTTTTTTTGCTCCCTTTAAATATCCATTGCAATGTTTTGTAACACAAAAGGTGTGTTGGGATCCCATTTAGAATTCATGGCTCCTCAGTACATCAATGAAGGTAATGTGCATTACATGGCAGCATAAATGGTCAGAAAAGGCACAAGGCTACAGATAAATGCTGCTAGAGCTAAAAGTATACATTTTTTTAGATCTTAAACAGGTTAAACTGGTGCATTTAATGACAAAAGAAATGGTAAGGGAGTTTACATGCCTAAATACTCAATAACAAGGAGCTATTAGAGAAACACAGATATCATATGTCCAAGAGAGTACAGCAATACCCCAGGGTGTAATACTGATAATGGGCCCTTATATGAAATTCAAAATTAGCTTTAGGCTAATGACTCTAAATAACTAATATAATCCACCACCTGAGACCGGTGGGTTTCACATTTAAATCATAAAGAGAAGGGTACTTAATGATCATTGAATTTGGGCACCTGACATTAGTGGGTAAAAGGATTTTAGGCTTTAGGTTCAAGCTGGTGAGTCATTAATAAATATGCAAAAATAATTCTGGCTTTTCATTAGGCAGTACTACATGAGTCATTGTCTGGAGGAAAAGCTAGAAAAGCATGCAGAACTGCCAAACTACCAATATATATTTTATGGCCATTTTGGGCAGAGCTATTGGACACCTGTGCTCTTATCTGAGAGTGTGGTCTATATGAGAATGGCAATTACATTTCACATACACCGACAATTACCAGGTAGAGTGGATTTGTGGACAAGATCCCGGAATTAATGAATGACAACCAGTTAAGGAGAAACTTCAGGCATTGGGCTAAACATTCAGTTGAACTGTTTTTACCAAACAATTTGCAGTTTCATTCAGTAGTCCTGTGGTTTACATACCCCTTTCACAAATAACTGTTAGCCAGATTACCCCTCTATTGCCTGGTTCAGCATCATACTCCCCATTGCCTCCAACCTGCTCATTGTATATGATTATCCATAATAATACATCTGGTTCTTTCTTTATAAGTCTGGGTAGGTACCACAGACATGAACCACAATAATGAACCAGGAAAGAAATATTGCCATTACCCTCCTCACAAAGTGTCACATCTGCATTATTCACAAAAGTAACCTCACAGAATTACACAGATTTTAGTCATTTATTTAGTCATTTGCCAGTATTGCACTTTAAAGCCGTGTTCCAGCTGGGAGTCCCTCTGAGCCAAGGGCACATGTTTATGGAGCTACACATCTGGCAGCCCTCCTAAACCCATCTTCTATAGAAGATCTTGTTCTCAAGATCTAGTACCGTTTACGTACATTTCATTTATTATGTTCATACATAAAACTGGCCCCATTATTTCTAACCTCAAGGGCATCCTTAAATGCTTTATAAATTTCATATCTTATTATTACTGCAGAGATCTCACCATCATTTAACTGGTACCTAAATGGCTTCAATCTCAACTCTGCTCAGGGTAATTAGGAAATCCTTACCTACTTCCATTAAACTATTTAAATTCAAAATATGCCCAGCAGAGTGCAATTATAGAAAAATGTGTAGCAGTAGGGGGAAAAGATAGTACACACAATATTTTGTTGCACCTTAGAGCTATAAATATTTTCTGGAAAAAAAAAAAAAAAAAAAATCAGGCCTTTTGTAATATATCCACAATGGATTAAACAATCTGACATAAACCTACATTCCAACTGGCCCATCATTTTGATTCACTGTCTCAATAATCAAAGCATAAAAGTGCATAAAAGTGGAATAGGGTTGGAAATATATTATACTAGTAGAGTTGGCATTTTGCCCATCAGAATGGTCATTAAGGTGTAACAGTAGGAGGCATGCGTAGGACCCTTTTGGTGCCCAAACCATAGCTTTGAATTTTTTTTTTTTTTTACAATGACAAAAGCTTTTTAAAAATTTACTGCAATTCATTTTTGTTTACCCAAGTACTATTTTGCAGATAGTATAGCTACAAAACAGAAAGCAAGGTGGTAAGAAGCATTTGTTCAGTTCTATAAAACTGTCACAATCTAAGCCAATACTAATCCAAGAAAAGTTCCATCACTAGAGCAGTTCTCAATATATAAGCCTGTGGACACCACAGTACAACATACATTGGCTCAAACTCACTTGCACTGTGTATGGTTGTATGTATTATTTAGCTATTAGAACCACAAGATGTAGTTTCCCTCTGGCCTTGTACTGAAACCGCTTCCTACTCAAAACATACTCAGGAAGTGCGAAGAGAAACAACCCATTGTAGCCTGTAAAATATGGGAACTGATGAAATGGAGCAAAGCCTTCATTTATACAACAGGCTGCTAGTGGAGCATTTGCAAACAAATAGATAAGTTACTACGTGAGGGAATGTGAGAACTGAGAATGAAAGTATATTTTCCAGCATGTTTAAAATTAGGCTTTACTGAATATGATTTTCCTAAGCAAAATGTATTTTTTTTCCGGGAATTCGAAGCGTTGTCCGCCTGCCTTATTACTACAGCCATGATTTCTAAACTGTCACCTGAAATAACCACAAACAATTGTTTTGGGCAACAGTTATTCCAAATGTATATAAAACCCTCAGATTCTTTTTGCCTCCAGAGCCTCCCTATATCCTTATTTGTTGCATTAGTAATGGGCAAATTTACTACCCAACAAGGAGTCTTTTGAGGTAGAGGCACAAAACCAAGCTAATATTTTGTAAAGTTTTTTTTTTTTGTTGTTTGTTTTTTATTTCAGTGGTCTGTATCTCTTTGTGTACTGTTTTTTGACATTTTTACTAAATATAACCTTTTTGTTTTTTTTTACTATATGTGCTCAGTCTCAATTAGATAGGGTTGTCACAGGTTTACTTTAGGTCCTCTTTAACAAAATTAACACCAAACAGAAAACTTTTTCTGCGTAAACATCACTAGGATGCGGAAAGGCTGGTACAAATCAATCACAGATTCACTGAAAGTATCTCCCCCAAACAAAACTTTTTTTAAATACGTAATTTTACTTAATTGAAGATCTTTGTTTTGTTTTACATATTAATTGTAAAAAAAAGAATTAGCCACAGTATAAAATATATGAACAGGTCACAAATACTAACCCTTATTCTTCATTTACCCACTTACAAAATATGTTTTTACCTATTTTCATTCTTAAAGTGGATCCCTGATGGTAATAACAGAAATCCATGCCGCAAAACGTGTTGAAGTCTCCAACAAAAGGCTATGTGACAGGAGCTAAATTGGGAGATAGTGAGAGAGCATTGGTAACACATAACAGGAACTGACTGAACAAAGACCTTTATAGCATATTCACTAGGGATTTAGAAAAAAAAAAAAAAAACTGCGGATCTGAAGGGGCGAAAAATATACCCAATAACTGCATTGCTGCATCCCTTTAGATGTGCACTTTATTGTTGGGTACCACCACTATAAACACAACTATCACTTGACCTTTACCCTCTTTATACCATTTTATTAAACACCAACAAAGGACAATGTTACTTAAAGTACATATCCCAACCTAAACTGGGTTGCGGCTATTTTTCCTTAAGTCGCCTACAGACTCTGGCTGACCCCATATGGCCAAAAGAAGCGGACAACTGCAGACCACCACATTATTCTGCATTTCCATAGCAAATGCTGCAGGCAGTGCCCTCTAAGTAGAGAAAAGATGCACTTACGCTTCGCACACAAGCAAGTTTTTATATCTCTACAAGTGTCCCTTGACATCGTTTAGTGGGCCCCTGTGGCGCATCACTAACAACCAACAGCTAATGAAAAATATTGATTGCTTATAAGAAGGACGCAGCAGGACAACTCCCGCTCGTCCTTTTCCCTCCCTTCTTTATAGAACAGAACAGTGATGTCTGTATACCACTTATTAGCTCTACTGTCACCAGAAACAATCACTAACAATTGCTTCCAGGGACAACTATTAGGTGTGTGTACATAGATTTACATAGCCTGCGGGTAGAAGAAAGATCAATACCCTCTAGAACAGTGAATTAGAAACCAGTAGATTGTGGAGTAGCACACTGTACATGTTCTCCATAAGCCTCTGTGATGTCAAAGTTTTGCATGTGCAAGGCAGGAGAACTACTCAGGTCCTAGTTGAAATAATGAAACCTGTAGCAGTGATAGAAGAGGGGTGCATATTGCAGCAGATGTAAAAGGGGTACGGTGAAGGCTGAGGTTAAAAAAGGGTACAGAAATGAAAAATGGACAAGAAGTGCAAAGATGTGTAGATGAAGTTGTGGCACTTGTCATGGATGACTTATAGTTTTTTGGCAAATGATTGTGCCAAAGTGTTAACATGTTAAGAGCATAATTTGCAATACAAGAATTGTGGCACACTTTTGTAGTGAATACATTCAGGATGTAGGTAATTATGCCTCTTTAAACCTCTCTTACTAAATATGGCTATACCCAACAATTGCTATAGATCGCTACACACACCACAGTGCTGTACAATACTACAGATATTTCACAATCCCATTGAAATGAGGCTCAAGAATCTATTCAGTTTTGAATATTAATTATATTGTTTTAATATTCGATTTGTTTTTTTGTTTTTTTTATAAAGCTATAAAGTTTTATTATATTGGTATATTATTAGTTTTTCCTGTATTTCCTGCTGATAGTTTGGTAACAATTCTTTACGTGGGTTCCAGTGTAAATAATTAATCATTGTTTTAAACATTATCAAGACTTGATTGATTGCTTTTGTGCAGTTTGCTCACCCTACCCACACTTATTTTTTAGTGTTGACATTAACAAAACATGTAATTCTCTTATGTGTTATAAGACCATAACTGAAAACATAGTCATTTTTATGCCAGGCATTATTCCCAAAAATGTTCTGAATCTGCCTTTATTTAATTTTAGTTATATTATAGTTTAGTGCCTTAGCTTAAAAAAAAAATACAAATGACCTAATACAAAAACTCAAAAGGCTGATCATCACCAAAACAAAACTTAAAAAAATGAAAATGAAATGAAAAGGTAGACCTGCCATTATTTCTTATACTTGTTTTGAAATATTAAGTGTTGCTATGGGGACAGGGAATACCAATTAGTTCAGCAGAGTCTATATATCACACCCTGTGTCTCACCACTGACAGTCAGTCTAATGTTGGCTCTAGTTCAAACACGGAGTTTCGATAGAGAAGCCGAAACAGAGGTTTTGCATCAGCACATTGGCCTTCATAGGAACACTAGTATTTCCAGCGATCCACACCTCCACCCACGCTGTTGTGAATCACGGAGGTGCAAACACCTTGCCTATGAACAGATCAGGAAGGTATGCATTCCTTTACTAAATGTATCCCTAGCCTCTAACCTTGCATTTACTTTGTTGTCTAAAGTTTATGTCCAACCAAATAGTTTTTTTTTTATTTTTTTTTAAAACAAGGAAGAGTTAAACCCCTTGTTTAAATAGAAGGAAGCCTCTCTAAACTGACCATAATTCTATTAAACTTTGTCCTTTTAACTGTTGGGAGTTTCCTTACCTATTGCTCTGATGATAACTCATGGGGTTTGATTTTCCCTTTTTGTTGATTAACAATTTTCATCAGGACAAATAAAGGAGTTGATTCTCCACAGTGAAGTGGGGCAGCAATAATAATTTTGTTTCCCCTTCCGATTTTATCCAAACAAACTTCCCTTTACAAACCATTTAACTAAAATTTCATATTGAGTTTATCTGGTTTAGGCATTGAAGCTTTTACAATGTAGTTACTTCTTTGCCTAATTAGTAATATATCTGCCAATTATGCCCTAATTGTCAGACTAACAAGGTTTTCTGTGTTGTCCATGTAATTTGCAGTGGTTAACAAAATGTCCATAACTCCCAACACAGACTATATATACACTTTAAAATTCCTCTTTTATAGACTGCTGTATTATATAAAAGCCGGTCTCTGGCTGTTGTTCTTTATTCCCACCAGACAGCAGATAACAAACTCCTCTGTGGCCAAACACACTTTTTCTAGTTTTCTTTTTGATATTACCACAATTTACAATTTAGTAACTACCCTACTGTGATACTTACGGGATATTTGGACACTCCTATTTTTCAGAGCACAAAATAAATATCTTGCCAGGGAGGGGGGGGGGGGGGGGTCTGAAGCTGGCCAAATGTGCCATTCACTTATTTTATTCAACTGGACAAAAATGTTAAATGGTTCAAAACAAGATTCATAACTATTGCACTTTTGATCAAGTCAAGCAAAAAAGTGACTGAGCAAGGTTAACCATTGTGTTAAATAAAAGCACTTTTGCATCACAATTGAAGTTCCTCTAGGATATAATGGTGGGAATGATTGGAAGCAATATTGAACAAATGGATGACAGATCAAAAACTTGTAATTGATTACGAGGGTCAATTTACATCGATCGGAATTATGAGTGTAATATCACTGAAAGAAATTATCATTGTGTTTACCAGGCATTAGAATAGGCAAAAGGTCTGTAGAATGAGGTGATGACTACACTTGGAAATTCTTATCCAATCAAATGTAGTTAAAGTGGACCCATCACGGAGAGATAATGTAAGCTGCTCTTTCGGACCAGGTACTATAAAATACAGCTTGCCTGGTATGTGTTCATATCATCTACCCTGAATACCTTCTGAATCACTAACCCACAATGAGTTCACAGCTCAGGTGTTCAGCTAACTGCCAAGCAATTATCTGCATGTTTGTTTCCTGTGTGTGAATGAAACTACTGACATAAATTCATTCGTTTTTCATACAGGCAATTAGCATTCTTTAAAATGAGCTCAGCAATGTCAGCTTACGTCATCTCTTAGTGGAAGGTCCGCCTTAAAGCCAATCTTCCATCTTTCTATTGATCACCTAACCAACCACACAAATTTTTTAGCAACTCCATGTTCAGCAAATTATGGTCCCCTAAACAAACCACTCAACTTTGCAGTTTTCTGTGTGGAACTGATCCATCACAGCTCATCTGCCTGTGCCAGGTGGTCCCCAATGATCTCCTCGCACTGACGTTGCTGCTATTATCTGTTGTGCGAGAGTCCAACCACTGGCCAGCTAATTAGGAACTGTGAATGTCACACGGGCAGCGATGTGGAAATCCAAAGATGTAACAAGGAAGAGAAAATTTAGAGGCCTTCAAAAGCATCACATGACTGACTTTATGCAAGTTTGAGATTTGCCTGGAGGCCTACTTTAAAAAGACATTCTAGACAATAAGTGAGATCCAACACCCAACCACTTATTTATTGCGACAAACAGCACAACTGTGCATCTGTCATTTTGTAACTGACAATCTACAGTGGGTGTGTTTGGGAATATATTTCCTGTATCCCACATGATCGGTTTATCTACAGCAATGCCAAGATGAAAAACCGAAGCCTCAAACTTTTAGGCTATGTATTCTGAACACTTTCCAATGCTTTTTTTTCAATTCTAGTTGCATCTTTAAAAAGGTACCATACACAATACCCACTGCCTAGTACCAATAAATAAAAAGTTTACTGTCTGATTCCAATTGGTGTCTGTAATTGCTCTTTAACAATAACCTACAATAATTTCATACACACACATAATAAAAAGTATAATATATATTACAAACACACACACACACACAGAGTTACGTAGCTTTACAATACATAACATGTCACAAACATTTTCAGAGAATGATCTCACTGAAAGGCATGTACTGCTGGGCTGAGAGGCAAAGCAGGTTATTCATCTGTAATGCAACTTGAATAATGGGATTTGCAAGCTCCACCTACCCAGGATTCTCTCAATGGGAGGCTTATGACCCTGTAGTACCCTTTAAATTACATAATGCCAGGCTGGAGCTACAAATTGCATTTTTGCAAACCGCTTATTTTAATCCCCCTGCAGAGCTTTACAGGGAAAAAGTCGAGGCATCAAATGGCAGACAGTTATTAGATGTAATATGACAAACTGTAATTAGCTTGCATACAGTTGAAAGAGTGTGTAGTTTCACCACAATATTAGCAAAAAAAAATATATTCTACATATTCAAAGTGTACCTAAAATGCAATATTATCATTTGGTCATTACTGCATTTAGGAAAAAAAAATGGAATTGTCTATTTGGGTTGCGCCAGTACATATAGTTACTGCACTCCCCCTGCATCCCCAAGTCTTCTAGCAATGTAAAGAAACAGTTGCCTGCTAATTGGTGGGGGTGCGGGGGTCTACTTTACCAGGTTGCAGCCAAAAGAAGAAGAGTAGGGGATGCATAAACCCATGCCAGCTTTTTTTACAATAGTAAATCCCAGATAGGGAGTGCCATTGCCATTTTTTTTAAATTGGACTAGTGTTTCATGGAATGCTAGTGTTACTCCAGGGTTTGCTATGGGTTCCTTGAGCAATAAACAATTTGTGCCTCCCACTGACCAGCAATGTATTAATATTATTAATAAACAGGATTTATATAGCACCAAGATATTGCGCAGCGCTGTACATTAAATAGGGGTTGCAAATGACAGACAGATACAGACAGTGATACAGGAGGAGGGGACCCTGCCCTGAAGAGCTTACAATCTAGTAGGTGGGGGAATTTACACACAATAGGATGGGAGATATATAGTGGTGGGAAGTAGTGATGGTTTCAAAAGACAGAAGAAGACGGGTAGGCATGTTTAAAAAAATAGGTTTTGAGTTTTCTTTTAAATGAGCAGAAAGTAGGAGCAAGCCGAATAGGACGAGGAAGACCATTCCAGAGAGTTGGGGCAGCTCTAGAGAATGTAAGAGGCATTCCTCCTACTGACCACAATGCTAATGTACAGCGAGCTATGGATATAGTAAAGGTCCATGAAGACCTGGAAGTTATTCCAAGGGGTTCCCCCATGGTAAAGTTGTTAAGAAAGGCTAAACTAGAGGTTGGAGGCAAAAGATAACTAGAATGCCAAGTTGTTATTGGAAGGGGGGGGGGGGGTAAAAGACTACCTGTACTCTACTTTTTTAGTATAGTTATCATGTTAAAGTTAATTTAATAAAACTTTTTAGGGAAGACCTAAAAATCTCTGCCATATGTTTTTTTTTTTTCCCGTTCCCCAGTTGTCCCTAGAAAAAAGTGTCCCTATTAGAAGATATCTCCTCCTCACTTGACACAGGTGCAACTAAAACATTGTTTTTGTTTTGGTCAAAATGGTCACAAGTACAAGTAGAGGGGGAAACCTCCCCTATAGGACACAGACCGTAATAAAAACTTCACAGGAGGTCAAACTCTTTCCTAAAACACCTCACAGGAGGTCAAACTCTTTCCTAAAACACCTCCTTAACTCTAAAACAATTTTGCAGCAGGGCACATCATGGAGACCAAATGGCTTTGAGAGCTCTTCTGGATTACCTACACAAAACATGATAAATACAGCAGGAAAATATGTGAAAAAAAAGCCACAGACTGATTTTATAATCCAACCTCAGCCATACCCTGCAGCTAAATATTAACCCAGCAGTGACATAAGAAATTCTTTTGAAGATTTGTATTGCTCTACGTGTCATAAGTAGCCTCTTCAAGACAAAGGTTCTCCCCTGGGACTACAGTTCTTTGAGACATTTATGTTCTATAGAAAAGGTTAGAAATAAGTTGGTGCACGCTACTGCTTGATAGATCAGACTGACTTGTAAGGGATTGCAGTGAAGCCCAGACAGGTTTTATTTTTAATTATGCTGATATACCTCTCCTCAGTGCCATGGCATGCACATTATTCATGACCTAACCAAGAAGGATTTCCAGTAATGTGAAATCTAACCCTGATGATGATACCTAAGAATTTATAAGACATAGCGGAGAGCAGTATTGAAGTGCAATCAACTTGAAAAAAAGTGTCAAGCATCCTGTGGAGACTACTTAACGCCTTCGCAACTTGACACTCTGCTATGGGCTTGTCACCCACCTGCACGATTAGAACTATTAAACTAAAACTATAATTAATCATGTGCCACAAACAAAAGTATGTTGTGCACATTTCTGCAATTAGGGACAACTCAGTACAGGCTTTAAAACAACCAGGGTTTCAGTTACCATTAACTATTAGAAAATAAAATAAAAGAACCACACATACACCTCATGTTTGTATTCAACTTATACGGACTGATCTGACCAGTACTTTTTTAATAATGGATCTCTAATATTTCAGCTCTAAAGTGAAAATAAGGTTTGGAATCTAAACTAAAATTTGGCAGCAGGCAGGCCTTTAATGCCGAAAGGGACAGACAAAGTCCCTTCTGCAATAAACACGCTCATTTGCCTGATTGCTATCAAAATTAATTGGTAGCAGAATACCTGGCACACCCACGCTTCTCGTTGGATGCTGGGACTGAATGTCATCCTGGCCCGACACCTTCCAGTCCACTGAGCTACGCATGCGCAATTCCCTTGAGCACATGAGCAGGTGTTTCATAGAAGAGAAGTGAGTTTCGTTAAAAATTTAAAACAGGCAGGTAACCTTACGTTATTGCAGAAGAGACATTGCCTGTCCCTTCCACAATAAAGCTCCCACCTGCTCACATTTTTTTACTTTTAGGTTTAGTTCCACTTTAAAATAAAACATTTAGTTTCAATGAAGGATTTAAGAATACCCTTTAGAGTTTTTGATTTAACTAAAGCTAGAATTCTAGAAACTCAACACAAGCCCGAATAGTCCAGCTGTGCTGAGAAGCTTTATTCATTCTGTGTGCATAATGGAAATTTCAGCCCCGTGGCTCCGGGTCAATGAGGAATTTAAGGAAAAGAAACAGGCAGAGCTCCATTCATAACTAAATATAGAAACATACCACACGGTTTCAATCAGATGTCTTTAATTGCATGTAAAATTACTGTAGTTAAAGTCATTTTAAACGCTGATAAACATTTTTATCTTAGAAGGACATGAGCAATTTTGTTTGCAAAATACAGATAAGAAAAAAAAAAAAACTTTAAATGGAAGTAATCTATCTGCTTACTTTTCTTATAGACAAAAAAAAAAGAAATAAAAAAGGTAATTTTTCATTTAGAAATAATGTAATTTTGCCCCTTTTCCCATCTGCAATGTTGGTTGCAGAATCCAGGCTGAAGGGTGCAGAGATTTTTTATTGTATTGTAAAAGCACGCTATGCCCATCCTGGACAACCATCAGCCAAAGGAAACAGTGCTCAAAAGTTGTTAGGGTACACAGTAGGTGTACCAGGGTCAGAGCTGGGAGTTATTTTACAAAATAAGTATATCTGTTTTTAAGATGGTGAAATTATTTGGTAACATTATGATTGACTATTGTACTAAATACCATAGGCTTGTACAATCAAATGCTCTGGATGGTTCCCTACAAATATGTGAGTTCAGGGAATTATTTGCTCAGTGCCATCAAAAAAAGAAAAACACAGATCGTGAATTGTCAAATGTCAATATCAATACATGTTAATGATGCATTCTTCATTCAGTTTTATTGTCTAATTAAGCACTCACCACTGTTAGAACATCTCAGGCATAGGATGAAGCATTAAGGTTTTTACATACAGTCTAGGTGTTAGTAGCTGCTACTCATTACAAGCCATTAGTGCCCAGATTTAAGGCCATTTTAAATCCAATCTGCTAGACCAGTCTACGTAAGAATTAAAGCCTTATATCATGGTCGCTTAGAAAATTACATGGCAAAATGGGAAATGTGGCTATGCAAAAATGATGTCTACACATGTATGCTTTGACCTGGCTACTGACCCACACTCTCTAAGTTTACGTCATATTTTTTCAACCTGTTCCAAAACTCTTGGAATTGAAATTTTTCTTCTTCTACTCGCCTCCTGGTGGGCATTACCCAAGATCCTTGGATCTAAAATCTTCTCTCTTTACACTTTTTACCTATGGAAAATCCTATTCTCAATAGGCCAATAACACCATATGTATGCAAATGTCACCTACATTTACCTCCTATGTCTGACTTGTCCTGGTTAAAGTTTCATGCTACCTATCAACCATCTCATCAGGGAAACTTAACATGTAGCTTAAACCCAAACTGGATAAAACAAAACTAAATACCAATAACTGTAATTACCACAGTTATTGCCTCCACATCACTGGTACTCTGCCCTGGTGTCACCCCTAACTCAGGGAACGTCATACCACACAGCCAGAATCCCTCTAGGTCATGACACCTGTGCAACAACTTCAAGGTATACACCTTCCTATCACTACAGCCTATTCATTCTTCTTATTACTTCTTATTTGCTGCTCCTCTCTGCAATTCTCTACATTAGCTTTCTTTTCACCTTAGAATAAAATTCAGGGTACTGTGTTTCATCTGCAACTCACACCATTGCTTCTGTGCAACCTATTTTTTGAACAGAATACATAAATACACCCCTAACAACCCTATTCATTGTTTAAATGACTTGCTGACTTCCCCACTTATAACCCAATCCCATGCATTGCTTTAATACTTTTTAATCCCATGAGGCTTCATCCTACCTTGGCCAAACAAACCCTTCTCTTCTTGCCGACCCATATTCCTTTCTCTCTCTCTCTCATCGCTAATTAGCCACCATTCCATTTCCCTACCTCCGGTTTACTATGCTTCCCCACCACTTAGATTGTAAATTAGGTTAGACATTTGCAGACCCTATTTATTGTAGAATTCAGCATAATTTGCTGGGCCTTTATAAATAAAATATAATAATGTGCACACACCAGGACAAGTATTCAATTTAACCTTATCTTGCCTTAGGCTAACACCTGTGATTGCCGTTATGTTCTTTCACAAGCTCTTCCCTTATGGTTTGCTACATGTCCAATTTAGACACCCATAGCCAGAAACAATATATTACTTTAGGGTATTACACTACAGTATCTTCATATCAAACTAGATAATACACTTTGTTTACCCAAAAGATCCCTCAGCTTTATCTACTCATATATAATAGGAGGCAAACCCAGACCTGATATTCTTACCACTGGAGACCAGCCATTGTTTAGTGTATGTTGCAGTTCTATTCTGCATCAGTCTTTTAGCTACTACTTCCATTGATCGGATGTTGTATACGTGGGAAACTTCTTTATCGGGTACCTGTCTGACATTGTATAAAGAGTATCTATCAGGAAATAAAATATGTTCCCTGACTAAGTAGCAATTTGCTATGCTGCTGTTTTGACAGACTCTTGCTAGGAGCCACCATTACTTAGGTTCTTTTAATGTTTATGGACACAAATTTTACATAAAGCCAAAACTTCTGTACTTCTCTTAATAACCACTGTTTTTAGTACCAACACTGACGGAACTAAAATTGTACTGTAGTCAGAGGAACAGTGGGCAAGTAGAAATCTTCCAGTCATCTAATTTTCTTTCACTTCCTATTAAAAGTGGTGATCGTGTATGCAGGGTTTGTCTGTAGGTGCTTAGCTATACTTTTAAAAGTTGCAAAGAGCTGGAAAATTATGTATAGAAAATATAAAACTCGGCAAACAAGTACTCAGATAAAAATACTGTTTTTAAATAAGTACTTACTGCACGAATACTTGCTTTTTTCCTATAACTATTGAATAAACTTTCTTTGAATACATCATCACTGATCCAAAACCAAGTTATTTACCTTTAATTTTTGTTTACATAGAGATAACAAAGCAAGGCTGCATTATATGAGCTATATGGGTGTATTTTATGTACAATCTGTCCTCTGCTCATTTCCTTTGCTGGCAGAATGCCAGATGGGACATCATGAGGGTGTTGGAAAGATGCATCCAGCAAGAAGAGCAGCTTGCTGTTTTCTATGTGTCATTAAAATGTGTAACAGTGTTTTAGTATTTAGCCTACTAAAAATAGCTAAAAGTGATTTGGAATATGGTGTTCTTGTTAATAAAAGGCACATTTCAACTCCCTATAAACAAAGTAGAAATAATAAAGTAGCAATACAATGGAGCTACGGTATAGTAGTTTTTAAATATTAAGCAAAATATTAACCAAAAACATGCAGTTAGATTAATTGGCTTCCCCTTAAATTGCCCTTAGACAGTGGTAAAGACATATGACTTTGAGGGGACATTAGATTGTGAGCCCCTTTCAGGGACAGCAAGCGACATGACGTTGGGCTTTGTACAGCACTGCGTAATACGTTGACACTATATAAATACTGTGTAATAATAATAATAATAATAATAATAATAATATCAGTTCCCATGTAGAGCAGCAATAAAAAAGCAGTACAATTTTCTATGAAGATGGACAAAAACATAATCAAAATACATTGATACATTTTTTAACCATTCCATCACTTGATCTGTATATCGGCACTCAGGGGGGGAGTGGGGATGTATTAAGGGACTTGAAGGGCCACATCAGGAAGGTAATGTTGTAGCAGTTAATACCAGCAATTAACTACGATTTGTAGCTAGCGATTTAATAGCTAGGGTGGCTGGTGATCTGACATGAAGAAGCCATTTAAAGTTAATAAGACAGTATTGGGTTGGTGTGATCTGCTACAATCATCAACTTCTGTGACCAAAGCACTAATATAATTTTGGGGCTTCCATCATACAGAACTTCCCAGCTTTATAGGCTGCCATGCATCCTGTTCATGGAAACCAAAAATGTTCCAGACATAAGAGAACTGGCTGGATAACATAAAAATGGTTCACTACATTTGCATGGGAAGGCTTTACCTTTCTGTTGGTTATAGGTGAAGAAATGAAGTCATGTCTAGGATAGGAGTCAGTCACATAAGCACTGAGAGTGTCGTGTCCAAGGTGCTTGAGTTCTTAACATTAAACTCTAAAATCTATTTATACACAGGTCAACTAGATTAGTTTTTATATAGTCTTAATTTGTCTAGCAAACCCCGCAACTCACTTAAATTTGTTTCAGATTTCCCTAAAAGCCCCATGGCTAGTCTAATATTCAAAATACCCATATCTCCTGGAAAGCCAAACAATTTGTCCCAAACTTCTTAACATTTATGTCTTACTGCTGGTCATGGACATTACTTATCACATGGGTGGGGAACAGTTGGGACCAAGGTCTAACATCCCTGCACAAGAACACCCCAGGTTGTCAGCTCCAACAACCAAGCAAAGCCAAGGTGTTGACACTTGATGAGGCCTCGTAAAGCATAGAGATGGCAGTTCTTCTACACTTTTCAGAATTAAAAGGCCATTTCCATAATCTTAAATACCGAGCATAGGACAGTTTTGACAAAACACCAAACCAAATCCTTCTTAGAATGGATCTTACATATATCCCTGCTCATATGTACTGCAAATTCTGAACAACAGGGGTATCAATACCCCTATAAACTGAAGCAATTGACTTCATTTAAAAGCTAAAATATTCAAATAACAAAAAAGCTTCATAGCATTGAATAGCTGACATTTTGAGTAAGAAGATCATTTTACCAAAAAAAAAAAAAAAAAGTAAAAAGGTATACAAAACCACCTGTAGGTATCATGAATTTAGAAGCAAGAAAACCTGTAGACTTGCCATGGCATTAAGTATGCTTAAAAGGCACTAGACAAAACTATTTATAGCAACTCATTTTAATTTTACCAGCCTGTCTGGAAAATATTAGGTACATTTCACTACCATTTATGTCTAGGCATAGCAACTCCTCTCTGCTGGACACAAGTAGCTACAATTTAATTACAAAAACAGTAAGCACAAAGCTAACACCTAGCCATCTAACACACACAATGTGTCATATTTACTATGCAAAAATCTGCCAGAAAGAATTTGAGCGTTATAAAACTAAATGAAGTATTGTTATGCATGTAGGCAAACAATGATATACATTATATTGTTAGTTATTTGCCTAAAATTTTCTGATTCCTACGAATATGCAAATTTATTAAGACAGGCCAAAGAGCAATGATATGCACAGAAATAATATGTTATATCAGTTAATAGCAGCCAGAATTGGCAAGGTCAAAATGCACTGACCTTGAATTTACATGGCAGGTACTTCAGTGGCAATTCTGTAATAAAACAACAACAGCGATAGATGGCTAGTTTCTAACCATCCCTAGAGTTTTGCAGTGTTCTAAAATATTATGTGTGATGATTCTGTAGCCGCGTGTTTCGTAATGGCTGCAGCGTCATCTTAAGTTGTCATTTGTGAATCGGCGCATGACAGGCACAAGGACTAGCATTGGTATTACTGTTACCGAAATACACAAATAAATTAAGAATAAAGTTGTGTTGTGTTTTTATTATTAATAAGGTCCAGAAAAGAAATAAGACCTAGCTTAGTGAAGGAGGACACCCTTACTCTGGCAGTCAGGAAAGAATGCCCCTTAGATAGGTGGTCAGTGGAAAAAATGTCTTACACTGCTGATCAGTGGAGAGAATACATCATACATTAGTGGTCAGTCAGAAGAATTTCCCAAACATGGGTGATCAGTAGGATGAATGCCTTTTATATTGGTGATTAATGGGAAGAATCCCTTCTTTACTGATGGCTGAAAAGTTCAAAGGCGTCAGTGTTCACGTATCGAAAAAGCAGAAAATGCAGACTGTCAGACTCAAGTCCCTACCTGCATCTAGGCTACTGATTCAAACAAACATATCAAAACATATCAAACTTATTTGCATTATTTTATAAAAGTATACACATATAATAAGTACTTTGAAGTTTCAAATAGAAGAAAATACAGCAAAGTAAGACGGTCCATCATAGTGCCTGGACAGAATCCAAATATGCCTCCTAATACTTTTGCTCCCTGCCTCTATCTAGGCTATAGATTCAAAGCACTGAACCCTGACACTAAAACACAGAAGTCCCTTTCTGTACATGCGTTTGGATGCAGTGCATTTCTTGGGTTGCTTTATGCAATTTTGCTTCTTCTTGAACCACTTCCATAGACTTCCAAAGTCTTTATCAATTTTTAGTAAACACCTGTCAAAAAAATGGACTTAATGCTCCCCAACAACTAGTGCCTGAAAATTTGAACCTGGGAATGGTCAACCAAACGGTTCATAAATCTCCATCTGAACCTAAGATTTACCAAATACTGTATGGTATGAGGGCCTACCTAAAAAAAAGATTTCTAAATATATTCAAACAGTTCAATAAATCATATATTCAGATTTTAGCTTATGGCGTGCAAGCTGGACATCTCAACGGATCAGAGAGCCAACTCCAAAAAGTTGTTTGTTTTTTAATATTTAGTTCATAGTACCTGTAACATGCAGTGATTTTATAGTTCAGATTTGGTTTATTTTACTGACAATTTGTTTTCAATTTTTTAAATTTTTAATTTAGTACTGTCTAGAATGTGGACTGGTTAGAGCACGTTTCAGTTTTTTATTGCTATATGTGTCCCTTCATGGAAGAGTCACCTTGTTCACTTGTCCAGGTAACCACTGCAGGCAAAGAGTGATGGCAAGAGACAGTATGTTTCAATTTTCACTGGAACATATATCTAAAAGAAGATCCCTCACCACCCTCGGGAGGATTCCTCTCACTTTGTGTTCCCTTCCCAGGATGAAAAGAGAAATGTCCTAATCTGGAAACAGACTGTAATCCACTCACAGAGTTTTAACAATTCCCTATTCAAAATGAGTAAAAAAGAAATGGCTTGAGATATAATTTAATACTTTACGGTCAGGACTAATTTTGTTTATTTGTTCTTCTTAATGACAGAAACGATTATAAATCCTTCAAGAAACAAGCAACCCTTTAATTCAGAACCCCTATACAAAGACGCTTACATTCTAAATCTGACTAAGCCTATCACAGTCTAATTGTACAATCACTGGTATGTACTAAGAGTAATGAACAGGCTATGTCTTTCTACAAAACTGTTGGGAAATCTTATAGCGATTTTACAAATTGGACTTAAGCCTCACCTTTAATCTTGCCCAATCATACAGGCTTCTATTCAGTACTGAAACTGCTTAGTCTGATTTTACTGCCTACAGTCACTTCACAATATGCATTAGAAAATGCTGCAGGTCGGATACAGACCACCTAATTTCCTGGATGATGGACAAACAGCACACTCTAACCCAGCCATTCTCAAACAAGGTTCCTCCAGAGGTTCTTCAAACTGACTTCCCATCTGATGATGCCTGCATAGTTCTGGACTATTCTCATTTGTTAGTGCCAGCTGTATGACACTAATGATGTTTTTAGATGTCTATAAATGGGGCATTCTTCCCACTGACCACCAATTTAGGAGGCTTTTTTCCCATAGCCCCCTCCTAAAAAATGATTTTAGTAGGGAGTTCTTCAAGACCTACAAATGATTTCAATGGTACTTTGGGTGAAAAAGGTTAAGAAATGCCAATCTAGTTCTTTCTTCCTGAGCCTTATTGTCCCTGGCCCTCACCTTTCAATCATAGGATTTCAATTCTTCAGTCATGCAAGCTCCACATCACAGGACCAACCACGGAAGGCAAAATATTAGCTATAAAGTAGTTCTAAAGCCATTAAAATGTCCACGGTAAACTTTTACTAGGCTAAGGAAGAGTTATATCTCTAATATTCCCTGTTTGGCCTGGTCCTTAATGCCAAAAGACAAGTAAGGGGATATTGAAATTCATAGTTGGGTCCCCAATACTAAAGTAAAAATTCTAAATTTCCTTTCACTCTGTTGTGACACGGCACATGAAAGGGAACCCCCCCAACAGTTCAAAACACAACTTTCCTATTCAATTTTAACAAATAAAATATATGATATGACAATAAACAAGAGATACAAGAGACCAGATTGTAAAAGAGACCATCAGCTACCAAGGTTAAAACAAGTAGCAATCATTACTACAAATATATGTTCGAGATATAGTTCTTCTGTAAACTGTGGCATCTAACCTTAATATATACACAAACAACATATATATATATATATATATATATATATATATATATATATATATAGCGCAAATCCTGCTCTTGTAAATAAATGTACTTGTTTGACAAATGTTGCATTTGGCATAGCAAACAATAAAAATATTATTATAAATATAAAAAAAAAAGAAAAAAAAAAAAGCAAAAGTAAAACAAACACATATATAATAAAAATAAATAACTTGAAAGTATACAAATAGAAAATAAAACAACTAGATCCCCGGGCATACAGTGCAGCACACATGACATATATGTAGAACTCTGCCTGATGCCCCATGCCAGCCTCATTACTATGTAGCAGCAGCGATGAGTGGAAGCAGAGGGAAGGTAGCAGCATCCAGCAGCCTGGCGGCCAAGGCCCCTCCATTGAGGGTGAAGGTGATGGGAGCCCCCTGGGTTTAGTCTCCCGCCCCAGTACCCGAGCAGTGTCCCGGTATAAATTGCATTTCTTACTTCCACTTCTCCTCCTTTGTTGCAGAACAGGACAGCCAGTCTCCCAGGCAGCTTTCCTCCCAGCCGTCTTCAATCAGGACGGCCCTCTGCTGTACACAGCGCAATGTAAACAGCTCAGCCATTGGCTGTGCCCGGCCAGCCCGGTGATTGGCCGCTGACTCAGGGCCGGGAATCCAGCTCTGCACAGCTCTGTCATCCTGTGGGCTGGAGGCAGCTGACAGGGGAGAGGAAACAATGGCAGTAGTTTGCTTTTAACTTCTCCTCTCCCTCCCCCCTACCTCACTGACTTCAGCACAGAAAGGCAAGGCACCCATCCAGCAGATGGCTGACAGCACCATTGTTCACAATTTTTAGGGATTTCCCATTTTACTGGAAATCTACAATGCAAACAAACATATATCAAACATTGAAAGTATTGCATTATAGGTGTACACACATATGAAGTACAGTACTTGGCCTTTTCAATTAAAATAAAAAAGCAAGGAATCCAAATATGATTTCTAATACTTGTCATTAATAAATATAATAGGATTAAAAAGTATTTTTCTATTATGAAATAACTTATTGAAAAATCAAAGATCTTACGCATATCTGAGTATACAAGATAAAAAATATTAAAGTGTAAGTAAAGCTTGTGGCACTTACCTATCCGCACTCCCTTGCAGGACGCCGCCATCTTTCTTACCCAGAGGTGATCTGTAGCCATCCTGATTGGCTGTGCGGCTGTGCGGGTGACGTAACCCGCATAATGTCTGTATTATTCAGGAGGATGTCAGGGTTCTTATGTAAAGATATTAAAACAAATTAATAAATCTATAGGATAGTGTTGTAAGTTAACTGATGTCAAACCAACTTAGGCCTCCAAAATGGGTGTAGTTGGGTGCTTGTGAAAATCTTTTTCATTAATTGTTCATGAAAGTTTTTGTATTAATTAGTAAATTAAAAGTGGGTGAGTTTGCCGGCAATACTTTACAGTTTTAGCCACTATTACTAGGAAAGCAAAACAAAAAATGATCTGAGGATTCAGGGTGACTCAATCTCAGCTCATATACAATCCATAGGGTTTCCAACATCATAATGATTCATGAGGACACTTTGCTGCTTAAGTACTTCATTGGTATAAAAATTGATTAAGTATTGTTTTGCTTAGGGCTCTATTTGAACCTGTGCAATATGGCAGAACAACAACGCAGGATGTTGACTACGGTACGTCGTGGTGATCTTCATTCCAAGTGGTACACCAATGCACGTTCCCAGTGGACCACAACACAGAAGATTATTAGTACAACACAACCAATAAACCATTTGTGCTTCGTGTTGTGCTGTATTAAAAATAATTAATCATTCCCTATAAAGCAGAACTGATATTACTTCTATGGACCTCACTGATGCAACATCCATGTACTTCCCTACCACAACCAACATCTCCGGCATGCTCAGCTTGATGAACATTATTCAGAAACTACAGAGGAAGATGGATTCATCTAAGATAGGACAGAGCTTGCAAGTTTGCTTCACAAGTTCCTCTTTCAACTTCTGTTGTGGTGAGCCGGCATCTCATTCATCATGAATGACCTCAATGCAATTAAATACACCCCAACACAGTGTAGTGAAGTCGAAAGGGACCATCAAGGTCCACAATGGCGAATATATATATATATATATATATATATATACATGGGTGCTTACCATGTATTTAAATCATTTTGAACAGTCTTTCCCAACTAGGGTCTGTGGAATCCTGGCGTTCCCCCATAATTTGCTAGCAGTTCTCTGTGCAATTTGGACTTCTCCGGTAAACTACCATTGACACCAATTATCTTTTTGGCTATCTGTAAAGGTGGCATTCTTTTCACTGGCCAGTAATGGCAGAGACATTTTTCCCACTGATCACCATGCTAATATATTGTGATCTGTGGATATAGTAATTATAGTAGGGGGTCTCTAAAACCTAAAAGAAAATATTTCAAGGGTCCCCCTATGTTAAAAAGGTCAAGTAAGGCTGTTCTAGAGGTCGCTAGGGTTTTTTGAGCAATGAACAGTATGAACCTCTCAGGTTAGTTTAAGTGAAACCAATGGTCATTTGTCTATCTGTAAGAATGACATTCTTCCACCTGGCTGGCGATGTAAGAGGCATTCTTCCTACTGTAATTAAAGAAAGGGGTTTCTTAAGACCTGCAAGTTATTTCAAGGGCTACCCAATGTTTAAAAGTTCAAAGAAAGGCTGCTGTAGAAGAAATAAAAGTTGGTGTAACTGTTAGCTGTATCTGAGCTTAGGTTTTGGTGTTTCCCTAAAACTACATCTAATCTAAGACCAATCTGTCTGCAAGGTTGTATAATTGTTGTAAGATTTCACTGCAGAGTTGTCACCTTATTAAAGAGATTGAAATTAATTGGATCTGCTGTCAGGATCAACATGCAATAAAAGTATGTTACTGATAGTGATAGAAGCCATAATAAAATGTATGTCACACTTTGACATACCAATATTAGTATATTATAACAATATAATGTATGAGCATTTCAAACAGCTACTCAGTGTCAATTAATATGGACATTTTCTTTGATTTGAACTTTGGAATCACAAGACTTTAAAGATCCTTGTTTGCCTACACAAGATCTAAAACCAGTCACAATAATTCTATTTTAGCTGTTAATATAATTTCATTTTTTCTTAAATTCACTAAATAAATTTAGTTTAAGAACACCTGGTGACCTTGATGTGAAGATGCTAAAAGTTTAAGCACTTATTTCCCAATTGTACTACTGTGTTGTCACCCCATCACATGCCCCCTGGTGGTGACTGCAAGCAGTTGTGGAGACACACATTGTACAGGCTTGGCTCTGTTAAAGCACAGCAGCACTGAGATGCTGCTGAAAAAAGGAAATAGCTTACATAGTGCTTCCTTGCTGTCTCCAGCTTTAATAAGTCAGAATAGAATAAGGAAACATTCCTAATCTTGCATGTCCTGGGCCATTGATCAGTGTAGACCCTAATGGATAAGCCTATCATAAGCAGTGTCAGCCTACACAGTTTTTTCACTTTTTTCATGCGGTTAGGGAAGTATTTTAGTGTTCTACTTTTTATGTTTGTGACAGGTTCTCTTTATCGATCATTCCTACAAATACAGTATACATGTATACATGTATATACATGTAAAATAAAACAATACCAGTACACTGATAAAAAAAAAAAAATAGTTTTCCTGCTGAACTTCCCTGTGGCTGTAATCTAGTCCCTGCAAAGGGAAGGCCCTGCATGCAGTTTTTTTTTTTTTGCAATCTTTGCTGGAGAAGACCCTGCCTTGTGTCAGTAACTGCTAAGCACTAGAATGGAGAACATTCCAGCAATTGACAATGTAATATTAGGCACCTTAGGGCAGAGAGATCTCCTTACCACCGGTGCTTGTATAGAGTCAGCTTGGACATAACTAGGAGTACTGCTGCAGGACATGGGGACAATATAGCTGACCATTAAACACCAATGATGGGGCAACATTATTCACTGACTTATAAGTACCATTGTTCCCACTATCTGAGGAGCACAATTCTACCTGGGGCACAGGGGAACCATTTTTCACAATGACACGAGTCAGTTCTTACCACTGACTAGGGGGTTCCATTCCCCCCAGTGACCACTAAGGAAGGAGCATTTGTTACACCCACTGAGACAGAATTTTTTTTTCTTCTAATTACTGACACAGTGGCATTCTTACTGATCACTGATGCCGAGAAGTATTTTTAATTTCCATTGACCATATGCAGCAGCATTTAATACTTCTGCTACATGAGAACTGGAGGTCAGGTTCCACTAATCACTGATACTGGGAAATTTTATTACTCCCACTGACCATTTATGTCAGGGCATGTTTTACTCCTACTAATTTCTGATGTCGGGGCATGTATTACTCTTACTGACCATTAATGCCAAAGCATGTTTTTCTCCTACTAACCAGTGACGTGGGCATTTTTGTTTCAACTGACCACTGATGCCAGGGCATTTATTAATCTCACTGGCCACTAATGCCAGGGCATTTATTAATCTCACTGGCCACTGATGCCAGGGCATTCATTAATCTCACTAACCACTGACACCAGGGGATGATTTACTCCCACTGACACAGAGACATTTTTTATTCCTATTTACCACTCATGCAGGAGCATTTATTACTTTTTCTACATGCCATGATAAAGGTATTTTTTCATGTAGTTGTATTTTTTAAGCTCACACCAATCACTGACGCTGGGGCATTTATTTCTCCTACTGACCACTGACATCATGGTTTGTTTTTCTCCTTTTAACCACTGACATGGGGTTATTTTTCTTTCACACTGACCACAGATGCAGATGTATTTTTTTAACCTCCTCTTGTCACCAATATAAGGATAATATTTTTCTCCCACCGATCACTGATGCCAGGTCATTTATTACTTCCAAAGATACTGGCATTTTTAAAACTTCCACTGCCCTCTGCCTCTGACACTGGAGCATTTTCTACTATACAGTCAGGCTGCTAAAGAGTTTGGTGGATAGCGAAAAATTGTTAAAATGTTTAGACACCCCTACAGTGCTTTTTTTAAGTTGTCATGTCATTTTAAGAGTTGCAGTCTATTGCAATGTGGTGTAGTGCATCAGAAAAGACTTTGCTAAATTGCAACAATTCCTTTATTTTTTTCTCTATGCACAACAAGGCAGCATATCGTTGTAAACTGAAACCATAGCCCCTAAGAAAAGATGCCATGTTCTTACACTGGAATTGCAGCCCAGTGCTGATTGTTTCAATGAGCCTAAAATAGACACTGTTTTTTGAGTGCAGTGTTTTCTATTACATTACGCCCTACCCCCCTCAGTATTGTCAATAGTCTGCTCTCTTAGGTAACCTGCTCAGTGGGAGTCCACCCTGGGTAAGCTCTGGTGTCTTATGACGTCAGGGCTCACCCAGGGGAATGATGTCACTCCGCACTCCTTACACTAAAATGCGTTAGAGTAAAATGTATATGCTTATGTGTAAAGTCCGAGAGAAATCACTTTCCAGTGACCCATGAACAAATGAGGCCTGTACACACAGCACCGTTCTATTCCATGGAGAGGAGAAGTGGGGGAAAGAGTGAGTGACATCCTGCTGTGCTTTCCTGTAGGAGGGAACAGCGGTCATTCCCAATCAGTCATTCATTACCCACCACAGTGGAGTGATAAACGATGTCAGGGGACCACTGTACACATGTCAGATTTTCTTCCAAGAGGAGCACGACCATTTGTCTCTGATTACAATCGTCTGACGTGTGTACAAAGAGTTTTCAAA
The DNA here is from genome assembly GCF_032062135.1 of Pyxicephalus adspersus. Classification (NCBI taxonomy): domain Eukaryota; kingdom Metazoa; phylum Chordata; class Amphibia; order Anura; family Pyxicephalidae; genus Pyxicephalus; species Pyxicephalus adspersus. The sequence goes on from NC_092858.1 coordinate 121,207,281, forward strand.
CAAAGAGGAATAAGAGTTTTCACCCATCATACCTATATCAACTTCATATGTATAATGAATGTGTAATCTAATAAAGACTAAAAACAAGTTACTATTCGCAAACATTCTGCAGTACAGTGGAAGATATACTTCTGATATACCATTGGCATTTGAAAGACTTTCTTGCGTCTTAATGAATTCAATGTAAGTATACCAGTCAAGCAAATGACATTTTTAGTGCACCCCTTGCTCCCCCTCTCTTCATCATTGATATCCAGATTTTCACTGTGTGGCCCCACTGGGTGTAGCTCAGCCCTATATTCAAGAATATCCTTTGTGGGCCCCCTTTAGCCTGTGCATGTGCACTGCACCTCCATTCATTACTATGGAGAGCCATACTTATGTCATGGCACAGTGTAAGTATAACTATAGGCAAAATATAATGATATATATGATGTAGTTTATTACTATGATTCAGAAAGCTAGTTCCTCCCCCTTACATAACATATTACCTGTTGATCCCACCAATGGATCTTTTATGTTTCCACTTTTATAATTGGGAGAGAGTGTGTATTTGTAGTGAAATTGTACAGCATAACTTTAAGCCTGTGGACAGTTGTTTTAGATTGACATGTGGTTTCAAATTGCCTTTAAACGACAAATTAATCTTAACACTTTTAGGACAATTTTATAAACAATTTTTTTTTTACATTTTGCGATCAAAGGGTTAAATCATTTGGATTTATTGGTTCTGATTGGTTGTGTTTTTATTGTTAAGTATCATCACAAAATATACAAGTTATATCATATGTATGAATGGCCAAAGTATTTTAATTTCTTTCTAAAATTATTAGAGGGATAGACTCTCATGCACGTGTATGCCATGGCCTGATATATTAAAGCTCTTCAAGGCCAGATAGGATACACTTTCATCAGTGAAGCTGAGTGATCCAGCAAACCTGGAATAGATCTGGTCCAGGATTGAAAACATTTGCTAACAAATAGCAAATGACTTCCATGAAATCCATTCCAGGTTTGCTGGATCACTCAGCTTTACTGATGAAATTATATCCTCTCCAGCCTTGGAGTGCTTTAATAAATTAGGCCCAGTGTTTGGGGACTTCCAACCTAGTAATTACCAATTAAATTATTGATTGGATCTGTTCTGGCAATCCAGTCCAGAGCAAAAAAATGCAGCAAACTCCTTGTGTGTCCCAGTCCCTTAGTAACTGATTGATCCTGTTGAATATTTTGTTTGTCACCTTGAATTGCCTGACCTGGCAGTTGTCCCCACAAGTCTATCCTATAGTTTGTGCCCTACAGGTAAAAACATTTTAGTTCAGGCTAATTTCATCATTGGTAGCCAGGAACAGTCTCTGGTTAATTTTTTTCTTCTGTACAAATCCAGCATGTAGGTGAGGGATCCCACAGACACAGAAAAGGGATAAGGGATATTACCAGAGAGCCTCAAGGCACTTTCTGTTATAGAAATACAGCACAGGAGCCATTGCATGTAACACAGGGATGTGATACACTGTATGTAACAAATACAGAAGTATGGGGATCTGCATACAACAGGCATCAGGCACGGTCTCGAGTATTTAAAAGAACAGCATGGGACACTAAATGTAATAGAGAGGAATTTGGCACCCTGTGAGTAACAGAAAAGAGCTAGAACACATCATGTAATGGGAATGGATCAATGTACAGTATGTAATAGAGGAGAATGAAGCATTGAATGTAATTGAGACGTATCAGGCACTTTGTGAACTGGAGAGATGTATAAATAAACCAAGGGCTGGGATTATTGTACGCAATATGTTGGTGAATAATAATTGACAGCAAACCACCCACATGTGCCACCTGGCTAATTACAGTCATTTAGTACATAATAATGTAGAGCGAAATGAGTGCGGGAGTCAGATTTCCTGCAGTGAACATGTAGAGACAGGAAGAAACACAACTCCACACTTTCTTTAGGATGTATATTTGTCAAGGGGAGGAGCAAATTACATCAGAATGACATTTCTTACTCTTTAAAAAAGTAAACTAAGAACAGGATTTGCCGGAGGTGCAAGCATCACCCATCCTTGTGAAACAAGGCACCAACCAAGTTCTTGTACAGAACTAAGCCATGATATAATAGGCTGAGGAGCTATATCAAATTGGAACATCTTTGCAATACCGATGCTATTTTAAGTGCAAATTTTAATACTACCATAATGCACTTCCAACAAGGTTTACAACAACATTAGTAAATATTTTAGTAAAGTGTTTGGGTGTTCCTGTGTGCTTCTGACTGTGTGTACTTTCTATGGACAAGCGCTGTGTATGCTTTGCTTGTTCATTGTCTGTCTGTTTGTATATTATCTGTGTATACTTTGTCTACATGTGCTATAACTAAGAGTATTTTTGCCATTGTGTGCTCTGTTTGTGTGTTTTCTGTGTATTTAATAGTAAGCCATCACCTTCTCCTCCTGAATGACAATTGAAGAGTGAGACAGCTATACTGGAAAGGAATGTAAGATTGCCAAGGTGTTTGAAAGGGGGTATGGTGATAACCCCAAAGGATATAAAGGTGATTGTCTGCAGGAACTATCTAAGAGGAAAGGTGTTCTTTTTCAAAATGGAGCCGGTAGGAGGGAAAGCACAACTAAGAAGGAGAGGGTGTATTAATTGTGTACGAGAGACAAAATACACCATTTGTAAATGCAACCTATATGTGCAAGCTTTAAACTTTCGTCCTCTGTGTTATAGACATTTATAGATATCCACTTTTCAAAAAATGTTTTATGTTGGTTGTAATTCTAATCAAATTTAGAATTAAACATTAAGATATATATGTACATATAGAGTACAGCCTACTAACTTCAATCTGTGTTCAGACATAGCAGGATCTGGTTGGCAACCAACTGGCTCTTTCACAGTAGGAACACTTGCATTGCACCACCATGGCAATTAGAAAAATTGGTAAAAGCCAGGTGTGGCTTGAAAGGATAACAATACATTCTACAAAATAAATATATATATGATAAAGGATTGGTTTTAACGTTTTAAGTACTAAATTAGCTAAACACGATGTCTACTGTTTGAAAAACACACCTAAATAAAAAAAACATGCTTTTATCATATCATAGGAGTCTTTTATTAGTATATCTTGTTTTCACTAAAGAGAGGCACGTAGCCGTAAGAATTAGGCGCAGTGCCTACATGACCGGGTGCTGGGGCCTAGCCCAGAGCTTTTAAGGGGTTAAGAAAAAGGGTAGTGTGGCCAGAGGGGGCTGGGCTAGTGTACAACGTGGGAGAGGAGGATATTAGGAATGGGAGATGTTAAAAGGGGCTGGACGATAGTGAGAGGCCCTCTTTTGGACAGAAAAAGTTTCTCGCCCACCCTCCCTCTTATGTTTAGGTAGAGTTGAGAGGTGGGTTCGTTTTAGAGGTTGGGGTCTTGGAAGGCAGGGATTCAGTGTATTGAAAAGGGGTGGATTTTGGCAGGGGGGATCCCCTTTGGTGGGGTCTCCCCTTTATGGTGAACGGATGATTATGGCTCCTGAAGGCAGTGCTGGGCAGCTAGGGGCCAAGGTGGAGATGTTGGAAGGGTTCAATTCTTGTTGGGTGGGATTTTGCCTTCTGAGACCTGCAGCTTGGTTGTTTGGGTGTATAATTGGGAGTTTGATAACATTATGGATACTGTTGTAATGGTTATGTATTATTAAAAGGGGAATTAAGTTGTTGTGGGTTCATTAAGCTATATTCAATGTAATATGTTAACATTATATAATCCCGTTTAATAATAATTATATTAATAATGGAGTGTTATGTTAATCTATGTTAATGTATGCTTATCAAAGTGTAAAATGTAATTTATTTTGGTATTTATTTATTTGGATATTTGTTTGTTAATTATTTGGAAAGTTAAACTTTATTTATTGGTGTTTTAAATAAACGGCTGCTTGCCAGCCAATTTAAATCCAAGATTTTGTGTTGGGGTATTTAATTGGTGGGAGTGGCTGGTATGCAGGGGGAGTTTGGTAGTAGAAGGTAGTTATGACAATGGTGTAGAAGGTCCGAGCTACCCGCGTCATGTTTTCACAAGAGTACGTCAAAATCGAAAAGGGAATATGTCATTAAAATCAAGTGTATACAATCTTTTAATGAACTTTTTCATGATTGTTGTAGTAAAAATGAGTAAATACACGGTATAAGTAATCAATAGCTAAATGACACAGAGCATGCTTTTTGCATATCATAAACTACACCAACATATTTAGTATATCTAGTATAACAAGACTGATTCCTCTGTTCCTTGTCATTCTCCCTTTGTTCTGATGTAAAGACCTGTACTACAATGTACTGTTAAATTACAGAAAGTGTTCTACTTACTAAACCTTTCATCCAGCCTCTAAATGATCATATTTGCTATTCTGATAATTTTTGTGTTTTAATTCTTCGCAGTCCACATAGCTGGAGGTTTGGTAAGTCTGTTCTTATAAAGTCATTGCCAAAAAAAAAAAAGTATCCCTCCTTCTCATCTAGTCCTAGGCATGCAGTCATTGAGCTGTTGCCTGCTCTACCCTGATTTTTCTATGACCCCTATTTGACCAGAGTAAAAAAAAGCTGTTCCTTTGCCAAATCATCTTACCCGTAATATTGTACTGTTACTTACCTAGCCACAGTTTACCATCCCATTCCTGTTGTCTGGACAGACTTCTGCTTGACTCACCCACTGGGAACTTTCCATACTCTTTGGAATATCCCTTGGCTTACTGACCTCTGTGAATGAACCCTGGTCTTATGTCCTGGACTTGTTTCTGTCTCACCCCTCAGAAACCTCCAACTGGCTTTTAGATCTCGTTGGATCTCTGGATTTAACTCCTGACCTTTACTTGGTATCTATTTGGCCTTTTCATTACACGTGAGTTTCCTAGTCACCTATGTTCCTCTTCCTATGTGTACTCATTTTTGGCACAGGTTCTCTTTCCCTCAACTATGAGGAAGGACGAGGTGCCTAGTGTGGCCAGTAGGAGGGTGACCTACAGGTAGGTTCCATGTCTGGGAATAGCTCTGGCTGTAATATTTGGAAAGATGATTAATATTAATATTATCATTATTAATAAACAGGATTTATATAGCGCCAACATATTACGCAGCGCTGTACAATAAATAGGGGTTGTAAATGACAGACAGAGACAGACAGTGACACAGGAAGAGGAGAGGACTCTGCCCCGAAGAGCTTACAATCTAGGATTCCACAACATCTTATTAAAAAAAAAATCTATATTATATATATATATATATATATATATATTGATATATATATATATATATATATATATATATAGAACCTTACATTTAAGAAGAAAGAAATTACTATACCCAGTTGTTGTGTGGCTTCTTTGCTTGCATGAGCATTTGCCAATAGGCAGTGCAGTTTTATCAAGGTACTTTTGCGCACTAATTTTGCCTAAAAAGTTGAAAATAACAGCTAACATTCGTCTGGAATTCTACTTGCAAAGATTTGATTATATGGTTTGGCAAACATAATATATATCTATAGTACATAAAAGGAGTCTAGGTAAAAATTGATAGGTGATTTGACCCCTTGAATATCTTTTAAATGATAGCAAAATTCTATAAACATATATATATATGTATAATAACAGATAGAAAATACTTAAAAAACAAAAGGGCTGCTTTACTTCCTAACCACACAAAGCTTAAAATAATAAGACTAATAATAAACAAAATTACCTATTTAAAAAATAGTTTGTGATTTATTCATTTAGGATTTTCTATCCTACCATGTAAAGGTTTATCTTTTTTTTTTGTTTGTAAAACTGTGACATCTAGTGGTCAAATATGTTTATGCACATATTTTAGATCTTTGTATTATCATATTATTATTAATATTATTATTATTATTATTATTATTATTAGTAATAATAACAATAAACAAGGTTTATATAGCGCCAACATATTACACAACACTGTACATTAAATTCAGATTCATTATTTTTAATATTATCTTGTAATTACATAGCACCAAAATATTACAAAATGCTTTACAAAGTTCATTGTATTATTGCATTATTATTGCATTGTCATTGCATTATTTTATTAATTTTTAGATGACATTAGGAAAACAGCATGCTGATTTTTGGTAAGGGTCAAATATCTTGTTTTTTGTATTTGAGGGCCTGAGCAGTTTCCAATGCTGATTAAGCTTAGTAGCTGGAAAGCTAATCTCTCCAAAGACTAGTCCCCTGCTGATTCCATAGGATCAATCACTACACTGTTTGCTGGTGACTAATTGAGATATTGACATAATTTCCCAGGTAAGTAATGCCATATAAAACCTACTTCATAATTTACAGAGATGTGGTCTTTCATTTTTCTGGTTTGAAACCAAGCTTTGTGCTGTCCATGGAGTTTCCTGCATCACATTTATATAAATATATCACCATTGTCATTGAATGTGATTTACACAGGTTGCATTCTTGCACAATATGCAATAAACATAGCAGTCTCACATGGCATTCTTGTGGGAGCAAGACAGTTTTTTACATAACACTCTTCTTCATAATGCATCCTATAGGGTCCTCTCCTCCTGTATCACTGTCTGTATTAGTCTGTCATTTGCAATCCCTATTTATTGTACAGCGCTGCGTAATATGTTGGCGCTATATAAATCCTGTTTATTATTATTAATAATAATAATAATAATAATAATAATAATAATAATAAATACCAGTCTCTGCACTCATGGCATTCCTTCAATGCAATATAGCAGCCTTACATGAAACTTTCTATGTGAACATGGTAGACTCCCATTACAGTTTATGGCAACAAGAAAGTCTTTCTAGGAAGCTGTACCGGTGTCAAATAATAGTCTCTTTAGCACTGTGCTAATGGTGAACTTGGTACCCCATTAGGAAAATGGCAGTCCAACACTGCATTCTGGGAATATGGAGATATTATGTGGTTATGTCAATGTGCAAATGGCAGTCTTGAGTACTTGAGTACTTGAACAACTTGAGTACTGGCATTAATATTTTCTCAATAGGATGTATCAATCTCTGGTAACTTAGTAGATCTCTCTGGTAACCCAGCCATACACTTTATTCAAAAAACGGCACCTGAGATAATCTTTAACATATGTTGACCTGCATTTTTAAAACATAATTAAACATATTTTTGAGACTTTTGAGAGCATGGTCTAACCAGAGAGAAGTCATTATCTAACATTTCTGTTTATCTAGCTTGTCCTTGTTTTACTAAGCAAGCTATGTTTTTTTCTTGCCATCCCCTTTGAAATAGGAAAAGAAAAATGATACTTTTCATCTTTTAATAACTTCAATGGAGTTGGTAAAGAACTTTGCAAATAAGTTACTTATCAGTTAACTGAACTTTATGGAGTTCATCCATCACTTTGGAAAATGTAATAGGCATCCAATGATTCATTTGATACAAACTAAAGTTGATCTTGTGCATTGGTTAATTTTCTAGTATGCGTTAAAAAGTTGTTAATTTGAAATATTGCTGAAAACTTTATCATTTGGTGGTGGTTCGCAGTAGGTAATACAATTTCCAACATCTGGAGGACAGAAAAAATGTTGAAAATTAAAAATAAGATGTCAATAGGTAAGAAAAAAGAAATGCCAATAAATTAATTATTTAGGCAAATAGTTATATATGGAGTTCCATGGACAGGAGAAATTTGGGCTTGCTAATCAATAAAAAATGAGGTGGGCTCAAGACTTCTGCTGCAACTTCTAATATTTTTTGTGTTGATGGTCAAGTGTTCAAGAAATGATACTACTCACTGTCTTTACAAGGACCAAAGTAAATCAGAACTAATTTAGTACTTCTTCAAAAAAATGTGATCAGGCAGGTCAATATTATTGCAGAAGGGAATAGCAATGTCCTACCTGCAATAAAATAATCTTACCTGCCTGATCACAGATTTTAAATGCACTCACTTGTCTCCATTTTGTTGCAGGTACTGCCATTTTTTTTGCTCCTCCTCCAAAAGCCAGAAGTTAGGCAAGCTTGGGCTGGGATGACATAACTCCAGTGGATGCCTGTGGGAAATGTTTTCAGTTCTGGCAGCCATGGGGGATGCTAGGATACCTGGCATTCTACACTAAGATCAGGCAGGTAAATGTGCAGAAGTGACAGGCAATGGGACAGTGTCCATTCTGCAATAAACAATGGATGGATAATGAACACACAAGGTTTGACATTCAACCGACAATGTACAGGCCATTGACATGAGAATTTAAAAATGCCCTTGCAGGTAAATATCTCCATCCTATACTCCTCCCGCCAAAACCACTCAATAAACACAATAATTGTTATGGTTCAAAAATGGCCAAATGGCCGCTTTATTATAAAAAAACATCTTTACTCAGCTTTTAATTCTACTACATAAATAAATTAACATAATACTATATTAGCTAATAACAATAAATAAAGAAACAATAATAACAATAGTTAACAACCACATATTTTAACCGAACTGACCCGTTTTCCTCCCACTCAGATTACAGGTCCTCGAGGCTACATCAAACCTTTTGATCATGATCTGCAACCGCTGATACCATGGTGCCTAGTTGCACATACCACCAACTCAATAACAAACACCTCCACTCGCTGTTACCTCTCACCACTCCTGAGGCCCCATTCCAGCCATGGTCCCCTCACTACTTTATACTCCTATCAATACACTGCCCCCGAGGACCCCAATCGCCAGTACTTATGCTACACAAGGAGGGAGGGCAGGAAACTCTCTCCTTTCTTAACTGTGACCTCTCACCCCAGATCAATCCTATATATTACCACCTCTTATCAACCCATACTAACTCCCACCAAATCTTCAAATCACCAAAAAGGACTTGCCCATCAACCCACTGATGTGGTCCAAACCTACCTCCTTCTGCAATTTCTCATGCACCACCAGGTGTCGTAAAGCTGACTGTAGATTCTCAGGGACAAGTGGGACCACCCCAACACAGCAGGAATGTGAAAGCTGTCCTGAAATCTGACCTCCAGCAACTCTGCCGCCTCCCTGATCCAGGTACCTAATTAGGAATGGCACCATCCTTTCTAGCCTCACTGGGGTCCTTCCTTTTTCCAAACCCATCGCCACCCCTGGCGCAGACAATGTGTGAAGCCATGTGCCCTACCGCAGCCCAAGCACTCATTCCTGAACCGACGCCTCCAAACATGCACCCACCCTCATTGAACTGCCAACACAGCCCACACTCGTGGACGGACGAAGATCCAATGGACGCAGAACCCCCGGCCCCCCCATGTCCTTGTAGTCCCACCACATGGACGGCCAGATTGCCTTCTACTGATGAAACTGTTCGTCATATCGAAGCCAAGCCTCACTAATAGCGTCCAAATAGCAAAAGAGGACCCAGCAATTTTTAGGCTCCCTTTCACCAATCACGCTGGCCAATATAGGGAAAGCCTGCAACTAGTTTCCAAAAGTACACGGAATCCATCTATGCCGCTGCGCCTCCTCATCACCCTTCTTACCTTCCCCACCTAGTGCTCTATCTAAATTGAATACTCCAATGGCAACAATGTAAATATATCGACATACTTACCTTTCCAGATGCGCTCTTGCATCCCCAGCTTCAAATGCACTCCCAAAGGGCCCTTGAAACAAACTTCACCAACCCCTGTGCCCCTTCTTGCAACCCCCCCATCCTGCTGCGCCGCCATCCAACTCCCCATACTCACTACCTCTGATCACGTGTTCATACTCTTTATTAACTTTAAAATCTTAAATAAACTGTGACCACTAACAAATTGCAGGGTTGTAGGAAACCTTACTCCTGACACCCTTAAGCAGTAAACTCTTTTCTCCAAATTTTATCTTCTGTATGATGAAAAATTGTTCTTGCTTTCTGTTCCACAAACTTGAATAAACAGTAAGAAAAAAAACATTTCGACATATATAAAATTTCAAAGGTATTCCCCACATAGGAATAACGCATGACCCTACAATGATGATGTTTTTTGATTTTCTACTATCAATAAAGAACATTTGCCATTGAAATACCAGTTGTATTCATGTTTTTTTAATTTCATGCACTGAAAACACTCCATCAGACACCCCAGTCTTCACTTGGTCCAGATTCCGAGCCATCTTGATTTGCCAGGTTGGATTGATGTAATTCCTCTGCATGTATACAGGAGTTCATTCATTACCGATAGCCACTGGCATGCATATGTCCCTTGTGCAATAATAAACCTGCTTAGTCACAAGTTTTTTCATTTAAGGTTTAGTTACACTATTTGTGTTGTTGTGATAAATTGAAGTTTAGAGAATGTACACTCTTAGACACTAAAAGTAGCATTTTAAGCAGCAAAAAACAAGATCCATGTCACTCATTTTGTTTTGCCGGTAATACAGAAAAGTGTACATTTTGGAGGCCAGGAAGAGGTTAATATTTAAAACAGGGCAGTCAGAGGAAGTTGGTTCAGAGCAGTTCAAGAAAATTGCCTGAAATGGTAAAAAAAAAAAGAAATGAAGCAGGAAGTCTCAGAACTGCAAGAGTATGAGAGTATGTTAGAAATCTGCTGCATACTTTTCCCATCGCATCTACATAGCAGCCCAGAATTAACATGAATTTACAGGTAAGATGCTTTCTCTTAGCTGTTCTTTTTTTAACTTGCTTCAGAAACTTTTTTTCCCATAAAAGATTTGCAACATAATCAAAAGCCCTTCAAGTCCTTAGATGATTTTCAGATGACATTAGGACTACAGCTGTGCAGATACTCAATTTGTATTGAGAAGTATCATTTCCTGCACTATTGTTTTCTGATAAGGTCTGCACTTCTGGTGTCTATTTTACAACATGACATGCATGCTTATTCTTCACAAGTATTATAGCAAATGTGTGCTCGTTCATTAGGAAAGCTACTTTGGTGAAGAGCAGTGCTTTGGTGCAGTGGTGGCTAGCGCAGAGTTATGCATTTGTACAGTGGCAGTGAGAACAGAGGTGGGTGTTGGTGCAGTGGTGTACAGGTGTGTTGTAGAGGAATGAGGATGGGGATCAGCTGTATTGGGGAACACATATAAGGGTAGTGTGAAGTTACAGTAGTGGTTAGGTTTAGGGCACAGTGCTGATGGGAATGATGGGGGTTCTAACGCAGTAGTATTGTTGCAGGTGTGGTGATAAATAATAGCCTTCCAGCGAGTAGCAGTGATAGAATTGTATGGTTGGTGGTGTAAGCTGCCAAGCTAGAGATTATAGTGCCTGTATAAGCCACAGCAGTTCAGTAGGTAGGGCGTTAGGCTGGCGGGTCCAGAAACACTGTATGCCATTGCAATACACAAATACCTGATGCAGTGGCCACTTTGACTGTGCTTCCCGTTGGATATGGCTGTTATGGATGAAGTTGCTCTACAATTAAACATTTATGCAACTACACATGTGTAGTAGCAACACAATATTATTTATGTTCTGCTCCGACTGCACATGCGCCAAGTTGACTTATTTTCACTTCCTCTAGAACAGATTTGGCATTTAGTGGCAGTGCTTCCGATCTCCTCTAACGTTTTTGCAGGTTCAAGAGGCCTAGAGGATAATAACATTTTCAAACAAAGTTAATCTTTATCTCCGTCCTCCTCATACTAACTAAACCTTATTACACTTACCCTACATCAGAAGGCACTCCAGACCAGGACCATACAACATTGAGTAGTGCAGAGAAGCCTCCTTAAAAGCTTACAAGTAGACAGCTGGTGTATTTAGGCCTTACTATTGAATGCCCCTGCAACCTCTTTTAACCTTCCAACCTCCCAACACCACTGACAAAGCTCCCCCCTCCCCTTTTCCCTTGCGTCCCTGACTCTAAACCTGCCTAATTACAAGAACCCCTGATGATGAACCTCAACACCCTATACCAGGGGTGTCAAACTCTCATACACAGAGGGCCAAAATTAAAAACTTAGACAAAGTCGCGGGCCAACCTTGAAATTTATTGAAAAAATTGAAGATAATTTTCCTTCTCATTAGATATAAACCCTTTTCATATGGAAAAATAGAGGTTTTGCTTCACGTTCAATCTGGAACAAGCTTATAATAGAAAGAGGCATACATTTTTTTTAATTTTATATAGGAAAAAATCCTATGCCTCTTTCTCTATTTGTAGCCTTCTGAGTTAAATTTCAATGGTAACCTTTTTGCACAGGCTAACAAAAATAATAACAATATTCTTCTATGAAAATCCAACCATTCAAGTCCATGCCTTGGAGTAGCAAGGAAAAGTACAGCTGAGGGGGAGTGCTGAAAATGCCAGATGCGGCCAATGTGGAGCTAAATCTTATGAGTGGCCCGTCACTGAAACTCCCTCTTCATTGAAATAGCGCAGCTACTAAAATTCCTGGCATTATTTGCGTCTATAAAACAGTCCAATGTGGGGCCACGCATAGGCAGAGAGCCCGCTGGTCTATAGACACGAGTGATGCCAGGAACTGTAGTAGCGTTTCAGAATTATTAGTATTTCAATGCAGCGGCAGGCCAGCTGCAGTTCATATTAAGGATTCCTCTGGGGGCAAAAAAAAAGGAAATTGGGGGCCAGATTTGGCCCCTGGGCCAGAGTTTGACACCCCTGTCCTAGACACTTTACTTTAACGGCCCTAGCGGTAACCCCAAGTGGGATTTTACCTGCAAATAGCCATAATCCTGAGTCACACTCGGGGTGGCTTAAACCTAATAAAAAAAACATTTACCTTGCTCCGTTGTCGTCCCCCAGGACCTGCGGGACACGTCCGTCTTCTTCGATCTTCAGCCGCGCAATGCAGGGATGATCTCCGGGGACAGGCTGATCGGCGGGAAATTCAAATAATTTTGTATTGGATTCAATAGCTGTACTGAGTCCAATACAAAGAAATCTTCATATACCTTATATAAACATTATATATATATATTATATATGCTACTGTATAATTATATTACATGTTTAACTATTTTTTTTATTTTTTGTGTTTTTTGTTTAATGTTTTTTTCTTAAATGTATTAAATATTGGACATATTTCAGTGAGTAATGCCTAAGAACTATAGATTACAACGTAAAATAAAATTCCATGCAAAAAAAAATGTAAAGCTTTTTGCATGGAAATTTGGACAGAATTAGAACGCCAGGGGGGTTACCCTGACCTTTGTCACTGTGCACATTGTGCATGGAAAACATGAAGTAGCTGCATACTTCTATGATAGAAAGAAGAAAGAAAGAAGAGAGAATAAAAGATACCAGGGAAATATGATGAGGGTCTATTTACTCTAGCTTGTGGAATCAGCTCTCTTCCATAAAGTTATGGTCAATGCCACACCACAGAGGCAGGTACCCAGCTACCTTCAGCATGCATGTCCCTCAGCTTGTCCAAAGTAATGCATGTATGTCACTGCTGTTAGCATCATGGTATACATGACTGCAGTCATAGGGTTAGAAAGCCTGGATAGGAACGCTATATTTTGTTTACAGCACACTTAGTCAATCTTTTGGCAGCTGGGAAGGATGCAGGATGGGATAAAGGCTGCAGCAGTAGTGTGCCAACTTTAAAATTAGGATGACTCAATTGATAAGTCCTTTGTTTACTGCTTCCATTTTTTGAGGCAGAAAGCTTCTTTCTAACCACAGATTAGATTCATCATTGCCTATTTTTCCAGAAGGCCTAGGTTTGCCAATATGTTTAATAGCAAAGACTAGTCTTGCTTTAATATTCTTTTTATATATGAAAGGCATGTCTTGGCACACCTTCCATGAGTTACCTGCAGATCCCTCAATTAAATTTTGAGGTTCTTAGAGACCTTTTTTACCTTCAAATGGACAGTCATTGTGCTGAATCTGATGGTCCAGTCATTTGAAATCTACACTATTTTTAGTTTATTCACAGTGGGATGAGCCTTACAAATGCACAGACATATATAGCCTTCTGAGGCCTATAGATAGCTCTTGTGATCCTTGTATATTGATTTAACCCAAATCAAGAGCAGAGGCACCAGACCTTCAATATTTGAGGTTTATATATTACAAGATCTACCTGAAAACTTCCTAAAGATATTTTTTTTCATCATTGGCTCCTGATCTTGAATACGTGAGCAAACTTTCAGGGTTTGAAAATGATGGTAAATGTACCCACACAACAGATCTATATTTTTACTATTACGAGAATTATGACACATTGTCAATATCATGTGCTATTTGTACACTGAAATAAGATGGGTGTGGCCCAGGCTGCTGTACTCTGTGCTGGGCTGATTCTGCTAGCACAGAATTTTCTAAAGCTGAAGTTTATTCTACTTATATTTAGCCTTTTCTAGTTCCTCTTTCCCCACTGTATTATTCGCTTGACAAAAAATAAAAAATGCATTACTATTACTCTTATTATTATTATTGTTATTATTATTATCTAATTTGTATGCTAAAAATAGCTAACCAAATGTACCCCACTTAGACCTCATTTTAGTTCTTGTTAAAGTTTGGGTTCTCCAAATTTCTAGCAAAAAATTATCTAGCATGTGCACAAGGTTTTATAGTTGAAATGTATTTATTATCTGTGCTGTGACTTGCAGTCTTTCTGGCTAACACAAACTAGGAACTCCTAACCTTTGGTATGTTTGTCATACTGAATTTATTTTAGTTGTCACAGACAATATGGTATAGGACAACACATGCTTCTGAATTTGTATGTAAGCATTGACTTACTATTTTATCTGACCAGGGCAGCTCCAAGCTAGTGGTTTGTTATCTATTTTAAGCCATGACCTACTTTCTTATCGCAAATGATAAAAATCCTTTTAGCTTTCTGTGATGTTGAGTAGCGATGAGCGAGCGAGAAGTTCGATCTCATGGCGAATCAAGCCTTTTTCACTTACCAAAAATGTAAGAGAGAATGGCCTTCTGATTCGCCGAGAAGTCGAGCTCTCGCCGAACAGGAGGATTTCCAGGGCTGCATCATGCTGTGGCTGCATTTATTGAGAAGAGTGTGCGATCCCCGGGGCACTAGAGGTTAAAAGGTTAGGAAAACCACCTGACATTGTAATATAAGTATCTCTTAGGGCTGCATCATGCCCCGGGGATCGCACACTCTTCTCAATAAATGCAGCCACAGAAGATGCCCTCTAGTGCCCCAGGGATCACAATCAGGAGGATTCCCAGGGCTGAATGCAACTCTGAGAATCTTCCTGTTTTAATTTCCTCTTCCGATGGTTTTGCCGAAATTTTGCGGAACCATTGGAAGGTTTTTTTTTTTTTTACAAAAGGGGTATTAAATCGGGCCTGTAATGGCTCCACAACTTTTTCCAAAAAAGCTAAAATGAGCTGGAATTTAGTTAGCTCTTGATACACCTGTTAGTTTGGGCTTCAATAGTGAGCAGTGATTCAGAAACATTTAAACAGAACTAGGGTACATTACAGCCTTAGGTATGGTTGAATTGGTAAGCCTAAAGTCAATATATATTTTTTACATTAGCAGGACGTTTGTCCTTTGTCTAGAAGGTGTTTTTAAGTCATTGAAGGCGTCGGGCAAGGTCAAGGTATTCTAAAAACAGTCCTCTGCTCTCCATTTAAAAGTGCTGTACTAGATGATCTTTATGAGTACTTCCACAGTTAGATATGGTTACATAACAAGCAATCTGCCTGCGCAGTGATCATTTTTTTTTACTAGACATGCAATATCATAGACAACCAACTAAAATACCCACAAAGGAAGTCACAGCCCTCCTACTTGAATGTTTTTTCTTTTTTATTAGTATTATTATTATTATTATTATTATTAATAATAATAATAATAATAATAATAATAAACAGGATTTATATAGTGCCAACATATTACACAGCACTTGTCCTTCAAGGTTCTTTTTAACTTTTTATGAAAATAAATTGTTGCGTAATGGCAAAAACTGTCAAAATCATCAAACTGTTCCATCCATATTTTTGCAGCCTTACCATAAATTGTACTTCATAAAGTGTTTTATTCTTGAATTGTTAAAAGGAATGGAATGTTACAATTTTAGCTTGTTCTTTGTAGTGAGAGGGACAATACTTTGCTTTAGTACAGTACATTGTTTATGGTGTTACCACCATGTTTTTAAACCTGCAAATCTTTATGGCGCATGCTTACTGAGGCTACGTACACATGTGCAACAACTGTCCTTGGAAACAAACGATTAACGACCAATCGTTGGTCACTGCACCACGACGCCAATAAATGAGGAATATCGCTGGAAACAATTGGGTGACGATCGTTCGCTATTTATAGTGTGTACGGTCATGCAGATGATTTATTTTTTACAAAGACTTTGCATGTCTTTTTTGTCAATTAGGTCTACCTCCTGGTGACTTTTTGTTTTTTTGGGTTTGGGTCCACTTTAGGTCTGGTATTTCAGGAATTTAACAAAAGTTTCTGATCAGTTTTTGTATTTCTGCAGGTGCGCATTGCTGAAAATTTTATCACACATGCACCTCCAGGAGAATTTAATGAAGTCTTTAATGGTAAGTAATTGAGAACATAGATCACTGTTACCATGTCATGTCTTCGGCTGTGGTATGCCCACCTGTGGTTGGTCCAAGTGCTGAAACACATGCAAAAGTGCACAAGTGCATGCTGCCAGTACCAATATTTTCTTGTCTTTGTTGGGGAGAGCATGGAGACAGCGACCTGATGAAATCTTTCAGTCCTGTAGTCATAAGGGTTAACAGCTCATTTCCCAATGAATGATCATCAGGTGACATTTAGACCTCAGGTTATCTCACATCACCTGCCAGAAAGCAAATCACTAACAGTGACACTTTGTTTGGTACCAATTTCTTATTACTGTTTTGGTCTGAGTGGTACTTTCCCATCTATGTCAAAAGTTTTCCCGCAAACATTTGCATCATCTTCTCCCTAATCACAGACAGTTATGGGAACCCACCACTGTACAGATTTTTGAGCAAGCTAAAAGCTAAACTTAAGCTAAAAGCTTAACCCAAAAATGTAAATACAAGCATGTACCATTGTAAGGCAAAAGGCATTTTTTTAATATTTGTATCCCCATTCCCTTCACTTGCTGGGCCTGATTTATTAAAGATCTCCAAGGCTTGAGATATTACACTTTTATTAAAGAACCTGGGTGATTCAGCAAACCTAGAATGGATTTGGTCCAGGATTCAAAACATTTTCTAGAAAATAGCAAATGACTTTGAAGAAATCCATTCCAGGTTTGCTGAATCACCCAGCGTCACTGGTGAAAGTGTATCCAGTATAGCCTTGGAGAGCTTTAATAAATCAGGGCCACTGTTCCAAGCCACTGAGAAAGTGAGGAAAAGTCTCCCAAATGAGGCAAAATAGAGAACAATTAATTGGTAGTTTTAACCAACTTTTCATTACTAACTAAACTTTATCATAATATGCAGTACCTATATTACTGCTTTACATAATTCTAAATACCAATTCTTCCTAAAACAATTTCTTGTTTAGCTTAAAAGTAGAAATTCAGAAAGTGAGATTTAAATGTGCCTGAAGACGTATGTGTTCTATCCTTTTAGACATTTGGATAGAAAAAAGCTCTGAGCACTATGAGCACAATTTTTAGAATTAGTAGCTAATAGAACTTGTTGATAGAAGCCTAATCTTTTAAGGACACAGAGGTAAGAATAGTTAAAACTCTGGGTACATGCAAATATCTACTTACTCTGGGTACATGCAAATATCACTTTATGATCCAACAGTAAATGAGAGGAAATCATTCCAAAGGAAGAAAAATGGTTTAAGTGCAACATGTATCCCTAACCCCCATGGGAAGACTTCTATTTTTTTCTGCTGACAACATGAAGTACAACAAAGCTATCAATGTCCACATATTAGGTCTAATTTCCAACATCTCAGTATTGTGCATAGTATTTCAATTAGACTGGGTGATGCTTCCAGTGGGTAAGCAAACAGCAATAAAAACCTTACTATGGGTATACTCCTTCTTTACATTTCTAGTACTAAACAAAAAATGTTTATAGATTTACTTTAACCCATAACTCTGTAACATGACCGAATTTTATTTGGAGATATTCATATCGAACAAAAAATGTCATAGTTCTTACTAAAGGTAATATGTTGTCCTTGTAATATTTCAGATGTTCGGCTACTTCTCAACAATGACAATTTGCTCAGGAAAGAAGCAGCACAGTAAGTATTTATACACAACCCTTTATAGTTGTGCACACTTTGTCTACAAATCATTACAGGTAGTCCCTGAGTTAAGGACATCCGAGAGTCGGACGACTCCTAGATATGAACAATCCCTGCTCGTTCGTGTGCAGAATGGAGGCTTGATAGGTCTGAGCCTGCAATTCTTTACGGGAGACATGGACCGCAGGTCTGGCCAGTGCTCTCCCCTCCCAGCAGGGTCCTTCTCCTGACCACGCGGGGTGGACTGGCCAGAGCCGCAGAAAACCAAATAATGCTTTGCAAAATAAGAGTGGGCACGTGCGCCCATTCCCAAAAAAAGTGAGGGCACAGCGTTCCCACCCATGCCCGCTCCACTGCACCCCTGGCTGCAACCTCTTGTAACTCTTTAATGACCAAGACAAACTCTGCAGTTGTTTATCTTTGCATAAAAAAGCACAGCTTGCTCCAGAAGTTAATGAATGTCTAGGCTCCATAAAGTTTCCTTTTTTTTTTTTTTGCTTTGTTTGTGATTAACTCACAGTGAAGATTTTATAACTGGCACCATGCTGCCTAATAATATGTTGAGACAAACATCTGTCCTAATTGTATTTATTAAAATAATGTACCCGTTCCGACTTACATGCAAATTCAACTTAAGAACAAACCTACAGTCCCTATCTCAAATTTAACCTGGGGACTGCCAGTATATTTAATGCTGGATTTCCATTACTGGAGTCTGTAGGAGAAAAAGAGTTCCTCCATTGTTGCCAAATTCATCCTATGTGCTTTATTTTCATCTTAAAACTGGTTTAAATACCTTTGTGGCTCAGCTGGCAGCTGTCCAATCTTGAACCAGGGATCCACAAGCTATGTGTTTTGTGAAGCTTCATTAATATATCAGTACTCTTGCTGTCCTAAGTTCTCCTGAGGAAGCAGCTTTACTCTGCAAAACGCATTGAGAGAGATTGGGGGTGGTTTTTGCACCTACCCAATATGTTAGAAGGCAATTGGTTTGCAATTGATTATAGAGAGCAATGTCAGGAGTAAATTAATGATGTACAATTGTTTTTTTATATTTAAAAATCTTTTTTGCTAATTTTATCATGGTTTTTATTAATAATGTTAAAATAAACTAACAAATCACGTTTTGTTTTATAAAAAAATCTATTTTTTGTGTATCTTTTCTGTTTTGGCACCCTAAAAGTCCCTCTATGTAAAACACTCTCTACAGTGTTTTTTGAAACTCAAATTGAAATTTTAGCTGTCTTGGATAATGATGAGAAATGGGCCTAAATTAATTCAATATTTCAATGTTTATGTAGCAAATTAAAATACACTTTGCAGAGTGATACTTTATTTTGCTAAGTGTACAGCCTAGGAAACCTTAAGCCTTCTTAACATAATCACATCGTCTTATAGATTTATTTCAAAGCGCATCCTAAAATACCATAAAACCTTGGTAAAAAGTTTAAATGACTCATCACATATAAATCAAGTAAAATACCCAATATATGCCATATTCTTTATTGTAATCATGTTAATGTACACTGAGTGGAATGTATAGGGGTTCCCAGAAACCTAAGCATTGGGCCTGATTTATGAAACCTCCTAAAGACTGGAGAAGATAGGCTATCATGGGAGAACCAGGGTTATCCAGCAAACCTGGAATGGATTTATTCCAGGATAGAAAGCATTCATTAATTTTAAATCTATTCCAGGTTTGCCAGATTAACCAAGCTCACCCATGATATTCTATTTTCTCCAGTCTTGCAGAGCTTTAATAAATCAGGCCCATTGCATCAAGGATTCCTTCAGAGTAAAAAGGCAGAGAATGAGAGATCCAACTGGATTACATTTAGTTTGCTAAAGCACTGTGCAGCTTTGGTAGCTTCTAAAATATGTCTATGTTTGTTAGCCTTAATTCACTGGAACATATTTTAGCCCACAATAAGATATATTAAGTAGTATCTAAACAGCAATCTTGAACATGTAATAATAAAAGATTCTATTTAAAGCCTAATAAAAAAAAACAGCTTAGTGAAAATGTAAACATCAGTTATTCTACAATTATTTTAAAATGGTAATTTTAGATTTGTAATTATTAATAATAGAAAATTTGTGCTGATTAGAAAGTAAAAGCCGTCACTACAAACTGGTTTTCGTGCTGTCTTCATAACAACTCACAACAATCTTTCAGCAATGGTTCATATTTTTTCTCTCCCTCTTCTATAGTGCATTCGCTCAGTACAATATGGATCAGTTTACCCCTGTGAGGATTGAAGGGTACGATGACATGGTAAGTCCCACTTGGAATCGCATTTGCTGGCTTGTAGTAAAGTATCTGTTAGTTTTATATAAGAATCTGTTCTTACATATGGCAAAAGTTATATTCAAATTGTTTGTGAAACAAGGGTTTACATTCAGTTCCCCAAAAAGTAACAGTAACTGATCCTTATCCTGATCTTCCTTACTGAAAAAACAAATATTCTCTAAATGTGAGTGTACTGAGTGGTGTTGTAATTTTTACCAAAATTATTTAAAATAAGTAGGGACCAAAGTTTTTACCTTGCCCAAGGATCTATTCTGTCTTATACCATGTCTTATTTACCTACTAACAGACTTCTTGACTTGTAAACAATGAGAGAGTATTTAGTATAATGAAGTAAAAGTAGAATTGTTACCTGTAGCCTGGGAACTTGCTGTTGCCCCTAGTAACTCTGATTAGGTTCTGTTCTTTATATACAAGCCAGAAGTTTACTATAATTGCTTAAATGTTTGATTCCTAAACTTACTTTGGGCAACTTTTTGGCTTCCAGAAACATTCATTCTTATGTAGATGTTTTACAGCAATGATGAAATGTTAGAATACAGGTTTGTATTGTACAACTATGGTAATGATCTAAGTGTAATGTAAGTTTTATACACTAGATGGCAGTGTTCTGTGTATACTGATATGTTGTTAAAGAAATAAAGTTTTGTTAGTTCAGGGTTCCCCTTCCTGTGGAAAGTACAGTGGAGACTGACTGCTTATTTGTTGTGCCACAGAAAGTCCTTATTCTAACAGGTTATGGGCCCAGGTTCCCAGACTGCCTAGGATACGGAGTAAATTCAGGACATTCAGGATATCCAGATAAAGTAAGCTACAGCAAGAAGGTGCAAGATATAGCAACAGATAAAGATAAGGAAACATAAAAAATGGCTGCCAGCACCTCCTCAGCAAAGCTTTCTATAATGAATCTGAAAATTTAGAACTACCAGTCTTGGAAATACAAGATGAAAATGCTGCTAACAAGAGAAGGTACGTGGAAATGTATAGATAAGGCCAGACCTGAACAGATGAGTGGATAGAAAAAGATCAGAAAGCTCAGAGGGCTATCTCTCTTTGAATGGATGATGATCAAATTATACATTTGTGTAACTATGAAACAGTTAGGTATGTGGGAGGAATTGCAAAAAGTACAAGAAAAAGCTAATCTCTAAGCTTTTTAATCAGAAAATTGTATCAGACCAAATTGGTAAATGGCCTGAATATGCAAGATTATATAAGGCATACCCTAGAAATGGTTGAAAGGCTGAGGTATTGGAGAAGATATAAAAGACTTTAACATTGCAGCACTATTACTGAGTGGATTACCTGAAAACTATGGGACACTTGTCACAGCACCTGATACAAGACCAGATGATGAACTGACATTGGAATATGTTAAAGGCAAGCTTGTGGATGAATATAAGCGCAAAAATGAAAGCTTGTGGTTGAAAGTGTATCCAGTACAGATACTGCTCTAAAATTGAAAAACAGAAATAAAAACAGTAATATGCAACTAGAAACACGTGAATGTTTTGTGTGCAAAAAAACAGGATACTTAAAGGCAGAATCTAGAATCTGGAAAACTAGAATGCGAAAACAAATTATATCACAAGCCAGGAATGTCAAAGAAAAAACAAACAAGTATGCATTTGGCTCTAAAAATGGCATCTTTTCTGTGCAACCATAGTGTGTTGACCATGGGGCTACAAGTCACATAACCAATGAAAGAAATTTCCTCACTTAACTTGATCAAAGCAAAACAGAAAACATTATCACAGCTAATGGACATATGTTGAAATCAGAAGGTATAGGCGATGGTTATCTTTACTGTCCTGTTTCCAAAGATGTCACCAGAAATATATCTGTGAGAAATGTTCTGTACGTGCCTGATCTTGAAAGCAATCTTTGGTCAGTGAAGAAACTCACCAAGCAAGGTAACATGGTAATATTCCAAGGTGATAGCTGTTTTATAAAAAAGGGGGGCTATTTACTTGCAAAAGCTAAAATCAGAGATGAACTTTATCAGCTGAACTGCAGTGAAGTGGGTAATATAACTAAAGAGGAGAAACATTTAAATTGCATCCACACATGGGACAGACAACTTGGTCACAGAAGTCCTGACACATTAAAGAAAATAGTTGAGAATAATTATGCAAGTGGTATAAAGATTAATAAGTGTGACCAAATAATGACACGCACAAGCTGCTTTAAATGAAAGATGACAAGAAAGACTTTTCCAAAGCAAAGCAACAACAGAGCTCACAAACCTCTGGACTTAATCCATTCAGATCTTTGTGGTCAAATTTAAACCATAACTCCAGCAAAGAAAAATACTTTCTAACTTTTATTGAAGCTTACACCAGATACACCACAATCTACTTGCTTTACAACAAAGATGAGGTACCAGAGAAGTTAGAACAGTATCTAGCTCAAGTATACAATAAGCTTGTCAGAATGCCCAGAGTACTCCGCACAGACAATGGTACTGAATATACAAGTGGTACAACCCAATCTATTCATGGAAAACATGGATTAATAATCCAGAATACTGTACCATATAACCCTGGACAAAATGGGGTTGCAGAGAGAATGAATTGGACACTCTGAGAGTGGAAGGAGCATGCTTTTTGATGCTGATATGCCCACCACTTACTGGGGAGAAGCTATCATGACTGCATGTTATCTCCAAAATCACTTACCAGGAAAAGCAACAGAGAAAACTCCATATGAACTGTGGAACAGAAACAAACCAGATTTGAGACACTCTAGAATTTTTGGATGTAAAGCCTATGTGCACATTTCAAAAGAAAAACGTAAAAAATAGGATGCATATGCACAGGTAGGCCTACTTGTGGGTTACAGTGAATCTCAAAAAGGTTACAGAATTCTACATCAAGACACAATGTTACAATCAGCAGAAGTGTGATTATTGATGAAAGTTCTGTATGTTCAAAGTTTCAAGAACTGACACAAACTGATCATACTTTGGAAAAATCCACACCTGAGATACAAGAAAAACAAGAACAAAGTGACGCAGAATTAGAAGTTACTGCAGACAATTTAAAACCTGAAACTGAACCAGATGTGACTCCAGTCAGAAGATCAGCAAGAATTCATTAAAGATATTCGAGCTGATCGTTTGTTCTATATTACTCGCATAGCGATTCAGGCTGAACCAGGTTCGTGGTAACATATGTAAAAACTACCACCACATGAGAAGCAAATGAGGATTTGCGGATGAAGAGATATTATCACTTGATGAACTCCAGACATGGACATTATCAGAGCTACCTCAAGGTAAACATGTCATAGGATGTAAATGGGTTTTCAAAGCCGAATGTAACTCAAAAGGACAAGTCTGTAGATACAAGGCAAGGTTAGTTGCAAAAGGCTACACACAAAAATTTGGTGAGGACTATAATACTACTTTTGCTCCAGTTGCTAAACAAAGTACTTTCAGAACACTAATGACAATGACAGCTGTACAGAACATGAACGTAAAACATCACGATATCAAGACAGCTTTTCTTAATGGTGATATAGAAGAGGACATTTACATGACACAACCAGAAGGATATGTAAAAAGTGTAGAAGAGCATCCAGTTTGCAAACTGCAAAAATCTCTATATGGACTTAAACAAGCAGCTCGAGCATGGAACTTAGAAATTAACCATATTCTTCTAGATGAAGGATTTACAAGAAGCAAAGCAGACCCATGCCTAAACTCTAAACAAATAGATGGTGAATGGATGTATCCATTAGTCTATGTGGATGATTTGATTATTGCTCACAAAAGGAATGATGAGATTGCAAAGTTGACTGCAATGCTCAATCAACATTTTGATACTAAAGATCTTGGTGAGGTGACATAATATCTAGAAATTAACATACAGCGTGAAAAGGATGGTGGATTTCTGTTGAATCAGCATACAAAAATTGATTTGATTTTTCAACAGTTTCACATGACTTAGGCCAAAGGAGCAAGCACACCCATGGATACAACTTATCCAAAAATGCAAGGAGAAGAAGATCTTCTGCCATCCAATGACTAGTACAGAAAACAGTGGGGGCTCTTATATATATTGCAACCACTACACGTCCAGATATTGCATTGGCCATGTCACTTCTCTGCAGGTGAGTAGATAAACCACGTCAAAGGGACTGGAATGCCACAAAAAAGACTTAAGTTTGAAGTTGTCAGCAAATGGTGACCTAAACATCGCAGGATATGTGGACTCCAATTGGGCGAGTGACCACAACACACGAAAATCAACAAGTGGTTATTTATTTAAACTAGGAAACAGTCCTATATCCTGGTCAAGTAAAAAACAGAACTCAGTAGCATTGTCTTCTACAGAAGCATAATACATCTCTGCTGCCTATGCCAGTCAAGAAGTTGTTGACTGGCATAGCTAAGCTAAGCTAAAGCTAAGATGCATTAAGCTTGCTACCAGTAAGAAGAATATTGCAAGAACCAAGCATATTGATGTCAGACACCTTTTTTTTCATGACTTGGTAGAGGAGGAAAAGATTGTGCTTACATATTGTGAGAGTGACAAAATGATTTCTGATGCATTGACAAAGCCGCTCACAAGAAACAGATTTAAAGTTTTCAGATCACAGATGGGGTTAACATAAATTGTAGTTGTTGAGTGGGGGTGTTGGAATACAGGTTTGTATTGTACAACAACTATGTTGATGTTCTAAGTGTAATTCAAGTTTTATACACTAGATGGCAGTGTTCTGTGTATACTGATATGTTGTTAAAGAAATAAAGTTTTGACAGTCTGCTTATTTGCTGTGCTAAAGAAAGTCATTATTCTAACATAAAAGAATACAGGTAGTCCCCGTGTTACATACGAGATAGGGACTGTAGGTTTGTTTTTAAGTTGAATGTGTATGTAAGTTGGAACAGGTACATTATTTTATTAGAGACAGATAATTGTCTCAACATAATATTAGGCAGTGAGGTGTCAGTAACTGTATAAAATCCTCACTGTGAGCTGATCACAAAAAAAAGCAAAAATAAACAACTTTATAGAGCCTAGACATTCATTACCTTCTGGAGCAAGCTGTGCTATGCTATGCAGAGTAACAGCTGCAGAGTTTGTCTTGGTCATTAAAGAGTTACAAGATGTTACAGATCAGCTCAGCTCCTAGGATCACACACAACCTGTGTTTAGCAAAAGATTTCTTCTGCAAGTCATGTAAACCGCCCCCCATCAAGCCTCCGTCCTGCACACGAGCGAGCAGGGAAGACCCGTTTCTATCTATGAATTGTCCGTATGTCGGATGTTCTAACTCATGGACTACCTGTAATTCAGAAAGCACATAAATATGCTTTGTGAGTTTAGATATAGTTTTCAGGTAGCTGATGGAAGGAGTGTACGGAAGGCTGCTGGGTTTCAAGGTTGTCCTAAGCTATGTACATGATCTGGCAGGATAAACATTGTATAGTGGTTTATCCTGCCAAATCAATAAATGGTTGACAGTGGAAAAGAACAATGCTAACTGTTCAGTGCTCATGTATTCCGGTGTTGCTGGTAGGGATCACTAACAATTTTTTACACCTACAATTGTTGGATGTCTCCACATTACAGCACAGATCTAAGAAGCAAACTGAGCAGAAAGCTGTGCTAAAATGAAATGATAAAGCACATTATCAAAATAGTTATCAGTACTGAAAAGGAAATTCATGTTAGAAAGGCTGTCTACCATATATAAAATACTTTGAAAGGAAAACCAGAGGCTTAAGTGTTCATTCACTTATAGTAGAAATAAGTTTTTATGTAAAACTAACATTGGGCAGTACTGAATGGATATTCTTTTAACTCTCAGTTATATAAATGGTTGTTATCTCATTTTAATATTCTATTTAATCTAAAGCATTATGATTCAAGATAATACAAATTATTATGTGGGTTCTAAAGATCTCAGGAGTCTTATTTAAATTCTATTTTTGTCTAAATAAGTCTCTTGAGAGCCCCTTCCTTAGCTTCCTACCAGACTGTAGCTTTAGGCAAACAAAGCTTTCATTTAGAGAGGGGTTAGAGGTGGGTGTGGAATCAATGGCAACTCACAAATGTAGCTTAACTTTTCTTTTATTTTTAGGTCCTAATCACTGAACATGGAGATTTGGGCAATGGAAGATTTTTGGATCCCCGAAATCAAATTTCTTTTAAATTTGACCACCTGAGAAAAGATGCAAGTGACCCTCGACCTGCTGACATAGATACAAGGTTGAAGTCCTGGAGAGATACATGCGACAATGCTTTAAAAGCTTATGTGAAAGATCACTATCCCAATGGCGTCTGCACTGTTAAGTATCGGTTGTCTCCTGCTGCTGAAACTAAGCTTCTTTAGTTTTCATTTGACCACTCAAGCTCTAATCTAGGAAAGAGACCCCATTGTTAGACCATTCATCTTAACAAAAATCTTCCCATGAGACATTGGGCCTGATTTATTAAAGCTCTCCAAGGCTGGAGAGGATATGCTTTCATCAGTGACAGTGAATGGTTAATCCAGCAAATCTGGAATAGATCTGGTCCAGAATTTAAAACATTAGCTATCAAATAGCAAATGACTTTAATAAATCTATTCCAGGTTTGCTGGATCACCCAGGTTCACTCATGAAAGTGTAATCGGGCCCTATATAGGAAATTAACATATGTTATACTTGTTGTAAATATTTCTTGTAAAAGCCACCCTTGTGTAAACATTCAAAATTCCTGACAATGTTAATGGACACCTCTGTATTGGATGTTAGTATTGTCAGCAGATTCACAGCTGTTACACATGTGACACTATATTATTCTCCTTTCCTTTACTTTGTGATTACATAAAAAGTATTTGTAAAGAGGTGAGGAGAGAGAGGAGTTGCTGGTCTAGTACACAGGGTTTTCTTTTTCTTTTTTTTTTTTTTCTTTTTTTTTCAGCGCTCTAGAAGAGGAGAGGGCTATGATTTATACGAAGGAGGATGTTATGCCAGGGAACTAATTTTCCTTAGTCAGATCTTCTAGCAATGTCAGTGGTACATTAAAGTTTTTTTAAAAGAATTTAAATAGAAAGAAAACTGCAAGTAAGCATTTGAAACTTAGTTGTTTTTGTGATTTCAGCTGAAATTCTGTGAAAGTGGTTATACGGTTTAAGTGGTTAAGTATCATGACATTGATTAAAATTTAAAAGACTAGGACTAGATTTTCTATTTCATATTCTTTTTTTATGTGATGAAGGTTATGTGTATTAATTTGTTTTTTTATTGATCAAAATCTGCCTATGGTTTTAGCTTTGCAAAGCACAATGAAGTTTAGAAATAGTCTAGCATACCATACGTCTAATAGCAATACTATATGCCATTGATAATTTAAAACAAATGAAATCTGTGCTTAAAATCTACTGTTGTATTTGTATTATGCAATGTTGTAGCATTTTATAATGATTATATCTCTGAAACATTTCCTTTGTGCAGGTCTATGGGAAGACAATAGATGGACAGCAGACAATTATAGCCTGCATTGAAAGCCATCAGTTTCAGCCAAAAAACTTTTGGTATGTAGCCTCATATATTTATGCAGTTTAGGATCTGTAATGTTAAAGTGTTTAAGATTTCCATTGGCAGAATAAAAGTTTTCGTTTATATATATATATATATATATATACGCTCTTAAAACATAGGAATGTCATATAACATGTAAAGGTACACAATTAACATGCTACCTGATTTTAGCTTTAGCTTTGTGAGTATGTTCACCAAAGTTAAGGGTCGTTTTTTCTTGGGTACACTGGAATGCCTACCCAACAGTGACCACCAGGAAACTGTTTTTAAAGGGCACTGGTAGAAAATCTGAGTGTCCCCTATATTAAAATAGACAGCAGAACTATTCTAGAGAATTTCAAATTAGAAATAAAAGATTAGCAAAATCAAAGTTACTAAAAAGGATAGTAGATGTAGAATGTGCTCTGTTTGGGGTGCCTTGGATTTAACGACGGACCAATAGATCTTAAGCTGCGTACACACTTCCAATTTTTATCGTTCAAAATGAACGACGAACGAATGACGAACGATCGATTGGGCAAAAATCGTTCGTAAAAAAAGTAACCAACGACGCCGACGAACGAGGAAAGTCGTTGGAAATGAACGACCGGACCGGCGGATCGAATTGGATGACGATCGTTGACCATCGTTCGTGTGTACGATCGTTCATTGATCGTCCATGGTCTGAGCATGCGTGATGAACGAACGTTCGTTCACTTCCTGTTGTGCACGTCACTCCCTGTATCGCTCAAACGATCGCATCTATTGTGTGTACAATATCTACGAACGATCGTGTCGTTATCTGTATGTACAGGATCGATGCTATACGATCGTTCGCAGATATCGTGCAGGGTCGTTCGTTTAACAACGATAATAATTGGAAGTGTGTACGTAGCTTTACAAAAGCGAAAGGTTTATTTACAGCTTAGGATAATATTTACATATGATTTTCAATACACAAGGGAAGAAGGTAAAGGGAATAAAGGAAAGGGGTCTAGCTCTATCTCCAGCACATGGTCAATCTCTTTCACACCCATACACACCAGGGTTTTCTCTCCTTGAACCACACCCCACTGCAGGTCCAGAGCGAATCACATTGTTGATTCATCCTTGGTGAAGTCTTAATCAAAAGATCACACAGACTGTCCTTGTCCCAGGCTTGGGATTGTTGTCATATACCCCTGCCCCCTCCAGGAAGACTGAAGTTATAGTGAACAGGTTTGGGCAGAAATTGACACCAAATAGTCAAACTGGCCAAGGTGTTAATGATCCTCAGGCATCCACACATGGAAGATCAATCATTGTCTCTGTTAAGCAATCCTTTGATGTTTGAGGGACTGCATCCGTCTCCACAGATAATGAGGTTTATAGCTTGTTTCCAAGAACGCAGAATTGTCTTTACATACAAGTCATATTCATATCAATTTTGGTCACTTCCAACAGTAGACCTTAATGTAATACTCATGTTTTAAAAACAAGCCTGTAAGTCAATCACTTCATAGCTTTTTAAAAGCTCATTGATCACCATTTATAACATACATGTGTCTAGTACAAGTAGGAGGTACTTTTGTCTTTATAAGAGCCTAAATGATCTGCAGCAGAAATTCAACAAGCTCTCAGTTGCTTAATGAGGAACTAAAATGAAAAGTGCCTAAAAAAAAAAATACACCCACCTTCAATCCCGAAGGTCAGTCCGATCCACCTGGAAGTGTCTTGCAACGAGTCCCGCGTTGTCCCAGCATCCATCCCCGGGCCAGTGCTCCGGGCTCCACTATCTTCTCTTCTATCTGGTTCTTCTTCCTACGTTCGACCCAGATGCAAGATCAGGTGATGTAGGTTGGAAAAAAAACTTGCCAATCTCACTGCGCATGCGTGAGATCTGCAAATTTTTCTCTTTAAATGAAAAGGCTCCTTCTGCGCATGCCCGAGATGCTCAGGCATGCGCAGAAGGAGCACCCCAGATCCTCCTGGGATGTGTGACGTAGGTATCCTGGGAGGCTTTGCGCTCCCATTCATTCTTGATCGCATAGGTGATCGAGAATTAGGGGGCCGTGCTGCACCCTTTTTAATTTAAAAGACAACAAACAACAGAATTTTTACTTAACATAAAAGGGTTGTCTACCCTTTTATGTAAAGTGAAATTTATGAGTTTAGGTACGCTTTAAGACTTTTTATTTATGCTGCATATGCCACCATCTGCATTTAAAACTTGGGTTTCATTATAACTGGCAGTATTTTCCGGTCTTCAGCTGGACAGTTTTGTACAATCTGTGACCTCTGCGGTCCCAATTTACGTTTAGCTGAGAGACTTGGTTTGATGGTGGTAGAGGTAATAACTTCATAATGTTTTGCAGGTTCAGGGGTGATATTCTGTATACCCTTACAGTGCTCAACCCAGAAATTTTTTTAAGCCGGGTGGGAAGAAATTGTAGGTGGGTGGCAGCCCCTGTATTGTGACCAAACTCTTTAGTAACCACTCAAAAACAGCCGGGTGGGTGCTGAAAAGTGCCGGGTGGTGCACCCAGCTAAAAGGGCCTGGGGAGAACCCTGCCCTTATTATATATAGATGTTGTTTAAAGTGTATCTAAACGCACAAGGAAAATGTCAAATATTTCAGCTTACTAGTTCCTACACTTACCAATGCTATGGTCCCCATTGTCCTCCACTGTGCATTGAAGTATTGCTGTTTTATGCTGTAGGTGTATTAAGGTGTGTATGTGTTTGGATTCTGTGTTAACACACACACACATAAAACTATAAAACTATGTGATAAGTACTCAATAAGGTAAAAAAGCACTCAAGCAAAACAAAGGAAACTGGTAGGTGATCAATCCTTCATCTACAATTATTAACAAGACTGTCACACTTTCTAAAAATGTTTTCAAAAGTGTTGCATGCACCTCATTTGTTAAGTGAATATGCACTTAACAAATGAGGTGAAGATGTGCTGACTTAATTCACCCAATCATATGCCAGCACTTTGTTGGGGGCTTATATTGGGCTATTCTTTGCAAAGTAAATTGTCACACATTTTTTATCATGCAGTAAACTACATGAAAATTCAAATAGGAAACATTAAAACACACACACACACAGGCATATAACCCCTTACTGGTATAGATTACATCATTTTAAAGGGATTTTTTTTTGTATAGGAATGGGAGATGGAGGTCTCAATGGAAATTCACAATCTCCCAGTCTACTGCTCAGCTAGTTGGACTACTCAAAATCCAGGTAAATAAATTATCAGAAAATATGTATCCCTTTTGAATATTACATTATAAAATGTATAATAATAATATATTCAAGCTCTTCCTATTCTTTAAAGGTTCATTACTTTGAAGATGGCAATGTTCAGCTGGTGAGCCACAAAGATATACAAGAGTCCATACCAGTCTCTGTAAGTACAGCATTTCCGTTAACACCAAAACAATTTTACTATAAATGTTTAAAAACAACTGAAGTATGAATGTGCAATATAAAAAATAACAAAACATTTTTTTCAATTTTTTTCTGAATTACTTATTGAAATGATATTGTTTTAGTGAAATGTGTTTAAATTATTTTATCTAAATATGGACTAATATCAGTGGGCTGGGCAAAAGCAGCTTACTTTTAGGTGCACTTTGCTTGCAAAAGATCAGTTTTAGATATGTCTAGGATCTTTCAGAGTTCATTAAAGGAGCAGCAGACCTTATCTGCATTTGTTCTTCTGCTATGCTTCAAGCTGTCTTTTAGCACAAATCCTACTGCAAGTAGCAAAATTAGAGTGTCACTAATTGTTGCCTACTGGGGACCGCTATGATGTTAGAACTTAAAGAGCACACATGACAATTATAGAAACACGTGCTTTGACACAGAACTGTGTCTGCAGATTGTGCATATTACTCAGCATGCTCATTCTTTATTGTTATTCTACCTGGCAGA
This sequence comes from Pyxicephalus adspersus, assembly GCF_032062135.1. Classification (NCBI taxonomy): domain Eukaryota; kingdom Metazoa; phylum Chordata; class Amphibia; order Anura; family Pyxicephalidae; genus Pyxicephalus; species Pyxicephalus adspersus. The sequence goes on from NC_092858.1 coordinate 121,239,195, forward strand.
CCCCAGTAGCGACCTTTAGACACTCACAGCATTTGTGACCCACAACTGTACATCATGGATTTGCTTCTCCAACAAATAGATCTTTGACTTCAGCCAAGTTTGTACAATGAGCAGCAGGTGGCAGTTTTGCAGCATTACACAATCCATCTACAGTGTACAATATGACTGATTTGCAATGCCTATCCTCCATAAACCTGAAATGAAAAGCCACAGACAAAAATAACTATATCCTACTGAAACAAGAAAAAATAAATATTAAGCATAATCATATCAGCACACATATAACATGTATTGTTTTACTTTAAAAAATTTTACCTGACCAAATTAAATACTGTGGCAAAGAAACAGGAGTTGAAGAGGTCTTTATTAAGACCAGGCCCATACTCAAGAGTGCCTGCAGGAGAGGTCCTTATCCCCAATGGCTGGACACTTTTTGTGGTACGCAGTACTAAAACAGTAGATGTCCAACCATTGTCTTCCTTTTCTTGGGTCTAGGGGGGTTCCTGATGTGAATGTAGGACTCTGATATAAGGGAAGGGGGGCTCCTGATGTAAGGGGGGTATCTGACATGATGAGGAGACTTAGATGTAAAAAAGAGTCTCTAATGTAAAAGGCAAATATCTAATATAAAATAGGGAGTTTGATGTTAAGTGCAGCCTGATTTATTAAAGCCAAGACTGGAGAAGATAGGCTATTATGGAGGAACATGGGTGATCCAGCAAACCTGGAATGCATTTGGTCCAGTATTTAATGCATTTGCCAGCTAATAACAAATGTTTTGTTGGTCCAAGTTGGAATGTGTTCTTCTGCAGAGGGTGTTCCGTATTTGAATGGGGAACTTTAGAAGGTGGGAACTTTTATGTGGGCATTGGTTTAAAGATAGGGGTCCATATTTTAGAGGCAGACTGTTAATGTGAAGTTGAAAAGTACTATAAAGGGGGGCTCCCCTGAAGAAGCTCATTCTAAATGGCACCCACAGATATGCTAGAATATCACTCCAAAAGTCTCTTGAAAGTAACTCTAGTGTTCATAATTTTGGTTACAAATTATGTTTTTGCAATTACTTCAGATGTCTTCCATTGATCTTTTAACATTTATTTTTATCTTCTTTTTGAGTATTTATATAAATGTATATAAATATTTTTGATTGCAATTTTTGATAAAAGTTGGTTATTACATGCAATGACTGGTTAGGCATTACCTAAGTCACCTTAATAATATTTGTTTTACTAAAAATGTAAGGGATAAAACCAGAGTGTAAATTACTAATGGCAATTAATGCTTTTTAATGCTTGCAACTATTTTAATTATGTTTGTTTTTATGTGTGTAACCTCTAATCACGTAATTCCATGCAGGGCATATGGTTCTTTGAATACAGCTATGTGAGTTCAGAGAAATGGCAGTGCTAAAACCAGTGAACACATTAGGATCTTTGCAGACTCAGTGGATGAGGGTACACATATCTATATGGGATTTAGCTAAATGTACAGACTGTGTTTGTTTGCAGTGCCAAATAAAAGCTGTTTTAATATATATCTGTATGTGCTGTGTTTTCTTTTTTTTTTTTGTAGGGGGAAGCTCAAACTGCTAAGGAGTTTGTAAAAATAGTAGAAGAAGTGGAAAATAAGTATCAGGTATGTTTTTTCCTCCTGGCATTGTACATCATATAATACTGTAAATAAAACACAATCCGCATATGAATATGCTTGTTTCAGCTGGAATTATTTGTATTAGATGCCATAGTGCATAAGTGTGTTCTGCACCTTTTGTTCACACACCTATGTTGTATTGTAAATTTAATGTTTTGATTTAATTGCAAAGGTATTTCATTCTTTTAAAAGTTTTTATTAAAAACATTCCTACTATTGGAGATCTAAGTTCAAGTACTTCTTGTTATAGAGTGGCAATATTCTCCTACTTGTGCTCCTGTGTTATCTCCCTGTAATATATTCTATGAATGTCTGGCAGGCATGGTCCGCTATTATCACTATCAACAAATGATGATCCAATCATATACAACTGATATGAAAAAAGTGTATGTAGACAAGAAATGGCTTTAGGAGATAGGAGGAGATTGACAGAGATTTACAATAAAATCCCAACAGTTGCATAGGAATGTTAAAAACTAATTATGTAAAAAAAAAAATATATAATTTATGATACAGTGCAAACAGGTTTGGATCTAATTTACAATGGGAAACTGCTACAATGGGAGTCACTGCAAACCGAATGTTGGCTCACACTAGTGGTTATTGTGCAAAATTCTATATTCAATACCAATCTCTGGACAAAAATTAAGTCCTCTTCCAACCTCACGTCAGTCTCCTTACCTACAGACTCTTCCTCTAAAAATTGGAGAAAGACCTCACTGCAGGAATGCCAATTGGAGATGTCTATGTCATGTAGTCAATGACGTAGACCCCACCTCCAGTAAAAAAAGAAAAAGACCAAAGACTTGAACATCATGTGACCATGGCTTTAGATAAGTAGAAAAGGTTTTTGTTTTTTTGTCAAGTATTATTAAAAAGGTAGTACAAGAGTGTGGGATTCACAATTTGTTTAGTTTTAGTGCAATAAAAAAAAAAATGCCTATTAGCATAAATGGAAAGTATGGGGAAATTAGTGGTCTAGCAGAATAGAAAAAAATATAATCACAATTTTCAAAAAATGTTATAATTTAACTGTTTATTCAAGCTAACTCAAAATACACGCATGCTCCCTCCTGCAGACTGCCATAGGTGAAAACTACCAGACAATGTCGGACACCACTTTCAAAGCCTTACGTCGTCAGCTGCCAGTAACCCGAACCAAGGTTGACTGGAACAAAATCCTCAGTTACAAGGTTGGAAAGGAAATGCAGAATGCTTGAGCCATAAGGTTCTGGAGCAGCCAGCTTCATATTGCACTGTTGTCTTTTTCCAGCTCCATTTAGAAGAAAACCAATATAAGGTGTATTTTTTTTACCTAGAAATAATGCAGAACAATTGGATTTGTTTTATAATCTCTTCTATTAAACCGGTAAATGGGATTATTGTATATGCAAGTCCTTTTAAATATGACACAGGAATGTTTAATTTTGATGTTAAAGAATATACCAGCTTCAGATACCCTTTTTACTTGTACATCTGAAGCAAACAACATAAAAAAGCCATGTTTTACTGTAGGCATGTGTGACATGATCTAGTTAATCTTATAAATATACTAACAACATATGTTTTGTTACTAGATAACTGCATTGTGCATCTCAGCACTTGCCAATGAGAAACAACATCCGGTAAATTTAAAAATCCCAATATACTATAAATAATATATATGGTAATATATATCATATGAGTGGTAATATTTGTGTAAAACTTCTTTACTTAGACGAAAAAAGAAACTGGTTAACATCTTTTAATATTGGGTCTTTGGCACTCAGTAGTGAAAAGTAAGTTGTTGCTTTGGGTTTTTTCAGATTTTGTTGGTAGATGGGCGATAGAAGAAAGGATCTGGGGTGCAGGAAATCCATAAGAAAAGCATTATTGTTGACAGAATTTTGACTATATCTATATTTTGATAATGACAACTAAAATACCTCACAACTACAATAAATGCAAGCAGTCACGTTAAGGATATGTCACTATTCAGGCGATTTCACAGTCCATTTCTAGATCAGATAGGCAACTGATTTCTAATATGGTGAAATTAGGTCCCCCTACTAGAAGGGATGTTTTCTTGCAATGTCACAGAGTAGCTTTCTCTGTCTTCACTAGATATTTGTTAAAAAAATGACTGATCTTTTTTTCAGCAAAACTGACTGTATTCTTCTTCCATGAATCAGGAATGTTTTTTTTCATTGTCACAGAACAGCTACTACCCAACCCTTACTAGACAATGTTTGAAGAAACTCTATCCTAGGAATGACACTTAGTGCAAGCTACCTTCCTATTCACTCCTTGATGTCCCCTTGAGGCTAGCAGAGAATGTTCTGTAGAACATCTTGCACAGGACCCATAACTGTATAGAGTGGCAAAAGTGTACAATACACAATTATGATCCTGAGAAATGGTAACAAACCAATATTCTTGATGAGGTAACAACTGTTTCAGAACATTTGTGTTTAAAATACATTGATTTACCTTGCTGAGTTCTGCTGTTTCTTACTTTTATCAAAAACATTTTTTGTAACTCTTATGAGGTTAATTTTTAACCTCGTAAAAGGCAACTGCAGATGAGAATTCCGTAGATGTGTAGTACAGCATGGTGGTTCAGTGGTTAGCACTCTTGCCTTTGCAGCGCTGGGTCCCAGGTTTGTATCACGGCCAAGACTCTATCTGCATGGAGCTTGCAGGTTTCCCCAGTGTCTGTGTGGGTTTCTTCCCGCATCCAAAAAAAAACATTAGGTTAGGTTAATTGGCTTCCCCCCAATAAATACATTGACCTTAGACTACAATAATGACATATGACTATGGTAGAGACATTAGTTTGTGAGCCCCTTTTTGTAGAATGGACATTGACTGTTATGTCATGCCTGCACCAAGGTTCTGAATACAATGCTTTGAAAGTATGTTTAAGCCTCACAAATTCACTGGCTTTAATATGCAATGTTTTTCTCACACTGCTCTTCAACCTGTTTTGGGCTTCGACCTCCTACCAGCATAGCACTGCAACTTTAAATGGCCGTATAAAGTTATTTGGAATATATTTTTTGGGGGGTGAAGCTAAGTGGTGGTGATAAATATACCAGCCAGGACTGGATTTGGGTGGCATGTTTACTCCTTTCACAGCTGTATTAGTATCATCATATATTATAAAAGTGCTTAGAACAGGGCTTTTCTGTCATGGTTTCCACCAATGACCCTCCACTATCATCATGGCTGCTCCACCCCCCAAATATTTTTGTCTCTGGCCCTGTTACCATTCTGTAATGGTAGAATTCTGACCTCTCCTTTTCTAAATTCTCAGTGTTTTGTTAGTCATGCTGATTTATTGGCTTCTACACTTTCTAAATCACTGACCCAGATTTAGTAGATCCAATGTTAAGACTGCACACTTATTCAGGTTAGAGTACACTGAACCCAGGCAATTAGTAAGTTAGCTATTTATATACAGATCATTTTTTTCCTTCCATTGGATCAACTATGTCTATAGGGTTTTTATCCATAATATGTTTTCTTTTCTCTAGTGGTTAAACGTCTTTTTTCAACCTAACTGAACCATTGGTGGTATATACTAGAGTGATCTTGCTTTCGACATGTCTAGGAAAACTATAAAAAACACAATCTTTGGAGCACTAATGGACTGATCAAAAGGAAGAAGGGGAAACTGCATAGAGAAGACCAATTCATTGCCCTGCATTTGTATTCATTAACAGAGCTTCATGCTTTGAGTATGCCAAAAATCTGAGGTTACATGTCTGTACACATTTTCTCCAAAGGAGAGTCCTCCAGCAAGAGCATTTTTATGTTTTTGCATACTAATGTGAATATAATCTTACATCAAAAAGTGGAATATAGTCTATTGTACTGAAACAGTAGCCAAGTTTCATTTCTCTTGATGAGAGCAAAGTGTAATCTCATGACTTTTCTTGTTTAGTTTGTGTACAATGGGAGGAATTTATTGCCAGTCATTAAATAATCTTAGTCAGTTTTACCAAGACCTTTTACTGTTAGACAAGAATCCTCTGGCAGTTCTGAAAACATAATATGTTTAAGTATTTAAATATCAATACTTGTTACAATTATACCATTTTCTTAGCACTGTCCCAAAAGTAATTACCATCCATTAGACAGATCAGACTCCAACATGAAATTCTGGTTTAATAAATAAATATCCAGAAAAAAATAAAAAATAAAAATGATCTCTCTCTGCTATAATCCTAATTTTGTTAGTGTACATACAGCCTTCGCATGTACAAGAAAATGTTCTGTATATGTAAGGGTGTTTTGAAAAGAGAAGAGTTGGGATGACTCCCTAGGTTGCAATTAAATGCCAATGCTGTAGCAGCACCTACAGTCTGTAGCAGCCTCCAACTAAAAAGGTTTTTTAAATACCAATGGGTCTTCCCCAAAAAGACATTTCTAGTCCCCAGGATAAATCATACTTGCCTTTGAAGAAAGTAGGTCAACACTTGAGGGTAGTTTTCAAAAGTTTACCAAAACTTTGGGTGGGTCGGGCGGGGGTGGGCTGGGGATAAAGGGGATAACCTCACATGGAGCTCTTATAGAAAGTTAGCTAGTAATTGCTGGGTGTGTTACAGCATCCAGAAGTATCATACTGAACTTATTCTAGTGCACATCAGCTACACAACAAGTGTTTGTTAATTTTACTGCTGCTGGAAATTATTACTAAAAATAATTTGCAGTGAAAATATTTCCACACCTTTAGAAGTTTCAGAAGTTTCCCCAATTGGTAACTGACAGGTAATGTTATACAGATCGTTACAAATAAAGGAAGTGATATTAACGAAGGGTAGGTGGATTTGGCACCAAAGGTTGTGTGCATATAGCCCCCAGTGATAGTAATGCTGCCCTGTATAAATCACATGCACTAGCAATGTGCCCTTGAAAATAAATTAACATGTAACCTGTTCATTGCAGATTCTGTTTTTTTCCCCTATAAATAGAATAAAACAAAACAGAAAGTATGTTACTGGCAGAATCACTGAGTAAAAATAGAAAAAAAGCTTAAAAAACTAATGCAGCCAGCACAGTGACTAATGACTGGTAAACTGCCATATATAAAACTCAGTATTCTTTTATATAGTGGTTTGATGAGCCAATTTGGAAAAACACTAAGCAGCCATATTTCCTCCTTTTTTGTTTCCCTTTATTTCCTTCATTTCTTTGTGTGTTGTAATGTGTTTTGGTTCTGTTATTGGTCTCGTTTGTACCACTGTACCACTGTGCAGTGTCATCATTTTCTATAATTGTGTATTTGTGTAATTATGGTAAAGTTTATTATGTCACATGATAGAAAACCACAAATGAATCAGTAATGACAAGAGCAGGTTAGTGTATATAGAAAGCTGAATAATTCTTGTCAGGATTAAAAGTAAATAGAACTAAATCAGTGGCTCTAAATATTATTCTTGTAACTGAAACGGTGAAAATACTTAAACAAAACATTGATTTTATATTGGGAAATAAATCTTTAAAATACTTAGGGGTTCAGCCTTTTTCCTCGTACCAAAAGTTATATCGACATCAAAGTTGTGCTTCTATATGTTCTGTGTTCACCTCATACTCCTCTCGACCCATTGTGACAGAATCTGGAATTTTTACTAGGAAATTATTTATTAAGCTTTAAAGAGTGGAAAAAGGGCTTTATGCGTATTGAGGACCTAATATTTGATTGACTGGTTATTAGTACAGAACAGACTTAATAAATGGCAGGCCAACAGGGGCATAGTTTGCCCTTACTTTTTTCGGAACCTCCGTATAAGCTCTCCCTGTGCGCTCACCACTGATAGCCTTCACTGTTACCTTGCCCCTCTTCTTTTTTTATGACTACACCCCTGCAGACCAATATATCACCTTTATGATTTAGAAATTGTGGGGAACTATGGTACATATATGGTGAACACGCCCAGTTGTACAAAGATTCTGGCTAGAGGTCTATCAACAGATTTGGGTAGTAACTAAATTCAGGTTAATATCTAGACTGGAAAATGTATTATTTTGCAGGGATGAAGATTGAGTTCCCAAACCAAGTAAAAAATTAGTCAGATATATGTTATTGGCAGTACAAGTAGCCATTGGAAAAGCTTGGAAATCCACCAGTATTACAATATCTGTAATGGAGGGGAAACTTGATCGGATAATGATAAATTACAGACCCATATGCATCCCCAGAAATAAAATGGATGTTTTTGAACAGACTTGAAGCAGAATTATAGTCAAATTAATATTATTAGTTAATGAAGTGAAGGTATTAAAAAATCAAAGTATATGGATTTGTTTTTTTTTCCAGCAGGATTACAGGGTGGGCCTAAAAGGGATTATTTTAAATTTGTTTTGAAATTACCCTGGAATTTGGGAATTTTTTTTTTGTTTGTTTTTTTCTCCCTTTTTTGTATGGGATTTGTGCAATTTTTGTACTTTAATAATAATAAAAAATATTAAAATATAAAGCAGAACGAAGTAATTCAAGTGTATAAAACAACTATTGGTAAGTAAAAGGTGACAGTTGTAAGAGCATGTTGCTTTCTAGTAAGTGTAAACACTAAGTTGGTATGTGGCCCAGGGAGACAAAGACAAGTACAATATAAAGAATGCA
>NC_092858.1:121247662-121340849 GCF_032062135.1 Pyxicephalus adspersus
GTGAATATCATATAATCTTTATTTTTTCACTATAATGAAAACATCATCTTTTGTATTGTTATTACCAGCCTAATGACTCTTTTGCTGCTCTCCTCTATATACAGAAATTGATATTAGAAGTTATTACCAACTTGAAGCTAGAACTATTTTAAAGAGTAATAATCTTTGGACATTGACTTTCATGTTACTTTGATCATAATACTGTTACAATAAAATGGACAGTAAAATATCATTTTAAAGAGGAACTAAATGTTAAAAGTTAAACATTGTGAGCAGACAGGTCAGGCCTTTGATTGCAGAAGAGACAGCCAGCAGAAATTCTAATACTTCCCTACTTTATCAGAACTAAGCAAATAATGTATGATTTAAATACACTTTGTTAAGTTTGTTATTTCCTTTTACACAGTGAAATCTAACGCTCAACACATAAAAGTTAGTTATACAAACTCTTTCAATCTACCAATCTTCCAATCTACCAACAACAATGTAGTGCAGGAGCCTGCATGTTTTAATAATAATTGAACAATTTTAATCAGACTAAAGAAAGATTAGAAAAACGGCTTTGTGAATTGATCTCAAATAAATTCAATTCACAATAAGGCTTCTCAGCATTCTGCATTTTCTATGAAGGTTTTACATTTCTAATCACTATAATACATGAAAGAAATGCTCATCAAACAAGGAAGCTGCTGGATAAGTGTGTGCAGATACAGGCTGCAAGTGTGTATAAGGATGGCAGGTTCTCTAGGACCCGTTACCTTTCAGTAGGGATTGGGAAGGACTGGGATCAGGTATTGCTAATAGGATGAGGGGAATGCCAAGACATAAAGTGTACAGCAAAGCCTCAAAAAAAGAGTAAGTAAGAGAGAAGCAGAAGAACACAACTTAGTAATAAATATAATACTGTAAAAAGGAGCGAGAAGGCAGCAAACTGTTACATAAATAATAATACATGCAAATGAGGGGGAATGGTATGTAATATTAAAGAATGCTTCTGCCAGTGTAATACTGCATGATTTTTTAATGTGGATATCTTCATTTACTTGTGCAGTGTAACTATCAGGTATATTTGTACCTATGTAAACATTTCAGTCCATGATTTCAGGTTCACATTTAGCTTTACATGTATGGCAATATTTTATTTCAAAAATAATTTGAAATATTGGGTTCTTTTTATTAGTGGTCTTGATACCTTTGTATCCCCTCTGATCCTATCTGAGCTGTAAATGTGGGGGGTGGATAATTGAGTGGGATCTCTGATAGGAGCCACTGTTGCCCAGGTTTTGTTGGGCTTAGCAGGGGTATATCAGCCCTAGGGTGACTATGGGACTAGGCGTGCTGTGGTTTGGTATAGGGGCCTGAAGATCTCATAAAATGAAAAAGGAATGGAAACTAAAGAGCATGTTCGGACTAGTTATATTTTAAGGCAGCTATGCTAAGCATCAATCGGTCACTGTTAGACTTTTTTTGGGTATCCGCAAACTCCTGTGCAATTGGCTGCAAAAGTCTAGCAGAGTAGTACATTTTTTTCACTTGAAACAATTGCCAGTGCTTACAAACGCTGGCACTGACAAACATTTCTAATTCAAGTCTATGAAGATGGTAAACCATCCCAGGAAGCTGTATGTAGCATACGAATGCTGGTGCCTCCTACCACTTGTCAAATAAAGGATAAAAAAAACCCATTCAGTCCAAGATTAAGTGTTTTTCAAAACCCTAAAAACCTTACAATGACTACTAATCTAAGCATGGCCTGACATCTCTTTCTGTGAATAGTGTGGTCAGTAACCAAAGGAAGCTCCGCATTGAGGAGGGAATTGGCAGAATTACCAAGTATCTAGGAGATTTAAACAATGTATAAATATAGAAGCTAGGTTGTTTTAACAATGGTTAAAAGGAAGAGGAGTTTGTGGAAAAGGTTTGTAATTTTAGGTTTACTTGCAATTTAAAGCAGGCCTAAATTTAAAAAATCAATTCTCATATAGGCTTTAACAAGTTAAAGGACACGTCCTTACCCCCTCTGATGGCAGAAGGCTCCTGCATAAGGTCTGATTTATTAAAGCTTTCCAAAACTGCAGAAGATCTATCATGGGAGAATTGGAAAACCTGGGTCATCCAGCAAACCTGAAATGGATTTCTTAAAATTCATCCGCTATTAGTTTGCATATGTTTTAAATCCTGGACTGGATCTACTACAGATTTACAGGATCATCCATGTTCACCCATGATAGTCTATTTTCTCCTTGGAGAGATTTAATAAATCAGGCCCATTATCTGAAACCAATCTGGGCAGAAACCAGTGCTGGATGCCTGCTACTGCTCTTTAGGTCACATAGACTTGAATAAAGCATACTTCGATCTACTCATGTCAATGGGAACATCAAAACAACATAAAAAAACTGCACTCTAGGTAGATGTATTATACAACTGAATGAAGCCATACACAATAGATAATTGTCACCTGAAATGAATGTTCTTGATCATCTTTTTATGATCAGTGTTGTCTGTAGAGAACTCATTTGTTCTAATGTCACAGTTACAAAATTCAATTCCAGAAATGTGACATATGTATGAGCCTTAAGTACCTGAATGTGATTTCATATCATCCTTCTGTACTGTGTTACCAAATATCCTAAATATGGACAATCCCTGAAAATACAGATTCATGCTGTCCATAAATAGTTTTGTGGTGTCTAATAAAAACCCTTGCAGAGGAGGAAGACATTTTTCTTGCTTTGCCAATGGGAAGAAGGTGCATTACACAGAACCTGCAGGTAGATGGCGCTAATACACAGCTCTCTAATAGTCTAACCGTAAATCCGGAAGTGGCAGCTCCAAGCACCCGGCCTCCACGGAATTCTGCAAGGAAACCTGGCCAGTAGGAGTGGACTGCATGCTATAAGAATTGTACCTGGAGGTCTAGAAAGGTTTATCTCGTTTTTAGTTCCAAGAACTGGTAAGAAGAACAATGAAAAACTGTTTGTGGGGTCAGAAAAGTGCAGTGGGGGAAAGGTTTCCAGGTGCACAACTCAGAAAATGTGGAAAGTGTAGGGATTTATCCCAGCACAGCTTTTATTAGCCTCATACTTGTGGGCAGACCGGATAGGTTGGCATTGGGTGCAACACAGACTACAGAAAACTGCTAAGCATGACAGGAAGAGCACATGGTGCATGCAATACTATCAATGCATGAACATCAGATCATAGTAAGGAGTTACCCAATAGTTATATCATGTGTCCTAACTATTGGTGTATCAATGCACTAGGTGCCAGTCATTTGGCTGCCCCATCACTGAAATAATCTGCATTTTACAGTGGTGGTGCTGAACCTCTTGCTGCCACCCCATTCATTCTCTGCATTTAGTGGTTGTGGTTTGAGAGCGTGAAGAAGCGACAACCACACCACCACACCAACATTGCACCACAACCACACCACCAGTCTGATATATAGAGATAGGGAGGTGCTAAATGTGTGCAGCAATAATTAGGGGAACATTATTTTCAGGCTGCATGTCCAGGCAGGGCTAGCAAAATGTTTAAAGCGGAACTAAACCCAAAATAAAAAAAAACACCTTAACCCTGCAGATCTGTCGATCTGTTGGGAGGTTTCTCCGCTTGGGGTCCTGAGTTGTTTCGGTATCCATCTTCCAGCGCCGACATCTTCTTTTCGCTTCTGCTGGGTTCTTCTTCTTCCTACGTCACCCAATTTCGAACTGCACAGGCGCAAGATTGGGTGACGTAAATGGGGGAAAAGATTGCTGATCTCACTGCGTACACGTGAGATCTGCAAATGTTTTCTTCTATTAAAGAAAGGGCTCGTTCTGTGCATGCCTGAGATTAGGGCATGCACAAAAAGAACAGCCAAGAGCCTCCTGAGATGAGTGACGTAGGTATCCCGGGAGGCTTTACGCTCCCATTCTATCTTGATCGCCGCAGCGAGTTTAGGTCTGATTTAACTGCATCCACAATTCATATTTAAAAATTTCAATGTTACTGATACTGTTGAATTTTACAACAATCTTGTATATATATATATATATATATATATATATATATATATATATATATATATATATAGAATGTTAGAATGTCAGGCTGAATGGTCGGCCCATATTGAATGCCTATTTATAGTAAAATCCTAGACAAGTGCCATCCAGAAGCTCCCAGACATAAACATCTGACATATTAAGTCATTTATTTAAGAAGTTGTACATTATTAATTACAGACATTATAATAAATAATAGAAAATGCTATTTCTGGTTATTTTTGAACAACTTATCAATTGACTGTCTTTCAGAGTCCCACAATTCCTTACCAAGAAAACCAAACAATTCACATATGTTTTATAACAAAATACATTTCAAGGACCTGCAGAGCAAGGGCTTGTTTTCATAACATTTTCTAGTTCAATTCATTGGAGCAGGATAACCTGTATTATATAAAAATAAATAAAAAGAATGGAAGCTTTGATAATAAGTGATCTGCAAAGTACAAACTGAAGCCATGGACAGGCTTCAGGCCAAACCCATAGATGATTTTTGGCTGACTCATATGATTGATCAGTCACAGTAAGCTGAACTTGTTATACAAGTTTCACTTTCATTTCTCTTTCACAAAGATTGCCAGTTCCACTATCCTTTCTTCCTAGGTCACACCTACATGGTGTATATAACCTGGTGCTTATCTCTTTTTTTTGTAAGTTTCACTTACTCTGTCTACAGTTTCTCTGGAGGATACACACTCAGAAGAAGAACATGGCACCAAAAGGTCTAAAGGCAAATATTGATTCTGGAAATAAATTTCTGCAGCATCTGGAAGACACAGACAGACTAAATATTACCAATAAAGAAGAACTGAGAGCAATATATAATGAATTCAGAACACAGTAAGAACATTTTATTATATATATTGTATGTAGTATTATTATTACTAATAGTAGTACTACTAAAGTAGTAATCTTATATATTGTAATGATATTGTTGGAAAAAAACTACCCTACCCAGGCAACAATATATATATATATATATATATATTATATATATATATACACATACACACACACACACACACACACACATCATTTGCTTGCTACATGACTGAATAGCTTAAGCAATTTTTTCTTTGCAAAATGATTAGCATAAGCTCCTTTAGTAAATCAAACCCAATTGTATTCAAAACATATGGCATATAGAAGAATCAATAGGGTGAGAACCATTGTGCTCCTAAGAGTTTACAAAGTAATGGAATAGGGAGTAAACAAGAGGTACAGCTGTTTCATAGACTGCTTGCTCCATAGGCTTTTATATTTTTATGGGAGAACACAAGTAGTCTTGGACCTGTCACTTACCTTGCTAATGCACATTAGTTTTTTCCACAGTTGAATGACATGATCTAATCCAAACAGTCTAAAAATGCAAAATATAATTATATAGGAGGGAGCTGCACATCCTGATATCTGTCCAGTTATAAATTAGGATCAAATTGAAAGCACCTACTGATAGCACTTACAGTTGCCAAAGGCTCAATTAACAAAGCTTTAGCGTGGAGAAATTTTAGTCTTTTGATCCTAATTTTCAAACCTCATTGGTCTCATTTGAAAAAAAACGGTTACTTTTTTGACCAAAATGTTCCTAATCTCTGTGAACTATCTTTGTGAATTGAGTTATAAGCGATACTAAACTCCTTCACCTTGCTTACTTTTTCTGGTAATTATTCATCATGGGTAGTGCTAAATTACTATCATTAATTTGTTTCTATTTAAAAAAAAACATGTTTTAATTCGGCACTTCCTCTTTTATGTTTATTGCACAACAAACAGACAGATACAAACAGATACATTTGTTTTATTACTGAAGGGACAATTTTCCAAATTTCTTTCATTCTGCTTTAAATGATTATTTATAGTCTAAAGGCCCATTTTATCCACAATGCTTTCCTGGTTTGCAATCCATGTGGATTTTGGATGTATTATTTCATAGTATTGCAACAAAGTTCTTGTGGATAAAATTTCAGTGTGGTGAGTCAGTTTTCTGTACATGGTGAATGTGGCTTTTTGAGAACCTCTGACTAATGTTAAAGTCCAATTAAAGTCAACATTCACTAAAATGTAATAAATTCTTAAAGTAATCATGTTGATTATTGTAAATTAGAGGTGTTATTGCTCTGTTAAGAGATCCTACAATCTCTCACCACCCACTTTCAATGCCTATAAGTGGGTTCTTTTCTTGTAGACACATGGTATCTACTGGAATATAGGAAAAAATATCCTGGCATTTATTTTTTTTATCCTACCCATGTAATTGACCATCTCACCAGGTAAATCAGTAGATTCAAATGGAAGGATTTTGGGGGCTTCTCTAACATTTAAATTGCAAAGCAAATTGGGAGTTCTAATTTTCTGAAAGGAAAGAAAAGAAAAAGGGACACAAAGTGTCTATGATGGTATTGGGCTATGATATATATCACCCCCTTTAAATGGGTTATCTGAAAATAAAATTGTATCTCTAACCAAGGCATGTGTTATCTTTGAACTGAGGAAGGATTGGCACATTTAAATGCCTTTAATGGATTCTGTATTATGGGTGCAAACAGTCAATTGATGTAATGCAACCAAATGAAAATAGAAAAACAAATGCACATAAGTTTATATAAAAATAGTAAAGAAGCCTAAAGGGAAATTAGAAGGGAAAGGTAATTTAGGATGTTATGGATTACCTAGGTGTTGAAATGGGTTAAATTAGGCACAGTTTTTTAAAGTTTTTTTTCTACCTGTGCATTTTAGTTTTGAGTAGAGTTTGGAGGGGTTAAAACCCTTGCCAGTCTATTTTTTCTCTGTACCATTTTAAATTACTTTCTGTTTCAGAGACACAATTTAGAAAATGGGAATATTCCCCAGTGAGGGAAATTCCCCTCTTAAACGGTTGTGTCGGGAACATGTGAAAGATTTCCTATTCATTTTTTGTCCTAGGAACAACTAAAAAAGTTTAGATTTCCTCTCAGATTCTTCCTAGATGTCAATGGTCATAAGTGCAAATACAGAAGTGCTGCATATACTTGAATGTAAATTGATCCTAATATAAACTGAGGTATATACAGTAAAATGCTTTTATTCAAGTATAAACCAGGCCCAAAATGTGTCTGCCACTGCTGACATTCCGTTAGTAATCAATTAAAATGGCAAAAAAATATTAATGTGAATGAATTGAATAACTAATGTGGATAAATACATCCATGGTGTGTTATTTTTAACACTTATATTTAATGGGGAAAAAATAAATCACACAAGTCCTTTGTATTTATATCTCCCCTCCCTTTTTACAAGTTGATATTTTGGTTATGGTGGTACACTTGATCTTAAATTATCTTTTAGATGAATATATACAGATGACATTGTGTTCTTATTTAAATTTTTTTTAAAAAACTTGTATCTTTTGTCTCTGAAGGCAAGAGTTTGTTACACAATTTACACAAGAACATAGTGCCATCTACTGGTGTGACCCAAATATAAACCAAGATTATTTTTGTAATGGCATTTGGGTTTTATATACCAATAAATATGTATATTTATTCTCCCTTAATGGGTACACATTAAAGAGTAATAGCAACTTGACAGAAGATCCAACCTTTTACTGTAAAATAACTAATCTAAATTTGTAGCAACAATACCATTAACACATACATATTAACGGTAACCAGCCATAATAAGACAGGAAAACTAGAGATATTACTAAGGTACAGTGATTATCCAAAAGTAGGTAAAAAAATCAATTTAATTTTTTTGGGTTTGGGTAATGCATTTCATAGAACACATTTTAGGTACTGGTAACAGAAAGTTCTATTCATATTTTATTAACTGATGCATATAGACACAGACAGCTGAGAAACATTTTTAATCCTCAAACCTATCTACAACAAATCCAGAACGAACAGTCTGTGGTAGGTATACATGCATATTTATGGCTTTTGCATTATGATTCGATAGTTTTGCCTATTTATTTACTATATTTTCAACTCAAGGCAATTTCACACCTTTAAACTGTTTTTTATATAGTTTAGGGACGGGCATAAATTATTAGGGAAGGGAACAACAGTAAAACTTTTCCCTACTGCCTTATTATACTTATTGCAACAACATGCTGAGGATGTTCATTGCCAAAACACAAAATTAATTTTTTAAGTGATTACATGCAGAAAATTTGGTTTGATATACTCTATTTAAAGCTGACACAATATCAAAGAAGCTACCAACGCAATGACATGTAAGGTAAAAACAGTATTTGCACAAACATGTATAATACAGTATAATATTTATTCCATGGGTGGTGTCCTCTGTGTTCCCAAGTGCTCTGTCAGCCTGTTTATCCTTGTGCAAAGCCAGCTGCATGCAAGCAGTGCCAGCTGACAATCACTATGTAGAGTGTTCTCAGCCCTTTTAGCTGGATGCACCACCCAAGTTGGGTCACAATACAGGGGCCACCACTTGCCCACAGTTTCTTCCCACTCGGTTAAAAAAAATTCTGGTGAGAATACTGTAAAATACTGATACTGTCCAAATCTATATAGACAGATTTTTTCCTAACAAGCTTCAATCGGTCTTGATTTGGCGCTGAAACAGGCTGAATTAGTAGTAAGAACTCATAATGAGAACACTCAACTGACCAATCTGATCAGAAATTTATTGGTCAGAAGCCCCAAAACCCTACACACATGGGTATTATTCTATGCTTACAAATGTTTTTCTTAAAGTTTACCTAAACTGTAACATCAGACCTAAAATCCCATATCTATTCTCACTAGCACTGAAATGCCAGTCCCCCATAGTGGTCCTGGTGAGTGTCTGGGCAGGGAGGTTAAGCAGTGAGGGAGGTCTGTGGGCCGCTTCCATACATATAATGAAAGTTTTATTTGCCTTCTGTCTTAGCAATAGTTTCAAACTGCCAGTCTGCCATCTCTTCCTAGATGGAGGACTAATACCTGAAACTCAACCTGGATAAAATGTAACTCTTCATTTTCTAACTTTAGTCTCCAACATAACTTTGACAATATTATAACTGTCTTGCTGTCACCTTTGACCATGCACCCTTCTTTTTATATTCAGAACATTACTAGGTTATGCTTTTCTCACCTCGCAGAATTTTCAAAAGAATGCCCCTATCTATCCTCTTAGACCACCTAATTCGTGGTAGATTCTCTCATTATTTCTTGCCTCAACAACTGCCCTTTGCTCCTATCTGGTATTTCTCTGACTTGACTCCAACCTCTCTATCATGAATATTGCAACTGCTGTAGACTTATGTATCCCTCCTATGTATCTTTCCCATCTGCTGCCCCTCTCTGCAGATCTCTAGAATGGTTTTCACTTTACCTCTAAATAATGACCACCTCACTCAAAACCTCTTACCACACATGGCTTTTTAAGACTTCTCTAAGACTGCTCCCACTCTAAAGAATTCCCCGGTCACATTAGACTTGCTTTTACCAAAAACTTCTAAAACCTACTTTTTCTAACTCACCTACCCATTTCTTTTTAGCTACAGTTCTATTTCCTTTTGCATAGCATGTTCCCAAGATGAGTTTATTTATGGGGTTCAGTTATGTAAGGCTTTGGAATAAAACTGAAAATCCCTTTTTAGCTTGGTGCACCTATTACTATGGAACATGTAGGAAATATTTAGCTTTTCTGAATATTACAATATAATTTAAGACAAACATTCTCAACCAGGTCACAGGGGACCCTTGCTAAAATTAATGCATATAATTTGCATACATGCAAAGTAAATTACGATAATGTTCTGTGTTGAATGTGAATGTCCTTTTTACCATGGTGGTCCAAATTCAACTCTTATAAACATATGAAAAGATTATTGGGGTCATGCTTGTGGCCAGTAAGTGGTAATAATGACCAAGTAGTATTAATCTTCAAATTACTCGCCATCAGACAGGACAGGCTGCCACAGCTCAAGAGACTCTCCACAACATTTGGAGGAACTCTAAGGTTCCATCGACCGACTGATATGTGTTCAAGCACAGGGAATTTAGCTTATACTTCTGTACAATCTATTAAAAGACATGCAATTTAAAAAATTTAACAGCAAACTGTTGAACACTATGACGTTAAGTGTACAAAATGTGGAGGGGGTTACCGTAACAAAGTTTTCTTCCTCCAAGCTTCATTTACAAGCAGCACTCACTAACCTCTTCAGATGCCTAAAAAGTGAAAAAATTACCTACTGTGGTGATTTTTTCTGTGATGGGGGCAAATAAATGCTGATTTCACACATGCGCAGTGAGATCGGCATTTTATTTCCCATTTACCCCAGGCTACATCACCTGATCTCACGCCTGTGCAAAATGAGAAAAGGTGATATAAGCAAAAGCAGAAAATATATGGTGGCACCAGCGCTTCCTCAGCACTAGGACAAATACGTGAGATCCAATCCAGGAAACCTCTGCAGGGATTGAAAAATTTGCAAAAGTAACATTGAGGATTATTTTTTAGTTTAGTTGTGCTTTAAGGTGGCTTAGATGGTGACTTGTCATATTATCTACATAGTTATTGTTTTTCTTCAAGCCTCCTCCAGTTAGGCAGCAAGTTTAGGGGCACTCCACCCTCCACCCTCCACCTCCTCTTAGTATACCTTGTTTATACCCACAGGTCTAGAGATAACCTATACTACCCATATATATGTTAATCATAAACACATCTGAATAGCTGATGCATATAGCAACTAGATCCATTAGGTAATCTTTGTAAAACTTTCAGTGGATTTACATTACAGTTTTCATTCTAAATATCACAACACAAGACATTTTAAATTCAAATTGATAAAAACACACGTATTATTGTATTTTTCTACTTGTTAGTTAACATCCTGGTGTATCATGAAAGTTTGCTTAAAATCCCAGCATGCATTGAATCAAATCATTAGTAGGTGCTAGGAGCTTGCTGTGGTTGTTTGTGCTGCTCTAAGGAGCAGCTGTAGATAAAGTGCATCATGGAGACATTGAGGTGCGTGGCTTATATTTTTTATATTTGATGTTCATTTTATTTGTTTCTATATGTTTGACAAAAATGATTCTATGAGGAGAGAAATAGTAGAGCTGCTATGTCTGACTTGCATTCTGTCTTGATTACCTAGTCAGCCTCTGACCTACAACATGTATTCTGCTATAGGACCCTGAGCCTGCTGCCTTCACACCTGATCTGGGTCAGCACATCTTTCTGTTGAAAAGCCATGAGTTGTGGCTCTAGAACCAATTCTTTATAAACAGTGGCAGCTCCCATATTTTATCTTAATATGTTTACCTTCACTTCACTGTTTGGAACAGACATACTTCTTTTTCAAAATTCTATTGCTGCACTGTGATACACAGCTTGTTTATGTTATATTTGCCCATTTTTTGCACACTCTATTAGATAAAGAAAAAAAATCAAATCTTTAAATTATACCTGACATGCACTTAAAAATAACTCAGGACACAATGCACGCTATCAGGGCATTATATTACACCGAGCTGATGTGGACATTGCATGCAGTACAACCAGAGTTTTGTGATACCCTGGGGTTCTTCTTGCTAGGGTGCCTTGAGCAATGAGCAACCTGTACCTCTCATGTCAGTTAATTTGACCCCAATGGTCTTTTTTGGCTGTCTGTAAGGATGATATTCTTTATGCTAATTTCCACACTAATTCCACAGCTGTAGACATTGTAATTTTAGTAGGGGATTCCTGAAGACCTAAAGGTTTTTTCAAGGGTTCCCCCATGTCATAAAACACTTTAGTAGACATTGCATTCACTGCAATAAACTGGGGCACACTAAAAGAGTGGCAGGAGTTCAGTTCTTGCTATATAATTATGTGTACCTGTAGCCATAGTGAGTGAGAGATTATTGTGTAGTTATTGGAAATGTAAATGTGACATTTTTGGAGAGTAAAAATACATTACACAGTTACTGTTGTGTCCTATGAAATACTCAACCAGCATACAGGACTCTTTGCTGTGTTTTCGGCATTTTCACCTTCCTAATGTCCACCTTCCTAATTTCTTCTGTCCTCCTGTAGTGGGTAGGTCCCTAATGCTGCAGAGGACTGAGCCACGTAATGTGTTTTGTCTCTTGCACCCCAGAGCAAAAGTTCTTGACAACTTGGGATCACAAGAATTTGATTAAATTAAACTCGCTGGACCATGAAGGAGGACTAAGAAGGCAGATGTAGAGCATAGAGCACTAAAAAAAAATTACATGAAAAAAATTGACTTGACTGGTACTTTGAGCAATAATAAGGGTGTAAAAAACAGAACTATATCTTAAAAAGCAAGGAAGCAATGGCAACTACTCCTGGATGTATTTTTTGATACCCTTTGAGTGAGCTATCGCATTCATCATGGTTACAACCTGGTTTACCAAAATCATGTGATCATTTTACCTGATTACTACTATTTAAATGGATTGGCATTTTTTTAGGAGGTTTTGGTTGATTGAGTATGTGACCGTTAATAAGAATAAATCAACAAAGTATGTCCTGACCATGTGCAGTAATGTTTTTACACATTCTTGAGAAGCAGTGCATGAACTTTAAAACAAGCAATGTCTGGCCTTTGTTGTAGCTGCTTTAAATGTAAAGGCAAGTTAAGAACACTTAAAAACACTCCAGAGTAGATAAGAGCTGTTTCAGATTTTTGGTCAAAAACTGCTATGTACCAAGGAGCAGCAAACCACACTTCAGGCCAACATGTATGCTTTCATTGGCAACACAGTTCTTCCTCCGGAGGAGGAAAAGCAAGTGTATGGACAGAAGCAACATGCTGCTTCAAAAGGACTGTGCCACAACCCCACCGCAGCACAAACACAACCGTGCAAGCCTGTGCACAAAATGGTTCCCAACTGCTCCTATTAGGTTGAATAGGAGTGACTTTATACGCAATCGAGTAATGCAATGGTAAACTGCAGTGGTTTACTGCAAGTTTAAATGGGCCAAGGTCTGCTTCAGACAGCTTACAAACAAATGCTAGTTGTTTACGTTGCAAAGCTGACAGCTTGTCAATATCTGCTTTTCAAAAAACCTAAGTATTGTAAACTGCAAAGTGGTTTCTTCAAAATGCTTAGAAAAACAAAAATGTTTGTTTCAAACCTCTTCTTTAGAGAATGTAAATATTGCACTGCCTAGTAAGGCCATGCCTCCCTTTAAAAGTTTTATTTCCATTTAGCTGTGCAGGTGAGACAGTCAGGAATAAAAGGAAGTGGCATAAATAATATGTAAGTTGCCATTTCTGACTAAATTCTAAAAATATAAAAATAACACCAGAAAGTCAGCTTTGTCATCCAGGTAATCAACATTCTTTACAATGAGCTCAGCATAGGCAGTTCAGGGCAAAATGGACCATCAATTCTTTTTCCTATCTCTTCAATAATACTTATTTAACATTAGTTTCCTATGAAAACAAAGTATGATTTGTTTTGTTTGTTTTATAGGCATGATGATTTAACAAGTTTCGCTTCAGCAATCTTTGGCCTAAAAGTGGTAGGCAAAGCTATAAGAACTGGTAACACGATTAAGTTGTATACGGTATGTGCTGTTTTCTTCCAGTTATTTATTTATTTTAAATATGTCTCTATTTCTTGCAATTAACCTTAAAAAATGTTTTAGGGGAATATTTTTTTCCCACATTCCAACAAGGACCCTATTATTAACTTAGGCACTGTGTTGCGGTACCCCATTAACTCCTCAGTGCAAAAACTCCCAGCTCATAATTGTTAATGTAGGACTCCTGATTGTGACAGCAGTGGACCATGCCTGTATGTTGTATGTTAAACTGGGTACTTGTAAAATCCCTCTGAGCTTGTATGACAGTGTATTAGAGCAGGAGCATAGCTGCAAGAAAAAGACAAACTATTGTCTTGTCCACCTTTTATGAAGAAGGTTCAAACCATGATTACCAGGTTTTATTTTAATAAATACTTTGAATTTGACTAGACTGAAGAATGCTTTTAAAAATACATGTATAATAATACATGTATAATAATAATAATAATACAAATACAAAAATAAATTGTTTTATACCTTCAGGTAGTTCTTTTCAACAATTTAGGTAAATCTCATTAAATGTTAAGCTGCGTACACACGTGCAATTTTTGTCGTTGGAAAGGATCTTTCAGGATCCTTTCCAACGACAAAGGACTACACGATGCATGAATGGTGCTGTACATACAGCACCGTTCTGCTCTATGGAGAGGGGAGGGGGAGAGCGACGGAGCGGCACCCTGCTGCGCGCTATCCCCCTTCCCTTGCATTAGGATCGGTCGTCGTTCATCGTCCATGGATCCGCCAGGACGGTCGTTTGGACGATGGATGACGCCGACTGTACACACGCCAGATTTTCGCCCGATATCTGGCCGAGGCCGATGCCGATCGGGCGAGAAAAATCTGACATGTGTACGCAGCTTTAGGGTAGACAGGTTACCAATTTGCATTTTTGCCATATGTATTTTTCTGTTTTCTTTTAGGTTGCTAGGAAAAAGTCATCATTGACAGATCAGTGGATAGCTGTGCGCAAAGGTGATGAACCCACGCTTCTTCCCCCTGATCAAGGCAAACAGAACTATTCTAAAGCAAAAGCACGTAGAATAATTCAGTGGCTGAAAAGTAACAGGTGAACAACTTATCATCTAAAATAATGCGAGAATGTGAAAAACAAAAAACAATAAATGACATTATGTATTATTCAAATTTTTAGGCAAGAATTCATCTCTGACAAAAATGGAATTCGGATAACATCAGAGCATGACCTTAATAGTGGTAGAATAAGGTTTCGTCTGCAATCAAATGAGGAAAAGACCATCTCTATTTCTATTGAGAACACGTCTCCTGAGTCGGTGACTTTTGTTCAGTACAAATGTTTGCGTAGGATGAAATACTTTTCTTTACATGATGAGCACAGTGTGTCTGCTACTAAACCTTTACAATTGGATCCGGGTAAGAATTGTTAACAAGTACTTAGTCTGCACAAGCTTTAGGCTTAAAACTCCAGACCAGTCACTCAACCAGGGTTGCTGAGGGTTCCTTGAGCCATGGTAGATTTACTTTTCATTTGCTGGTACCCACATACCGGTAGTTCCAGGGACAACATTAATTAGCAACATCAGCAGCATAACCCAATTAACGTTACCTGACTGTAAAAGTTGCAACCTTACTATTGACCAATAATGTAAGAGGCATTTTCCCCATTAACTGCTGAATTGGTTTTTAATGATGATTCTGAAGACTTAACAACTAACTACTTTAGTGTCTAGACTGACAGTTTGCAAAATATCAGTAGTGGTATGTTGGAGTTATTTAAGAGTTGTTCACTCTCACTTAAATGTGTTCACTAAAACAGAAAGCTAGAGGAAATCTTGCTGGTGGGGACAAGTATCATTAAATACTTTACAAAGGTTTGACCTCCACTGTCTTCAAAAAACTACCTAATAAAATAATTTTAGCTGTTTACAAGTCACAAAAAGTGTCCTCTGTTCACCTTTCTGTATACATATTCTGAAAAAAATCTGTCCTGTACAGCAATGCGTTCTTTAAATATTATGTTGCATTGTATGCAGCTTTTTGTACATCAAATAAGCCTTCAGACATGTACAGTTATACAGACTTTTTACAGTTAAATCCAAACTGGGGTAGGTTATCTTTATTCTATGTATCCATAGGTGTTGAAAGTTAATCCTGACAAATGTGTGAATTTCCCAGCAGTGATATTTCTTGACAATCATAAGTCACATGTAGTATATGTTTTAATAAGGTACATTCTTCTTTTTTGGATCGCATGTGGAGGTGTTAGAAACTTATTTAACTGTGTCATTGTATTGTTGGCCATTGTCCAAAAAAAAAAAAAAATAAAACATTTTGAGTTGGAAATCTTAAGTGATGACAAGTCTTTTAGTGACTCTTTTAAATTGGGGAAAAAAACACAACGGGGTTTATCCAGTCCATACGCTATCCAAAATAGGATCATTTTTTCTTTAGAGAGAATTCTTGGGAGGTCTGCAGTAAAAATTCTGTGTTATTATAGTGCAGCATTATAAGGTAGCTATAAATGAGTCTCCAGTGATGTATTAGTACTCGCTGGGGACTTTCCAAAATATGGTAGTGGCAGGGAAAGTGCTTTGCAAAGATGTGATACCCTAGAGCAGCCATTCAGCAAGAACAATGTAACAGAGGTTGCATTCAGGAAGATATTCCAAATATTCAGCATAACCTAATTAAAACCTAAACACCTGCATGAAATGTAATCCACCAAAATACAGATTTTAGATTGTATGAAGGAAATTGTAAAAATGCTAGTAACCCAAATTTTAACAAAGGTAAATGTAAAATTCACAGAGAACAACATTGTAACAATTTGACATAAGAATATTATTAGATGATACTGGTTTTGGATTTATTTTAATTCATAGAGGAAGGTGAAAATATTAGTTGTTTGCAGCATTTTACCCAGTTGATATTGAGTCATAGACCAAGATTGTTTTGTTTGTAGCAATTTTTAAAAAAACATTTGAGGGAAATGGGACTTTTAAGGCACGTAAGAATTTGTACAAAAATTTCCAAATGATTTATACCACTTTAAGCCATATTGTAGTGGTTAAAAACAATTTTAATACAAAATGTTTAAAAAGCCAAATTATTTACAAAACAACTTTCTGTACCACTCATTTACATCAAGAGAGGACCTCTATTTGAACCATGGTTTGGGTGGAATAGTTCATGCAGGATATGCGCTATGAAGATGTGGTGATATTTTGGACACCAATATACTGGGCACTGTATTGTTATTGCGAAGTACACATGTTTGAAATACAAATAAGTGAGAACCCAGACAGTTGCTTCAGGCGGGGGTGCCTGCTTCCTACCACCATTCCTCTCAAGTCTCTATGTGTTTCCCTGCCAAAAAGTTCTTGTTAGGGGGGTTTCAACATGCCTCTGGAGTGAATTGATTGTTCTATAAATATCTATATCCCTCCTGAAGAAGTGGATTTATCCACGAAATGTGTCGAGGACACTTACATACGCATGACGTAAATGAGTGGTACAGAAAGTTGTTTTGTAAATTATTTGGCTTTTTAAACATGTTGTTTTTAATCAATACAATATGGGCTAAAGTGGTATAAATCATTTGGAAATAATTGTGGAAATGAATGTACAAATTTTTACGTGCCCTAAAAGTCCCATTTCCCTCAAAAGTTTTTTTTTTTTTTTTAATATTCTCGCATTAATGTGGGGATTTGGCACTATGTTTTTTTTAATGCTTTATGAGTTACTTCAATATCTGTGTTTTTCTTGATGTTTGTTTGTAGGAATTATATTTTCATTTTTTTTTTTTTTTTACTTTGCAGGAGCTGTGTATGACATTCAGGTTCATGCCGCAACTATTTTCTGTGGATATTTTCCTGTAACTCTTGTGTTTGAGTTCATGAAAGGAAATGGCGAAACCAACAAGAAGTTTCTTATTGGAAGGTTTATATCTGCTGTGTCTTATGGTACCTTAGCAGAAGACCTGGCTCCAACTTCCAGATACATTCCTTATCAAAGAAATCTTCTTAAGACAGTGGAGAGAATAGAGGTGGATGGCGTACGACCAAGTGGGTCAGTGCCTTTTTTTGAACTTTTCTCATTCTCCACACTTGTTTTGTTTTTACTTCTTTTCCATAAGTATTGTTTATGATATGTAAGATGAACACTTTCCAGGTTACAATTTTGTTATCAATATCTTGTACAAGTCCAAACTAATAGGTACCATTTCGAAAGGATAAAGGAAACAATCTTGAGTATGAAATAAGGATAAAAACCTTAAACATTAACCTTTTTAAAGAGCCACTTAAAATATCCATATGTGTTTCTCCCACCCCCCCTATATTTTTAGTGCCACCATCAAACCAGATCCACACTAGCTCGTTCTTATACACTATGATCTCAATGGTCAGTCATACAGTCACTTATTTTTAACCTCCCAATAACATTTGCGTATGTTTTGGGGCTATTGGAAGAAAACCAAAGGCCATCCATACATGTGTAGAAATCCTGTTTAATTCAGCTGTTGTCTTTGGTTCAGGACGTTGCATATCTGGAGTGGCTAACCACTTGCTCATCATATTCTTTAACCTGAAGAATTATGTTTGTCACGGTTCTTTAGTTGCACTTTCATAAAGGGGAAGTGAACTGTGGAAGCTGTTCCCTTAAAAAGTCAAGCAAAGCACGCAGCACTAATCACCTGTATTGCCAGTGGGCTCCTTATAGTAGATGTTGAAGTTTTGAAAGCACAGATCTACAAATTAAATAAATCAGAATCACGGAGGTGGAACTATGCAGGTTATTATGTGAAACCTTCTTTTTCCAGCAGGAACAGTAAGAAGAACAGTAGTGGTATCACTAAAAACATTGCAAAAGGCAATAAAGACGTAGGACACGGGCAGAATCTCTGCCTATCAGGCTGTAACCCTCTCCAGAGTAACCCACATTCTATCCCCTCTGATGGGGACTACTGCTAAAAACTTATAGTTTGACTGACGAGAAGATATTAATATCAATTGGACATACACTGGCAAATTTCCCTCTTTAAGGGAAATTTTGGTTTTGCTATATATTATACTTACCATGAAGATGAATCCATTTAGCACTACACAGAGTGCAACCACAGCCTGAGCCTTTTTCGATCTATTTACTAGACTGCTTCTTTCTAAAACAACTGTATGGTCTGTTTAGAACAACAAACCCCTGAGAAAAGCTATCTTCTGGCGAAATGCGTTGTGTTATATTGGACCAAAAGAGGTCCCTTAAAATGTACTTACCCTTTATTGTATGGTGTTAGGAAAACCAATGTCTAGCATGTACATCCCAACCTTGTGATTATACAACAAGAGTTGGGATGGATTGATTTATTTTGTGTACTTATTAAATTATGTATGGATCAACATCGCACAAATACATAATTACCATTTTGTATTGAATGCTGAGCCTCAAAACTCTTTCTTTTCTTCATTCACTAATTTAAAAAAATCACTAAAAACACTGCAAATGGCAGGAAACTATATGCCTCACTTAATGCTTTAATAACCTAAGCACCTGCCCATACTGGTTTAAATAGTATGTGTTATTCCCAGGCATAGCATTCCACAGTGAAAAACAAATAATCTTGACTTTAATATTTTTGTGTGTATTTATCTAGGTCTTTCAATTATGATTTGGAAAGGGACATTCCTATTGGTGAATTCTCTCCACCTTTGCAACTTAAGACCAGCATAAAAGCAGGAATGTTCTCAAATAAAAAAATAAAATTAAGTTCTACACCAGCTATTACACATCTAAGGTAAGCTAAAACTGGTGTTTTCATGAGTTGAATTTTTTGACTACTAAATTCTATTTAAACCACAGTCCTAAAACAGGACAAGAGAAAAAAATCAATGTATTTGTATGTTGTTGGCAACTAAAAACACTGTTTTTAGGACTCTCCTACAATAAAGGAGACCTTTCAGTAAAAAGGTAGGGTCTACATTTTTTATCAGGCCTATGCAAACTTCAGTGCAGAACATATGAGCCAGAGTGGGGAACCACAGTGCATGATGAGGGAAATAGTAATAGACATTTCCGACCTGTCAAATACTGGCAATGGCCAGCATTTTGACAATCTTCAGAGGAAGTAAGTATAGTGAAAGTTTTTATTTATCTAGGTCATTGTCTTTTTCTAGTAGTAGTTTGTGACATTCAACTTGGCTTTTTCCTATGATGTAAAGATGTTTCCCGGCGTTCGAGGCTGTTTTCTATACTTGTAGAACTGATGCAGCAGCTTGGAAGGTTGTAAAACCTTGTGATCATTACAAAACAGGTACAGTTGTGGCAAATTAATATGAGAATGAAAATAACTTTTCTATAAATCAAGAAAGTAATTCTTAATAATAATAATATTAATAATTATTAAGTTCCACATTTAAAAAGGTTAAATCACACAGGATATTTTTGCAAAAAGGGACAAGCCATGTCCCTCCTGCAATAATCATTCTTACCTGCCTGATTCCTCTGTGGAACCATCAAAAAAGCTGAGCTGACTGAGTAAACTCCCAAACGCCTGCGTTGAAGTTGTAGCCTGGCCAACCAAGATGACTGAAGATTGGAAGAAGGAATGGAGATAGGTGAGTATAGTGGGTTTAGTTCTGTTTTAAATGCCTTATTTTGTTTTATTACATTTTTATTATAACTGTAATAACCCCTCTAGCGGTATTCCCAAGTCTAACTCGGGGTGGATTTTACATGCAAAAATCGGTATTCCCGAGTCAGACTCCTCCGATCTCCAGCCGTAAAGTGCAGAGACGTCCTACGGGGGTTTCCTAGTGACGTTGGTACATGGGTCGGTGCGGCCGGGACTTAGCGGCAGAGAAATTCAAATAGTTTTGTATTGGATTCAATACAAAATAGCTGTATTGAGTCCAATACAAAGAAATATTCATATAATATACATGCTACAGTACACATATTACATTATACATTATTTTTTATTTTTAACAGATGTTTGTGTTTTTTTTTGTTTTTTTTGTTGTGTAAAATAAGTTTCCATGCAAAAAATGGTGCCGCTTTTTGCATGGAAATATGGCCAGAATCAAACCGCTAGGGAGGTTAAAGTAAATCTGGTATATAAGTTGTTATTGCTGACCACATTATATTTTTTTTTCTTTGGAAAACTATTTTTCTTTGGTTGTAATGTTGGTTCCCTGGCTTCAACACAATAATTACACTTTTTTCGACTTGTGACTCAAAATATGGCATCCAGAAACAACCAGTCAATTAGTGTTTTTCATTTATTTTTTATAAGAAAAAGGCTAATAATAACATCCCTACATACTATTTTAATAATAATTTTAACTATTTTAGCTGTTCCTTTGTCAGTCTTTGCTCAAAGTGAATCTGACTATGGTTGTCCTTTTGGATTTAGCACAGCATCAGTGTGATCAAAAATTAGCCAGGCAAACATTGGTACTCATCACTATTGAGAGATATTAGAATCATTCAGTGTAAAAATTGCAGATTTTAATAAGTGTTAGAAAAATTAGAAAATTCAACACTTGAAAGTATGACAGTTGCTTCTTTCTCAGCTCTGTCACTGTAGCTTTTCTAGCATCTAAAATTCCAGAGTTATCTTGAATACACTGGATACACCATAAGAAAAAGAAGGTAATACAGCTAGCACTTTAACAAGTGCCTTGTTAAATATACATGGTTGGTCTGGTGAAAAGGTCTATTTAAGCCTCAGATGTCTTTGTCCTACTGGTATCATATGTATGGTTACCTTTAAACATTCTCATTTTAGGAACCTGCTGTTATCAACTGTGAATTTCAACAATTATGAAGAGAAATTCCACATGCTTCTGCACCTTGAAGAGATACAAATGGAGATTGACATCAGAAGATATGATCAGAAACGTCAGGAAATGCTGCAGGATCCAAGACAGCGGCAGATCTTAACTCTTGATGTAAATGTATTATATTTGAAATGTCTGCAAAAATCCAGGATCCACTTATTAATTTTCTAACATGAATGCCTTTAAAATATATTTTGTCAAAGGCCTTACAAATTGGAGTTTAAAAATCTCCAAAACTAAGATGTTTGAAGTGCACCTGTGCCAACATCAAGATGATGTCCCTATAGATTTGCCACACTATTATTACGTCTCGAAACAGTATCTCCTATCTGAATCTCACTCATTTTCATTATCTCAGAAAGCCTGAGACAAGAATGTGTATGGAGGGATGAAGCTAAACTTCTATATGCAGTACAAACACCAGGAAACATGCCAATGACTGACATGATAACGAACAACAGCTCTCCCATTAAACAGGATATGTCTTGGGCTAAATACACTGAATGCTAGTATGAACGATTATGACTATCTTGGGATAGACCCAGTGTATGTACTGCAGTCCCTTCATGCCTCTTGCTCTTCTTCCCCTCTTCATAAGACTGAGCAGCACTGTGTGTGCAGCGCTCATTCATTCTAATGTCCCTGAAAATAATCACAAAAAAAATTGTTTAGTGATAGAAATTTACCGAGTGTACAAAGTTTTTAACTATTCAATGTGAACGACTGCATCACTTCTGTACTGTAAAATACAAGGAATTATACTCTGATGACATTAGTTTGGTAAAAATGTTTTTAAAATGGGCATCTTCATATGGGCAATATGGAGTTGGTAAATAGGTCTTTATTGGATGTTATGCCAGACTGCACTTCTGCTCTAAAATCATGACATATTATTACAAATATATATAAAAAAGAACAATGTATATGACGAATTTGTACATATACAAAAAAAACTTACATTGCCATTTTTGTACTGACATAGACTAATTTCCCTTTGTTTTTTTCTGACCACTAAAAAAACTAGAAGCCCGACCACATGCACATAAAGTGGCTAAGCAATAAAACTTCACTTGTTGCCCTATTGTATCAGTCACAAGCTAGGGTGGATTTCCTCCACTGAGCTATCTTAGCACAAAATGCCAGCAATGCAGCACATACAGGAAGGAGGGCCAAAGAATTTGAAATTATTTTTAAAACATGAAAAATACTTAAAAAAAAATTGCTAAGTACAAATTGCTCCCACTGATGTCTGTAGTTTTCAAGTAAGGGCCAGATCAGACTTGCAGCATTCTACTACAGGCTCAACTTTGCTCCCAGCAGTTCTCATTCGACCCAATAGGACCAATTGGGAACCATTTTATGCACGTGTTTGCATGTGCCCTTAGTTGCGGTGTATTGTGGTGCAGTTCCTGACAAGGTCAAGTTGCTTCTGGCCACATGGATGCTTTTCTTCCTCTGAAGGAAGAACTGCACCTCAACCGAATGCAACCTACCACATTACAAAGCAGTTGTCAAACTCTTCAGTTGACCACATAATAGTTGAAGAGGGGCAGTCGCGAGTGGCTAACAGTTGCCGCTTTTAACTGCAAGTTTGAAAGGGGCTAAATTAATCTTCTAAAATCTCCAAAGAGACCCTGTAGTTTTTTATCGGGCACCTTCTGTTAAACAACAGGCTGACCGGCCCCCATGTTTGTCTGCCTTAAAAAAGTGGAAATAAACTGTTATTTAAGTGCATCTGTATTGCACTTTAGGATTATTTATATCTCCACAATGCATATCACTTCAGAGATAAATGAAGGCTTGCTTTAAAGTGCTTTTACTGTTTGATTAGAAGAAGTAAATGCTTTCATATGCATAATCTGAGCAAAGGTTCCCCTTTGGTTTTCAATATCAACCTCTACATATGTAGGTTGCCATTGATTGACCTGTTAATGTTACTTGCCTTGCTGTCAGGGTGATGCAATGGTTCAGTACTCTCTGGAGGATTCAGATTGGATGTGTCCACTTTACCTACTTCATGTTTTGATTTTGGTTGTTACCTTGTGGTTTCTTAAGTATAAAAACAGGCAAGTAGCATTTTCACAGGAGATCAGCACTCATGGTCTCCATGTTTTTCTTTTTACAGACATCAGTTAAAATGTAGTGCAGTCAATGTGTTCCAGTGACAGTAAATAGAAGTAATATGTAACAAAAGTATTCTGAAGATCAGCAGACTGTTATGATTTGGTGACATACTACCATTGTACACTTTGATGTGTTGAACATTTTTTTTTTAGTGTGTGAATAAGTCATGCTAGCCTGAAGGGTCAATGATATTTCTTCCTTCCATTTGCATAGGTTCCTGGTGTGGCTGAAAATAGACCTTCTGTATTAAAGGGAGACCACCTTTTTGTGACTTTGTCTGAAGAGCCAGAGACCCCTGAAAAAGTTTCCTATAAAGGTTACGTGCATGGTGTTGAATTAGAAAGAGTCAGACTTGGATTTTCTCATCAGTAAGTATTCCTCCATTTGTATTCTAATATACTATATATTACATACATACAGTTGACAATCGAAAATCTAGCCATTGATAATCCGGTTCCTTCAGATTTCCGGCATGAATTTCGGATCGCATTTTCAATACAGGGACTGTAGTACACTGTTTTGCCACCTATGTTTTGATGGTGCTGTTCTGCAGAAACAGCTGTTA
Source organism: Pyxicephalus adspersus (assembly GCF_032062135.1). Lineage (NCBI taxonomy): Eukaryota > Metazoa > Chordata > Amphibia > Anura > Pyxicephalidae > Pyxicephalus > Pyxicephalus adspersus. Next base: position 121,271,743 of record NC_092858.1, read on the forward strand.
AGTCTTGCTTGCTACTCTAGATACATGTTAAGATGTCCCTGCTGCCTACTCCCTGGAACCATGCCAGATGTCCGCGGTTGCTGCGAGAGGAAGGCTGGTCTGGGTGTGGAGGTAAGTATATTTTTTGAAAATCAGGCACTCCTCTGGTCGTTGATAGTCTTTCCATTGGCCAGCTAAGTAAGAGGCCTCCTTCCCACTGATTTCCAGGCTATTTGTTGTAAGCTGTGGATAATAATTTATTAATTATAGCTGAGGTTTCTTAACACCTGAAATTTATTACAAAAGGTCCTCCCATGTGAAAAGGTTGAGTGAGGCTGATATACAGCATCAAAATATACACACATCAGCATTGTCATGCCTTTATTATTATGATTAGCCAGTATTTATATAGCACTGACATAAAGTCCATTGTCATATCATTAAATGTCTCTAAAAGGAGCTCAAAACCTAATGTTCCTACCATAGTCAAATGTCATTCATGTGATAGTATAGTGTAAGGACAATTTTTGAGGGAAAGCCGATTAACCTTACTACATGTTTTATGAGATGTGGGAGGAAACGGGGATACCTGGAGGAAACCCACACAGATACAGGGAGAACATACAAACTCCATGCAGACAGTGTCCTGGCCAGGATTTGAACCTGTGACCTAGTGCTTGCAATGGCTAAAGTGCTAAAATCTGAGCCAACCATGTCCCAATTTTCTATGTATCTTTTTTTAAAACACATGTAAGAAGAGATTAAAACATATCAAAGTGTGCAGTATGGTGTTACAATACATTTTAAAATACACGAAAATCACATGAAACCTCATGACAAAACATATCCAGTGCCTCAGGGGTTTGCTAAGCAGATGACATAGCAGATGCTTCTTCTTAGATGCTACTTTAATTTCCTTGCTACAACTTGTGTCGCCATGCCCACCAATATTCCAATGTTTTTTCCATGTGAAAAGTTCAAGAAAGACTGAGCTCCAGACAGTGTTTACAAATCTTTAATGCAAAAACTCGGTGGCCTAAGCTGGTTATTGCATTTGTTTGGGGCTTTTTAAAGGAACACTATTTTTTCTTTTTATATATATTTTTTTATGTATGTCAAAATATGTTGACCTGCTTTAAAGTATGCCTGATCAATCTCAATTTTTTTTTTTTTTAACAAACTTAACATTTACTATCCAAATCAGTCATAATCATTCTGTATTATTACAATAGTCAATTATATTATTTATTTATTTCTTGTCTCAGTTGTCTTTACAACTATGTATATTAATTACTTTTGCTCTGTCAGGATGGGTGATGCTTGCTTGCTCTTGGACAAAAATGATAAGGGACTTTGTTCTTGATATCACTAGAGCTAATAACTAGATAAGAGCTAAAAGCTCTGATAACCAGAGCTGCCAACTTCCCCTTTAATTTTTCCAGGATTGCTGCTTTGGTAGTATTCCTAATGTCCATGTAAAATTGACTACGTTGTGTTGATGATAAAAAAAAAAGATTGCCAAGAAATAGGATCACAAATCTTTTCTATTGGAATCTACAAATGTAAATAAAAGCTAATCTACAATACTGCTTGTTAATTTGGTATTTTTTTTCCATATACAACGTTCTGGAAACGTTTGTTTTAGTGCTAATGTTACTGTTTTTTTTGTTTTTAACTTAGACTTTTAAATAAATTTCTAAATGGGATGCTCTTTGATGTTACATTTACCTTTAACCGTTTGCCACTGAGGATTCAGCACAGGGCTGTTGATCTGGCAAAAATGAAAATGTTGCAAGATGCTCTATTTCCAACGTATTCAAACAGGAGCTGCACTGTGAACACAGAAAGGCTAAGGTAAAGCTTACACAACACATTGGTGCAATGAAGTGATAATATGAATGTGTCATGCACTTTGTGTGCATGAATAGGTGTGTGTGTGTGTGTGTGTGTGTGTGTAGGTATGCTGCCCAACAACAAGACTTTCCAGAAAAAGCCTCTTTGTGTCTGATATTGTTTTCTGTTGCTAGTGAAGCCTCAGCTTGCTAAGCTTCAGGTATACGTCCCACCCCTGTCAGAAGCCTCACCTACCTTACAGTTTAGTGTACAATGAGAGTTCAAAATGAACTATTGACCAGTTCACTGGGTAGGGATAAACAACTCACCCAACCACCCACCAACCCACATAGGCAATTACATGTACCACATTTCGGCTGTTTTAGGTCACTGTTCCTTAAATGCCCACATACAGGCAGGCCATAATTTAGGCTTGACATAAAAGTTAGTTTGGCTACACTTAACTTAAAGATTGCTTCTTCTGCGTTATGGCTTTAGGTGGGAATAGCAATCCTTTCCAATAAATTTCCAAAATATTTATCTGCTTTTTTCTTGTCTAGTCTGTATGATCGGAATCTTGAATCGAATCCACAGCAGTACATGGCAGTTAAACAAATTGTAAGTGGCATATCCAGACCAGCTCCATATCTCATATTTGGACCACCAGGCACTGGAAAAACTGTGACATTAGTGGAAGCTATTAAACAGGTAAGTAGAGAGTCCTGTCGCCCTAAATCTATTATTCTGAAAAACAATTTTTATGTGAAAATGAAGAGCAGAACATTTATTGATTAATGTTAATGCATTGTATCCATATTTGTCCCAGTTAGCTGCCATTGTTGCTGCACTAATGTCAATGACTATTGAGTCATGGCTATATAAAACATATTTAAACCAAAACACACTGTCAGACCAAAAGTCCCAAAGCCAGTGGGTGCAGTATTATGATACAACACAATAACTAATTTCTTTGTTTTGTTCAAAAAATGTGATGTCTGCTGCCAGCATTTATGAAAAATGACAGAGTAGTTTGTTTCTTTTCTGTTAACTTTTTTGTTCTTGAAATGTAATTTTTTTTTTATAGGTGCTAAAGAACATCCCTAATTCCCATGTTCTAGCATGCGCTCCGTCTAACAGTGCTTCAGACCTCCTTTGTCAGCGTTTGATGAGGCATGTAGACCAGAAAGACATCTACAGATTCTTAGCCAGCAGTAGGGATTTTCGTTACGTGCCAGAGGATATTAAGGTATTGGTATAATGCTTTCACATTTGGGTTTTTATATTTGTTCTATGAGGAGGCTTTCCAATTTCAGAGAAAGTGAAATGCTAGTCCACCTACTACTGGTTGGCGGCGGGTCATCGTACATCTGGATATCCCACCGATACAAGAAAATCCAGGGTTACCTGGCTGTGTTTGGGTGTCGCAGACTACCTTCAGGAAGTTACTACTTGCAGGTTTGAGACTCTTTGAGAAACTAATTGGTTTCAAAGGGCAGAGAAAAAAAGCCAGACAGCCCGAGTCTGAGCAGGGCAATGCATGGTGATGGTGGACAGAGCACATGTGCACCCTTTTACCTGAAAATAAAAACTTCTTAGTTACATAGAGGTCGTTGTTTTTCTAAAGCACTGTCTATTGAATTGAAGAGTATCTATGAAGGTTTAATACTTGATGAGGTTTGAAGATTAAACACCTATCTTAAATGCACTGAATATATTAAACATATAAAATCTCCCCCCATTTAATTTTTTGTACTTTAACTGTCAAAGTAAAATGCGTTTTAAACAAATGGTGCAGTACATTGGTCACATTTCAGTACTGCTTATACTACGTATACTTGTGGAGTGGCCGCTCGTAAGTATTCAGCTGTTTCCAGCATATGCTATTCTACAAAATGTACAAGTAATTGCAATACTCCCAAATAACAATGGCAGCATATCAATATTGCCAGTTACATGGATCAAGGTGTTTAGTCTTCAAACCTCATTTTGTATTGGACTTTTTAACATTACTTAATCCTATTGGTTACATTTTTTGATCCTAGGTATTCCTATTTTGTATATGAAATTATCTAGAATTCCATACGGGCTTATGTGCTTTACATCATTGCTTCAGATGTAATTGTATGAATTAAGTATTTGTATGTTTATAGCCTTGTTGCAACTGGAATAGCAGAAGTGGAGAATATGAGTATCCTAGAAAACATCAGCTGACACAGTACAGAGTTATCATTACAACTCTCACTACTGCTGGAAGGTAAGAAGGCCATAATATAGTTTAATATTGTGATATTGGTTGGTATGGGAAAGAATTGTAACTTTTAGTATTTTAAATATTAACATATTTATAAAGCACCAACATATTATTCAACATAGTACAATAAATAGGAGTTGCAAATCTGTATGCCTGACATACAGGAAGGATACTTGGAGGACCTGACCAATTGAATTTACAATCCCAGACTAACAAATTAAAGTGTGTGTTTTTTTTCTGCCCCATAGTCGACCTACTATGAAGGTCTAAAACTAGCTGTGAGTTAAGCTATTTGTTTCACTTATCTCAAGTAAATCAATTGAATTTAGAGTACAGAGTAGAACGTTTGTGGTAGTCTATGATAGTTTGCCACATTCATATCCTTTGTAACTACTGAGGAATATTTTAACTGGGAGATTTTGTGCCTTGAGCTCAGCATTAATGGTCGATAAAAAATGACATGTGTATGGCATTATTGAATAATCGTGGCAACAGGTTATATGCATGCAAATTACACGGCGGAACCTCAGGAAGCACTGAATAAGCCAACAACATATTTATAGATCTAAAATAGAAACAAAATTGTCAGTGGTAATAGATGGGAATTTTGGCATCTTTTGACAATGGCTGCCTTCTAAATGGTCTCTACAAGTGCCATTTCTGAGGAAGGAGAATGAAACCTTGCCCCCTTCCCCCAGCCTAACATAATCTGTTTAAACAGTATAAAGCTTTTGATCAAGGCATAAATCTGAACTCTGCTATTGATATACAGATATATTTTGATATCCTTTCTTGAGCCTCTGACTGATGTCATACGTATAAAGGGTTGGATCTCTTCCCTTTGGATCTCTGCTGGGACATCTTTCCCCAGTGCCTACTAAAACATGATGGGGGAGGCTTACAGCTTTATTATATGCCTATGCACCAAGTGCATCTAATTTAATTCTTGGTTAAACAAAAAAAAATTGGTTAGGTTCAATAATTATTTGCATTCCTTTATATTTTTTAGACTTGTGTCTGCAAACTTCCCATCTGGTCATTTCACTCATGTGTTTATTGATGAGTCTGGCCATGCAGTAGAGCCAGAGTGTGTGACAGCCATAGCAGGTACGGTACAACAATTCAGCCTTTCACCATATTCAGACCATTAAGCCAAATGCATCATTCATTGAATTTTTCACCTTAGAAATTGACATCTGATAACTGGAAATTATTTGATGTTCTACCATCTACATCATAATTTTTATTCACTTGGTTATTCTTTTTATCACTAATTTAATTAATCGATCACTTTGAAATAATATTCACCTTGTGCTTTGTAATTACTTTGTCTTTTTTTGTCAAAATACTTTAGCTACGTTTTCTTAATTGTTATGTTAGACATGTCACAAATATAAAACCATTTTTACAACATTACACAAGAGGTATAATTATGATAGCTAAACACATTGGATTGATACTTTTTGTTAAAAAAATGAATGCAAGCTTTATAAGGCATTCCTAATCCATTCAAGGATGTCTGTTCTATTTCCATTTAGCCCGCATCAGTTCAGGTTTTATTCAACAAAGAGCCCCCCTTACAACTAGCAGCCAAAAAGAGCACTCCTCACAGTTTAATATAACACAATTCTGCCAGTTGTTAAAGTAAATGGAGGGGAGCACCATTTAGCTGCTGGTTATTAATGAGTGCTCCCTGCTAATTTGTATTAGAGTGTCAGATGTGCTGGTCCATGGGTGCAAGGTGTTAATTAGGGAAATAACCAATATCAATAATTTACCTAGTATTGCACTCATCGACCAGCATATGCCCAGGTTAAGGAATAAAGCTGTTGACTGGTATATTCAGCTTTTACCTTTTTCAACCAGGTAAATTCTCACCAGATTGGGGAAGATGTAGTATATGGAATGCTTTCCACTTTCTCTAATAGACTTTTAAATTCATCAAATGTTCAAAAAAAAGTTGGTAGAATATTATTTCTTATTTTCTTTACATTGTAGGTATTTTGGATGTAGCGAAGGGAGGACAACTGGTACTTGCTGGTGATCCCAAACAACTTGGACCAGTATTAAGGTCTCCGCTTGCAATTGAACATGGATTGAGTTAGTAAAGTTTTGAAGATTTATTCTTTACTACTTAACAAGTTTTTCTTATTGCTATTTACTTTTGTCTGCATTGTTGTCTTTCTTTTTTAATGTTACATTTATCTTTTTCTCTGTCACTGTTACAATGTTTGATTAATAATGGTACCATTGCAGGCATGTCTTTGCTTGAAAGACTAATGAACCATAATCCTTTGTATGGAAAAGATACTGGGGCTTATAACGCCGAGTTTGTTACCAAGCTTCTGCTCAACTACAGGTTTGTTAATGTTTTTGTTTTGCAGAGTATAGCTGCTATTCTGCTAGCAGAACCTGTTTTATGAGCTGGTAATCTCACTTTACTAGCAACAGTATTTCATAAATTCTTGTCATACTAGAAACAATTCTATATATCAGGAATATATGTCATTGACGATGTGCATTGTACATTTTTAGCCACATGAGTTTTGAATTATATATGTTGAAGAAAAAGCAGCTGAGGGGCTTGCACCTACATTATTTAATCTTCATATGGGTCCCTAGATGTGTGTGCAGCTCACCTGTATCTGAGGTCCATGGCAATATATGTGGCCTTAATATATTCACAGGTCAAGAATAAACCCTGCACCTTTTCCAACACTACAACACCTTTCCTCCATGTTCATTTAAATACCAAAACGTTGATGCCAGTAGAGGCTCTGACCAGAAATTGGAGTAATATTACCTTAAACACAAACAAAGGTCAAATGCAGCCTAAGGGAGTGGCAAAAAAGCTAATTTGAAGAGTAAATATAGGTGCTTGCAGGAACCACAGAAAGTGTGCACTTTTTGCTACTTTTGATCAGGCAGCATTCTCTTTGAATTAGAAGTTATCCTGTCTGGCTCTCATTGCTGACCTCTTTCTAAAAATTCTGACTATCATGCTAACCCAGTACTAATATTGTATTTGTAACGCACTGCTTTACATTTGTAAATAAGCAGTGACAGATTAGTTTTCACAGGCTTCATGCTTGTTATGTGTCATTTGATTTGAAGAGGCTCAGAAAACATTCAATTTGGATAGCCAGTTAACTATCATTTACAGATGGAGGTCATTAATAGTAGTCTACAGTATATACTGATCTCAATGCAGGTTTCTTGATATTAGCTTGAAGCATTGTCAATGACATTACATAAACAATAAAAAATTGGTAATATAAAAAAACTTGAGCTAGAATGTTCATACAATCCCCATATGTAACAATTTCCTCCCATGTTAAATGTATATAGCACTAAAAAAAAGTTTCATTATTGTGACACTCATCAAAGCACCCAATATGTTACCGTTTACAATGTTATACAATATATTTTTCTGGTTTCTAGTAGTGACTTTACTGAAATATTGTCCAAATGTTACATTGTTTGTTCAATTAGATCTCATCCTGATATCCTAACTGTTCCTAATGAACTCTTCTATGACAATGAGCTCCAGCCCAAAGCAGACGTATTGGTCTCAAACGCATATTGTAACTGGGAGAACCTGCCAAAGAAGGTAGGAATGGAAACTTGACTTATGAATTATTAGCAACACATGGAGGTTAAACTCTGTTATTTTATATGAAATATTCTTGTAAAAATCTAAAAAAAAATATGTTTTGGTATATCAAGGCTAGTTGTTTCATTTGGTGTTTTGTGGTGGTTTTTTAATATCTTTTTTTTTTTGTGTGTAATTGATCAAACTTTAACTTTACATTACTTTTTGTTCACTTACATCACTTAAACATAAAATAAAAAAACGCACTGGTTTCGGAAGTAACATTAATAACCCTTGGGAGCCATTTAAAACCTTTTTTACCTTTTAAGAACAATATTAGTTTTTCCCTAATGACTTCATTGCATTTCAGTAAAACTTGGATAACAAATTTCCATTGTTCACCAGAATTTCAGGGTAAATAAAAAATAAGAAAATAAAAAAATCACAGCACATGAGTATCTGTGACCCAGCACACTCTATTATAAGATAATATAGGTGGCTAACACTGTTGTCTTATATCTCATTTATTACTAATAGAGACAAGCTCATGAAAACGTCCTCGAACTTCGATTTCTGGCGAACTAATTTCACGAGGATTTTACAGAAGGATTTCAAATGCGGCATTCATTCATGCAGCCCTGGGAATCCTCCTGTGTGCGATCCCCGGGCACTAGAGGTTAATTAACCTCTAGTGCCCAGGCATCACAGTGGATTTCCAGGGCTGCATTCATTAATGCAGCCCGGGGACTCCTGTGTACGATTCCTGGCACTAGAGGTTAAATGGGGACAAGTCTCCCTATTCAAAACCTCTAGTGCTTTCTGATTGGCTGAGGAATAGAAAATCCTTTCCTCAGCCAATCAGAGAGCACTAGAGGTTTTGAATGGGAAGACTTGTCCCCATTTAACCTCTAATGCTGGGGATCGCACACTGAGCTGATTAATGAATGCAGCCATGGCTGCATTCATTGATAAGCACAGCCCGCAATTTTTTTTTAAAATAAAATTCTATCTCGTTTGGCGAATTTACACTGGCCGTTCTCGCTTACAATTTCAGTAAGCGAGAACAGCAGAATTCACCGCAAGGTCGAGTTTTAAAAACGCGCTCGCTCATCCCTAATTACTAAAAAAGAAAACTCAACAGCTAAGGTCTGATTGTGTGATTTTAGCACAGTGCACAAGGGTGGAAAACAACAAAAACAATTAATTGGTGTTAACCCATTGGAAAATCAAAAAGGGGCACGGTGCTCACACTTGCACCCATTGAGTTGATGATAACCATGTATGCTGGATATATTATTTGAGACGATACGATTATATTTGCTAGACATTTGATTTATGAAAGTCTAAAAAATTAGATTGATGCAGCTACCATAGTGTGTCCTTCTGAGGAAGCCTTTGGGTAAAACGCGTCAAGGACGCTAATATGGAAAATGTCAGAAATTAAATTGATAAATGTCTGCATATGTAATGTATAGTGGAATAATTAAACATACATATAGGCATATCAGGGGTGTAGTGCGAATGTTAAAATGTACCCAGGTAACATTTTTTTGGTTATTTAGAATATAAAAATTCATTTATCATGGATCCCTCTTTATTTATTGTAGTACTTTTTTGAAAAGTTTAACTCCATGGATAAAAAAAACGCATTTAATTTTACCAAGACCATCAACACAATTTGTTTAGTTGACTGAATAATCCCTATTATTTTGTTTGTGTATAGGGATTTCCAATCATTTTCCATGGTGTGCTGGGGAAAGATGAACGAGAAGGAAACAGTCCATCCTTCTTCAATGTCTCTGAGATTGAGGTTCTCATGTCTTATCTCAAGTCTCTGCTAGAGACACAGAAAAAGAAAGGAATAGCAAGGATCTCACCCAAGGAAATTGGTGTAATTTCCCCATATAGGAAACAGGTACAGTCAATAGGCTGGGAGTAAATTGACATCTTATTTATCAGCAAAGTATATGCTGTCCGTTTATGCCAGCCTTTTGTTGAATTTCTTTAATGTTCATTAAATGCTGGAGAACTATGAAGGTAAAATGATCAGTTTGAACCAAATATTTTGTGTTACAAAAATGTTATTCAACAAGGGTTGTCAGTCCTTTTGTATATAAGGTACAATTTAAGTTGTTCTGCTAGCAAAAATGGGTCCAGTTGTGATGTTAATTAGAACCAGTGATCTCTTTAAAAACTTTTACAAGAATTCACTGCTGTGCTTTGTGTACTAAAGGGGGTGCCTCTTAGGGGGGAGTTACCTTTTTGTACTCCTCCCTCAGTTCCATTGCCTTTAGAAATTAAAAAACTTTTTTTGGTGCTACTGAAGAAGTACTTTTGTAAAAGGCTTTTTATATGGTATAGGTGGAAAAGATTCGGAAAGCAGTAGACAAAGAACTTAAAGCTGTTCCGGAAGTCAAGGATCTTAAGGTAGGACAAAAATAGCATTATTATGGAATGTTGCAGCATATTTTCAAACTGCCAGCCCTCAAAATTTGTGCTCATGTATATGTCACTTTGGGGTCTACCATTAGAGGATGCTAATGTTCTGCATATTATGTGGTGTGGGCAATATTTGGAAACTTGTGTGACATACATTTCCCCCCCAACAATGACTTTAAAAGAATGTTTTTTATAATAAACTGAAGTATAGGTGGGAAAACATGCTTTTAAAGTTGTAAAATGTTTGGTTTATTTACTGGTAACGTGCTCCCATAGGTCTCTTTGATGATCACAATTTTAGTGATGTTACGAAGCTTGGAAAGGGCAGCTTTAAAATGTTTTTTTTCCAGCTACATTTTAATTTTGATTTCCAGAAAAACAGCCTCATTTGTTTTTTTGTTTAACACGTGCACAAAAATCCTTCTGGCTTTCTTCTCTCCAGCAATTTTGGTGACATTACCATAATTGGTGGCATTGCAATTAACTTAGTTGGCTTCCGTACATTTTTCTGCAGGATAAAAGCTGGTCTAATTTTTGTAAAAATGTTGGCATTTATGAAAATTAGGAAACTTGAATTCTGTATTCTTACAACAGGTTGGATCTGTGGAGGAGTTTCAAGGTCAGGAACGGAAGGTGATTCTCATATCCACAGTACGAAGCAGTAGGGATTATGTCAAGATTGATGAACAGTTCGGTCTTGGTTTTCTGACAAATCCTAAGGTAGATATCTATGTTTTTTTTGTCAATACAAGCTGTGCTGCACCTGGTTTTCTAGGATGGGTATTTTAGCAAACATTCTAAAATAAAGTCAATCATCCTAATGTATTCATAAAATTAATTATGGTTAAAAAATTATTCAGAACAATATTGCACTTCTTTAGTTTGTTGAAATCCATTGGTGGACCCACAACCTCTGATTTGCTATCACTGAAGTAGTTTTGATTGCATATTGTATGGTTGGCTTAGTTCTGTGTTTTTGTATGTAAAGAAACCTACATACCCCAAGATGTTAATGCGAGTAAAGGAGATGAAAAAGGAACTAAGAATAAAAGGAAAACATGGATGGAAATACAAAATCTCATCTAAAATACTTTATTACATATACATATAACAGGTTGAATATTCTATTTACCTACAATTTTTTTTTTCTTTTTTACAGAGGTTTAATGTAGCCATAACCAGAGCAAAAGCCCTCTTAATTCTGGTGGGAAACCCAGTCATACTTAGCAAAGATCCGTACTGGTCACGGTAAGTATTTTAGATGCATTTTAGAAGCTAGCGGCTAGCACAATAACATATAGGTGAGAAAGTTTGAGGACTTCTAGCCCCCTAGTAAATTTAGCCAAAATGTCTTTTCGTGCTTTTAAAAGTTTTTTTGTTGAATCATTTTTGTTATACAGTATGATTTCATAACCTTTTTTGTATATGTTTTTTAAATCTGATGTATTTCTGGGGACAACTTTAAATATGTATCCCCAATATTTTAAGGGGTTTATTTATAAATGATTTCCCTGTGAATTTGTCAAAATTGTTTGCTGAAAAAGGTTCATATCAGTCTACTTTACCTATTTCAATGCATATTAAAACAATGACTTTTTCTGCCACCTAGTTGGTCAGTTGTCAAAGTGCACAGAAGTCACAATAGTAAATGCTGTTTTCCAGTGAATTATTGAACAAATTTAGGTCGAATTTTCAGGGGAGTCAATGCTCCCTTCTCTAAGTGTACATACTAAACCCAAGGGCTGTTTTATTTAGAGCTGGAATACATATAGCTTGGACCAAAACCTAGGGCCCTGGTGGATGTTCAGAAGTCCCTGCCACAACCTTCATGCTTTAGCAGTAAACCAATGGCCTGTTATTAAACACAAAGATACGCTTGTTAGCATTTGGTATGTGATGATGATTTTTATTTTCAATTTGTCAAAGTACTTTTTTTTTTTTACTGGGTATCTTTCAATATGTTTTTCTAGCCATATTATTTGTTTCTGGGCTCAATGTACAGAACTTCACCTGCTTATTTTTTCTAGGTTCTTGAGATTCTGTTCAGACAAGGGGGGCTATGCTGGCATCCAGGATGATATCTTTGAGGATATCAATGAAATAGAGTTTACAGAGTTCTTTAGTAACCTTAATATAAACGAGCCACCACCTGGTAAGTATGAACAAAGTATTCAATATTTATTTATTTTTCTTTTCCCAGTCATGCCAACAGGGAGACAGATCTTTGTAAGAGATAGGATACCTAATGTAAACCACTTGCCAAAGGCAGCCTTTTTTCACTCAAGTAATAAACTGCACAGCTGTCCAAACAAACACAAATGCACATGAAAAATCTTCCTAAAAGGGTCCGCTGTATAGAGAGAGATTTATAGGTTTTTAGTGATGACCTCTTTTTAAACTTCTACCTGCCTTGCTTTCTTAGGCTGCAATACTTTCACTAAACCAAAATATTTATTCAGCCGTAGAAAAGAAAGTAAAGTAAAATGTGCTCAGATGCAGTGAAGAGATGCACACAATGCATGTCAGACTATAAAGCGCATGCAAATAAAACAAGTGACTGGCAGATGTGAGCTGATCATTATTTCATGACCACGTTTCTATTTGCACAAAGGCCTACCTTGATTGTGGTTTTCCTTTTAGTGATATCTACAAGTATTTTCCTAACCTTTGTTTATTTGGATGTTGGTACCTAAATTAAAAACTGTAGTGGCCAGCAGAGGGAATATATGAAAGTGTTTTTGGACTGGTATGGTTTAGCTGGACAAGAATTCTTTAAGTGAAATCTCTTGAGACAGAACTGCCTCTTTGACTCTCGGGTTAAAAACCTAAAAATAGGTTTTGTACCTTAAAAAACAAAAAAAATGAATAGTTATTTCTGAATTGTTTGGGGCCCAGGTAACTAAAATTAAGGACCAATTTGTTGTGTAGCAGTCTGAGACTGTTGATACTAAGCCCCTTAACTCTATAAATGTCATATATGTATTTATTATGATTTTGCATGTGTATCTCCCGATATACACTTCAATCTTCATTGTATTTTACAGTGGAAGAGAGTGGTGAGAGTGCCGTGCAGCAGCAGGCAGAGCCAGCCTGGAGGAGTGAGCACTAACCTACCATCCAAGTTACTCACAGAGTACCTACAGAAGACACCCTGAACTTGGCTGCAAAAATATAATCACAAAGTTCTTCAGACAGCTGTCCTGTCATTGGGACTGCTGTTTTTATTTGATGCAGATTGTCTCCTGATATTTGAAAAACTTGAAGAAACTATTTTTTTTCTGAACAATCTTAAAAATGGCTCAGGCAAAACAATGTAGGTATTTAAAATGAGGATGGGTTAATGATGTATTTACTACATAGAAGAACATGTTGCAACATTGGGGGTAGGGGTGGATACAAGTAGTGTTGAGCACTGATTCCTAAAAACAACATACTCTTGGCCTTTAATCATGCTGCACACACATTCATTTTTATTTTATTTGCACTAGAATAACCTTAGGTGATGGTAAAGGTGTAACCTAGGGTAAAGCACCAGGGTAATGGCCTAAGCAGAAAAATTTCATGTTGATTGTTGCCACTTCTTGCTCTGTTTTTTTCTTTTTGTTTCTGATTCTTTTCATGTTGATCAATAAAGCCATCCCCTCCTTAAAAGGGGTCTCCTGTTCATGGCTTTATTAGAACCAGTTTGAGAATTCACCTAATGCATCAACTGCAGGGTATATAATCCATTTTCCAATGTAGACAATTCTTTTTTGCAGCATGGTAAATGGAGGTACTATCCCTGCCTTGTCACCACACCTGGTTGTTACTGAAAGCACTGTTTATATCAGAGCTGGTATGTAGCCCTGCACATAATCACAATTGTTTTTATAATGATTCCCAGCTAGCTAAGAATATCTCTTTGCAGAGCAATGGGGCCATTATATGATCCAAATTTTCTCCTTTAGTATTTAATGTAAAATTGATGCACTGATGAAAAGCCATGTAAAATCTTTGTGAATAGGTTTCTGTTATAAGTTTATCTATTTTTGTTTTATCATTATGTGGTACCATTGCAGTATCATGAAAGCCCATAAACATTACTTTACAGTGTATGTCCATCCATTTTTTTTTTGTAAAGACCAAGATAGGGTTAAAACCCTAATATTAACCCCAAGTTATTTTTGTGCTGTCCCTCCACTGTTGGGGAAAATGATCTTCCTATCCTAAACCATAAATCTATTATTTCCCAGTTAATGGTTGGTGCCCAAAACATTTGGGGTTTCTCTTACTTATTGCTCTAATGACAGACACTCTTTATGTAGAGATTCTGTAGACAAGGAGTCCATGCTTATCTCACAGAAGCATTATTATGTTATCTTTTTGAGACTCTTGTCTGAAGGATGGATGGCGAGCTTACCATGACCTACCATGACATACGTCACATGATCACACCAAGCCTGAGTCTGGACAGCAATATCTAATCACCAGGGTAGTTTTTATATTTTGTACTGCATTTGTTCTAATGTAATTTAATGTTAAACACCCAATTATTGGTATTTTTTAAATCTATGGCAGGGAATTGAAAATAAATGTAAAATAATATTGAAATTAAAATATTTTGTAAAATAAAACTAAAAAGTAAAATATTTGTTGTATACTAATAATCTGGACTACCTGGAAGAAGACACTTTTTCATTGTTTTTGTTTGTGGCTACATTGTATGTAAAGTATGGGTTATAAGGCTTATTTGTTTTCATTGTTATACTGAAACTTGAAAATACATTTTTATATTTGTGCAAATTAAAGAATAAAATTAATATTTGTTATTTTTGCTGAGTTACCTGTCTCAGTACAAGACATACAAGTATTTTTTTTTTTTAGCTGACGTTATTCCTGAGTGATATCCCAATACAGTTTTGGGTTCAGTCTACCACATTAGACTGGTTTATTATTTCCCTGAGGATCAGCTTTAAGATACAAGACTTCAATAAAGCAGCTTGAACCAGGAAGCTTTAAAGAGCTCGATGTATACAATGCAAAAGATCCAGCTAGGACTTGGAGCTCTACAAACAGGTACCACTCTCCATCTTTGGTTTTTCTGTGTAGTATTTGAGCGTTTTTAGTGTTATGGGAATAAGCTGATGGGCACACCATTTTTAACTGGTATTACAACTACAAATATCACAAAAATAATTGTAATGACATTTTTCTTGCATTAAATAAATAAAAAAAAAAGAAAAGCAAAATGTTGATGCTCATACGAGAGAGAGGGACCAGAAGTTCAGGGCACAATAAAACACTGGCTGTCAGGGCTGGAGAAAACTTTCCATCAGCATCAAAGACAATAATATATTATACATTTTACTCATCTGGAAGAGCAAACACAGGATACAACGTTTACTCTATTAACAAGGAAACAGAATATTTCAAAAGCTCTAGTACCATCTAGAGGAGATTGATGATCACTGTATACCGGCCTTCTTAGTGGCTGTTACTTAGTAAAGTGTAGAGACAAATTTATAATCCTATTTCTGTGCTATTTGTAACATAATTAAACCTTGGAACTCAAACATTCCAAGGCGCACATGAGATTTTAACATTTAGGCAAAGCAAAAAATATCAGGATTTAGTTAGTGTTACAAATTTGTGATAAAACAATGCAAAAGGAAGTGCAGGTGTCCAGGTTTATGGTATCGATCATGACTGCTCTTTCTTTTTTTTTTTGGATATGCTACTTGCCTCTTGGAAATTGAATACTTGATGGTCAGTGACAAAACAAAACAAGACAAACAAAAAGTCAGAAGTCCTTATAGCTATTCCTGTTCCAGGTGAAGAGGATTGCCATATAAGCCATCCAGTTCTAAAAGAAAGATCAGAAATATAAACATCCGTTTGTCACAGGAAAAGGTTCATTTAAAGGAAATCTTAAGGTTTATAGGCAAGGACATACTTGACCAGTGACAGACCCTGCCAAAAAGGAAACATTTTAGTGCCGACCACCACCAGTGACAGAGCTTGCATCGGTGTCAGAATAACCCCACAGTGCAGAAACCATAAGTGATAGACTACTCATAGTGACAAACCCCCTTTCAGTGACCTTACATGCCTGAACCTCTGTCCTAGCACTGATTCTCAACTTTCCCTGAACTATTGGGTGCTTTAGCATGATGTGGAGATATTATTAGGTGGGTAGGGCTAAGCTAATGATTTTTAGAAGGAAATGAAGACAAAAGGTACAATAACATACATAGTAAATCATCCTTTTTGCATTAGGTCTACTTTAAATCTCTCTCTAACTTGAAGACAGTTAAAGTAGAAGCATTAGTTATATAACAGAGTGTTCAAAATGCCTGCAGCCTTTATGTCATGGCCAATTCAGAATTTAATTTCTAGTGACAGATTTTCTTTTCTTTTTAATTGTATTGATTTAATTACAGATCTGTTTCAGATGACTGCTCTCCTAGTGTACAGAGTGAGTGCAATGACAAGGCTCTTTGGAGATTTAAGCTAGGTACACAGGTGCAATAATTGTCATTAGAAAATGAATGACTAACGATTATGCGCGATTA
Source organism: Pyxicephalus adspersus (assembly GCF_032062135.1). NCBI lineage: Eukaryota > Metazoa > Chordata > Amphibia > Anura > Pyxicephalidae > Pyxicephalus > Pyxicephalus adspersus. Next base: position 121,288,388 of record NC_092858.1, read on the forward strand.
TTTTGAACAATCTATTATTGTTGTGCACAATTCACAATTACTATTGTGCACAATTCTGTACATGCTGTGTCGATACAATAGTTCAAATATAACCCACCAATAATATACACTCGCTAGATAGGATCGTTTTAGGGATGCAGGAGGTGACATGTAAAGGAGAAAATGTACTGCAGAACAACCCACAATCACTGAACAAAAGATTGCAAACAATCATCGCCCAATCAGATCCGCTGGTCGGTCGTTTCCAGAGACATTTCTCGTTCATCTGCGTCGTTATGCGCTTTTTTTGTTAACGATTATCGGACGAACAGTCGTTAAGTCATTTGTTTCCAACGATAGTTATTGCACATGTGTACGCAGCTTTAGTGATGGCCCAATAAAAGTGATCAACTGCACAACCATTACATGTAACCCCTATGAACAAAACTAAACATATTTAAACCATTGTTAGAATTTGTTATATCTGTTTGCTGCAAATGAAAAAAAAAACAATTGTTGCTCTTGTCCTGTGTCTTAACAAAACTCTTGTGAGTAGTACAATAGACCCTGTGCAGGACTAACACTGCTTAGTCCAAAAATATGTTGAGTGCTGTCAACCCACAGCAGTGCTTAAAGTGCAAGTAAATTCACCTTTCCTTGCTCCCTCAACATCACTTACATATTATCTGGTCCCCTTCTGGGTTCAGGATCTTTGGCCACCTTGACTTGCCAGGCTGGAACTCCAGAACTGCTGCACATATGTGGGTTATTTATTTTGGCACTAAGAATGTATTCCAAGAATGTAAAATTGGCGGAGTATGTGAAGCTCAGAAGATTGGAACATACTGGTAAGTTTGTGGTACCATTGAAAAGACATAACATTTAAAGAACTTGCTTGCCACCATTTTTTTTTTTCAAATTGAATTCTAATTTAACCTCTCTGGTGGTATTCCCGAGTGTGGCTCAAGGTGAATTTTCCATACCCAAAGCGGTAACCCCAAGCTACAGTCGTAGTGGAATTGCCAGGTAGTTTAAAAGTCCTAAATGGTTCCCTTGTTCCAGCGGCGTTCTCCAGCAATGCCTATCATCTTCTTCCCCCGGCGTGTGAACGTTGGGGATGCGAGGCCAGGGGAAGCAGATGCTAGCTGGGCATCTGCTCGCGAGTGCGTGGCTAGGAGGTGGGAAATTTGAAATACTAAGTGTTTTTCAATGTACCACTTTTATATTTAAAAATACTTAGTATTTACACCACCAGGGAGGTTAAGAACCAAGACCCACCAGTTTCTGCAATTGCATGGGCTTTATTCATGTCCATTGCTGGCACTGCTTGCCTGGTCCAGCTGCCTTCTGATGACATTCTCATGGTGATCATTCTTCTGCAAACTAAGAGGATCTCAATTTGGACAGTCAATTGGAAAGTGTGCACATCTCTGACCAGGCACTCTGCTTCTTTTCCTTACAAAGAGGACTATTGGTCTTCTATTGTGTGACCTGCAACCAAAGTGAAAAAAAACAGAGAAATGTGCATGTATTGGAAATATGTACTGCGTATACTATTGAAAAAAATTGTTTATTTTTTGCTGCCTGTGTCACAATGAGCCAATTTTACTTCCTGCCTGGTGCACAGGGGGGAGACTATAGTCAGCAACAAAAACCTACATGGGTTTAATGCTTTTATATTGTAAACATTTTTGACTATACATACACAAATCCAAAATGTATCGATTCATCCAATGGTACAACTAAATACAGCACCCATTACACCAATCCTCAGCTTTGGAGTCAAGTAGCTGCAAATGCAGCCCTACTTGGGCTTTGGAAATAAATGCCAGTGAGCCAAGGCAGGCACCTTTTGGCTTGGGAAAAACACTAACCCAAACATTAGATACATTCAGCTTGATTTAATAAAACTCGCCAAGACTGGAAAGGATTTACTTTCAACAGTGAAGCTGGGTTCGGGTAAGGATTTAAAACATTTGCTTACAAATAGCAAATGACTTTTAAGGAATCTATTCCAGGTTTGCTGGATCACCCAGCTTTGCTGAAGAAAGCGATTTATTAGAAAGGGAAGATTAAATGCCTAAAACTAAAGAAAGGGGTTGCAGATTTCCTCATCTGCAGATTTCCTAAAAGGTAACATCCAGGGAGTTTAGGCTTTAATATAAGCCAACAGTACACAAGGACATAAAGCAATGCTCTATAATACTGTAATATTTTATATGTATTATTTTACCCCTTGAAATAATTTTTAGGTTTTGTAGAGTCCCTCCTAAAAAAGATTGTACTTTAGTGCTCATGGTACAAGATGCAGTTTTAAATAAAAGAAACAACAAATGTGTGCACCTAGTATATCCAACACCCAGGGCATATAGATTTGTTGGAAAAAAGTATTTCCAATAATATTCAGAAAAATGTGGTCTGAGTAGACGGCAGTGAAATTCATTTTTTTTATTGTGTTTTCGTCATTCCCTGCTCTTTTCTTAAGCAAAGGACACACAAACAATAAGAACTTGGTATCTTTCATTTCTACTTCTGCTATGTATTATTAGGCCACATAATCAGAATAGAATTTGCAGAATATTTTATTTTTGATCAGCTACAAACTCTAGTTTCTAGTAACTATGAGAACTCAAGTTAATATACCCCTTAACCAGAGTAGTTTAGGGAATAACCTACAGCCCAATCTAGATATTTTTCCATGATGTCATGAGAGTGGTTTTTCCTCAGGGCACGCAGTGAGAAGAGGGATTGATAGGATTATTAAATTTAAGGTTCAAGCAGATGTAAGGCTAGGTAAACACGTGCAATAGTTATCATTTGAAAATGAACGATCAACGAATTTTCTTGATTATTTTGAACGATCGTATTGTGCACAATTCTGTACATGCTGTAACGATAGGATCGTTCACAATAATCCACCAATAATGTACACACTAGATTCGATCGTTCGAATGCAGGAAGTGACATGTGCAGGAAAAAATGAATAACAGAACATTCCACAATCACTGAACGAACGTACATACAATAGATTACGAACAATCGTCGCCTAATCAGATCTGCCGGGACGGTCATTTGTTTCCGGTGAGATTCCTCGTTTGTCGGCGTCGTCGTGCATTTTTTTTGTTAACAATTATCGAATGATCTGTTGTGGATCGTTTGTTTTCAACAACAATTATTGCACGTGTGTACGCAGCCTAAATGTGAGGGAGAGATATTCGAGCCAATCAGATTTCTTGCATACACATGTGGTGACAAAAAAGAAAAGATAAAGTCATCAGTCTTTTGCTGCTCCTTGGCATAATAATCAATTCCAAACTGTATTGAAGTTGTGTAGTTGTCTTTAATGAGTGTTTTGAGAGTAAGGTAAAAAAACATTTAGTATTTGTCAGCATTAAAGTTTTAACTGTTACTACTAAAAGACAGGGCAAAGTCTAAAATGATGGTGGTAGGTTCACCTTAATCAATCCAGTTGTTTCAGCAAAAGCTGGTAGAAATTGCTTGGAGTCAACATCTTATTTTCCTTTAAAACCCATTCAAATTATTATGTTGTGGTAACGTGGTGCCATTATTTTTGAATCACACTTGAATACACCTCAACAATGTGATTTTGTGCTGCCAGCATCACAAAAATAAAAATTGTGACTTCCTCTTGTTTTTATGTGCATTATGGTGTGTTGGCTGTCTGGATAAATGGACCACAACTTAGTGAAGATGTAAAGAAGTTTTAAATGTCATTTGTCACCCCAAATAATTCTCTATTATTGCTACTCCCAGAACTGCAAGCCATATAAAGAAGTTTACATTTCCACCCCTCTTGTGTTTAAACTTCATGTCGGTTTGGTTTGCAGCACAAATGTTGCTCTAGGAACCCATCCATTGAGCAAGAAGAAACACACAAATTAAAATACCAGTTTGCATTTATTTTTTCATTGTACATAGGTTTATTTTTCTTTACATTCGAAAAAGTCACGTGTGTCGACTTCCATCTTTTACAGGCAGTCAAGGCAGAAAACAGAATACAAAACGGACAGACAAACAAGTAAACAAAAGTTATCTTACAATTAGAAGCTTTATTTTTATAAAGAAATTTCAAAAGGCAAAAATTGTAGGACACAAGCTGAAGGTCTCGAGAAGATAAAGCTAAATCTGAATTTGTTTCTTTCAAAGCATGGAAAAAAAGAAAAGGAAAAAGAAAAAAAAACTTTCAGTAGACAAAGCACAGACAGGTGGGTTTTGCAACACAGTAAAACCATCTATCAAAATGCTGGTGTATAATGTGTGCATTGTTTAGCAATAGTACAGGGATAAGGTTTGTTTTCACGAAAGCAGAAAAGGGAGGAAGCAAATGGTTTACAGGACAAGTCTGATAAATAAAAGAATAGATGTTACCCCCCTCCAATATTATAGTGACTTAGACGCTGGTACATGAACATGGCAGAAAAAGTAAGTAGGTGCAACTGTACCTGTGTGTAAGAAAAGCCTATATGGCCTAAATATGAAAACTCTACAAGACTTCAAAAAAATCATACATCCTGAATATATTATTACATCACCAATAGAAAAAAATCTTGTGCAGTGGTGATTGTGGTAGTTACGATAGAGGTATTAAAGTCAAAATTCATGTCAATCAACTTCTTGATTGGTTTACTAGGGGAACTTATATAATTAATTCAAAACACAAACTTGTACAATGGAGATGATCAAGCTTCATGAATGGAAAGTGAAGGAAAGGAATATAACCAAGATGCCGTGTTCTTTGTTTTAATCAGTGCTAAAAAGACAAGTTGAAGTGCTTTCTTATGTACTTAAGACCGCTCTTTCCCCAAATCTTTCTATATGAAGCCCTTTGTGAGATTTTGGCACAATTCTGTTTAAATAGCAACAACATGCAAAGAGCCTAGACTAAACAATTAAACAATTGCTCACCCATGCAAATTCATTAGCTTATGCACACACTTATGCTAAGTAAAATTGTTTTATTTTTTTTCATCTTGAATTTGTTTTATCATGATGGTTGTAATGTCCATTACCAAAAAAATATATATGTAGTGAAAGTGGTGCAAAAGGGGCAACTTCAAAGGTTATTGTTGCAAAGTGTCTAGAATTTGTTTTGAGGAAACCAGGGCAAAAGAACGCAGCTTCTTTTAGTAGCATCTCATTGCTCTACCTACAGGCAACATAAGTTTACACAAATTCCTATCACTGGGGTGACTATAGCTGTACCAACACAGCAAACAGGTCCTTCCTAATCTGTTTTAGAACGTGCTGGAAATACATACAAAGAAAGTTACAGTGATTGCCGAATGAAGACCAGCAAGACACATTCTTTGGCTTTGGCTTCACTGAAATGATAACACCAACACTTTCTTCAAGAGAATCAACTGCACCCATTCACAGTCTTGGTCAAATTTAATTTCCTTCAACTGCACCCTTTTACAATCTTGGCAGAATTACTTTCCCCTAGACAGTGTGTGGAACTCCCAATTTCCTGCTTCTATTGGGTACTGAAATGGGATCCCATGCATCAATTTGTCATTGCACAGGAGGGCCCAAAACACATATTTCAAGAGATTAGGTATAGTACATACCTGCCTACTTTAAAATACCAGAAAGAGATTGTGATATGCTATATGGGGTCCTGCCCTATAGGCTACATACCTCCCACTTAAATGACAAAGCTACACAACACCATCACGATAATTGTCATTATGCAGGGTAATGCCAAACAGAAATTATGACTGGAGTAACAGAATAGTGCAACTTGCTTGTAGATAATATTGTGCTATGGAAGAATTACACATCATGTACACACATACCTACGAGGTCTACAATGCCTTAAGGAAAACCTCGCTCGATTGTAGTTTCTATTTGCTGCCATACAACACAAAATGGCATGGAGTCCTAAACCAGGCCTTTGGGAAGGGGATTTTTATGGAAGGTGTAAAAGATCTAAAGGAGATCAAGAATATGGCACGGAAAAATCTCCCAAAATCCTATATGTGCTTTTCACTTCCAGAAAGATATTTTTTTTCAGGAGTTTGGATTAGTAGCGGGTGCAGGAGGCACTGCATGTACATTCAATGCTTCCTGAAGACTTTTCCGCACACCCAAACCTGCCAAACTCTAGATAGATGTTTAGGTGTGAAACAAATGGAAAAAAACAAAGAAACAAGAATACATACATTTACAGTACAAACGGTGCATATAGCTTGTTGCTGCTGGAGTCTCTGGCATCAAATAGCAGGTGCTGCAGCAGCAAATACAGCTATGCGCTTTGTTCTTCTCTTGGTCTTCCCAAAAGGATCTAAGACTTTGCTTATAGGATGGAACAACGTTGCTTCTTCCTGTGTTTCCGGACTTGCAAGGCTGCTCGTGTTGCCATTTCAAATACTTCTCGCACACCATCCTTTGTCTTGGCAGAGCATTCAAGGTAACCAAAAGCATTAATGCGGTTTGCCATTTCCCGTCCATCTTCTGGCTTAACAGGCTCCTGAAAAACCAAAAGCATTCATTATTTTTACTCAATAAATAGATGTTTACACTAGTTTCTTACAGTTAGCAGTCTCAATAAAACATCAGGCCATTAAATAGGTTCTCATTTGCTGCCATTGTCCTTTGCTTTGGACAAAATGGGGAAGGCAAAGAACTATTACCTGTTTTTTTCTGCAGTCTTCCAACTGAGGGGAGCACTCTTAATATTCCCTTAGTATAGGAAGCTATTGAAAATTCTTCCAGTAGGGTGGGGGTTTTTTGTTTGTTTTTTTATTAAAGAGGTGAGACGGTAAATGCTATTAATATTGATATAAAATCCACCAAGTCTTATACACACAGAAAAAGTAAGGTCCAAGACACAAAAAAATAAAGCCGATATTCTTGGATTTACCCACACCCGCTTGTTTGAGTGGATTACTGTCCATGTAGGGAAATACAATTTTTCTCAATTGCCTTTTGTGATTTTGTAGGAAACAGAGAGGTGTAGCTAACATGTCATAATCTGCCTGTATGTCCTGGTTTACAAGGATGTTATTTTAAAAACACCCATAATGCTCATTTAGCCTACAAAAATGCCAATTCGGAGTCAATTCGTTTTAAAGGGACACTTGGTGGTGTTTAAAAAAAATGAATGGGTGCTTTAGAGTGACCAAGGGTTGCATTATCTTTGAAGCTCAAAAACATCTCTTTGTGTACTAGCATATTAAAATCATTGAAAATTTCTACATGGTCATTTAAATGCACTGGGCCTCAGTGTTATCTAAACATGAAGTGTACTGTTGTAGTCACTTGTAATGGGACCTTACTCCAGCAGAAATGTGCTAAAGAATCAGTATGTCTCTGTGTTACGAGTATTTACTATCTAGCCAATCAGCAGGCTTGAGAGGTCTTCTGATGCATGCAGGGAGATGTATTATTTAAAGTGCACCTAAACCGAGAAAACAAAAAACATTTCTTTAGTTTAAGCACTAAACTACAGGGTACTTGCGTTGTGTCTCTTAGAACCCGACTCTGTGTATGGTGCTGCTGCACACAGAGCCAGACGCTGGGGATAATGTACACACAGGAGTCAAGTCATCCAAACAGTGAAGAAGAGAGCGGTCTCCAGAGAAGTCGGCCATGGAGCCAGTCTGTGAAGATGGCTGCTCAAATGCCTGCAGCAATGACAGTACCTTCGTGGGCGACTGCGCAGGTTAAATATCTGCCATAATAGGCAAGTACGCTGTTGTGCTGGTCATCCCTCGTAGCTTTCTGCCTGGTGAGAATGCTCTTGTAAGACCTATCTATCTTTCTCTCAGGCCTTTAGGAATATGGACCACAGCACCAGGATAACCTTGTTATGTTGCCTCTTATTGATGTTCCATGTTGGCCTGGAAATAGCAAGTTGGCAGCTGACGCCATGATGTAGGTGGTGAATGACTGGTTGAGTGGAAGGACTGCACAGGAACACACAAGGGGTCTGTCGCAGAGGGGAATCTGTCCCTGGGGTGACTTTCGAGGAGAGGTGGGACTGCCAGTCTGAATCTGTTAAGTGGGCCGTCACTGAGTTAGGGAGTCAAATAATGTGATTTGTTTAGAATGCTCGTATGCAACTTTTATCTATATTTTTTATTTTTAAAGCACCATAAACCTAGAACTAAAAGCAGCTAGGCTTATGGTGCATTAAAACAAAAAATTGTTGGGCATTTTTTCTGGATCACGGATGCTTAAAAATATTTTCACCAGGACTGTCATGAACTAGGAAAGTTTGGGAACCATTTCCTTATACTTTTCCCACTTTGTTGCTCTGTTCAATGCTCCAATGGGACCAGACAAGACAAAAATAGGTTAAATGAATAAACAATTTTTAAAAAAATTGGTAGCATTTCTGCTCCCATACCCGTTTTACATACTCGTCCTAAGCATTGGTTTTTAGAAATGTAATATTTTTAGAAAATATTGGGGTGCAGGTTACCCAGAACATCCGATGGAAAACTTTGACCCATACTAACATGTTGCTAATGCCTACCTAGATGTGCAGTAATGTAAGTTTAAAGTCTAACAACTCACCTGTTTCATTTTTGTTAGCTCCCTTCTAGTGTGTTCATCATTTCGGAGATCCTTCTTGTTACCAACTAAAATAATGGGCACATTTGGACAAAAATGTTTTACTTCTGGTGTCCACTTCTCAGGAATGTTCTCTAAATGACAAAAAGAGAAAATAAAGTTGGCGAGTTCCACATAAAAAACCTTTAACACCTAGCAGTGTGATCCAAATAATCCAAAAGATTTAAATACCAGAATTCTGTAAGTCATTACTGATTTTACTTTGAAACTATGCAACTTAAAAAGGTATAATCGCTTTGCATGGACATTATTCTTTAAAAAAAAAATTTTTTTACATCCAAAGAAAAGTTTGAAATTGACATTTTTGTGGCGCTGACTTGCAGTGGGTGCCTGGATATGGCATACACGAACAGGCGTTCTTTATTACCAGATTTAGGAGAATATTGTGGGCAAGCTTTCAAGGATCAGATGAACATAAAACTTGATATTTACTTATAGACCAGCTTCACCTTTTTGCCCAAATCATTCTTCCCTCACAGCCTTTCAATATACATTTTGTATTACATAGTTGAAGGGGCCGTAAAACGGCACTGTGTAAAATGACACTTGCCGAGTTTCTGTTAGTGTCATTAAAAAAGTTCAATGTAACATTTATTTATTGCCTTCATATGTATATCAAAGATGTGACATTTGTAATGAATTGAAGAAGATCCTCAGTGCAAATATAAGGCCTGCTTCTGTGCCAGCTTCTTCTACCCTAGCAAGTAGGAAAACACAACTTTAACAAGGATTTCTTTAAAAAATGACTTAAAAAAAAAAAGATTCACCTCTGCCCTGGACTGAGAGGTGTGGATGAAGTCACCACACTTTACTGCCGCCACCAAAGCTCTTAAAATCCCATGGTAATGCATTCCTGCAATGGGCTGGGATGCATTCGCATGGAATTTCAAGTGCCCAGCTATCCCATGAGGCAGGAGTCATGCACGGGGATAATCTATGCTTTCAGACAACTGTAATAGAAGGATGGTACTTCTTTATCTTTTTTAAAATTTTTTTCATTGGATTTGTTACCTCCAGTGTAGTTTGGGCTCTGGGTGGCTTGCAAGTCCACTTACAAGAAAAAATAAAAACCCTTATCAACCTTCTGGGTTCCTCCAGGGTTAAAAGGTTGAAAAATGAGTCAGCCGAATAAAAACTCTGCTGAATCATTCAGGATGGTGGAGTCTAGCTAACAGTCTCTGGGCTTTTCCATGTCTACACAGTTAAAGCTGTTACAGGTAAAAAACAACATGTATGATACACATTAAATATATATTCTTAAGCAAAGGTTGTTGTTGTGATTATTAAGCAATGGGTTTATTGATTTATTAAAGCTCTCCAAGGCTGGAGAGGATACACTTTCATCAGGGAACCTGGGTGATCCAGCAAACCTGGAATGAATTTATTCAATGTCATTTGCTAGCAAATGTTTTCAATTCTGGACCAGATCCATTCCAGGTTTGCTGGGTTACCCAGGCTCACTGATAAAAGTGTGTCCTCTCCAGTCTTGGGAGAGTTTTAATAAATCAGGCCCAGTGTCTCTGGAGTATGCTGATGGTAACAGAATCACAGAAAACCTATCATGAACCTATTTACTGGCATTTGCAAAGCATCAGTGGTTACTGAAGGCAGGGTTATTTTTTTTTCTTTCAAGAGCTGGTGATAGTGCTTAGAAAAGGTGTAAGGGTAAAGATAGAAATAAGTAAACAGTGAATAATTAAAGGAGGAGGAAAGCAGGGCAAAGCAATGGTGAAAGGGTGAAACAGGGCAACAGTTTACTATTGGTAAAAATCATAGTTATTATAGATATTTTACAGATTTAAAAGAAACATACTTTGAGATATTCAGATTCATTCATCACATTTATAGATACATAGATATTTTCTTACCTAAGCTGTCTGGGCTGTCAATTGAGAAACACATCAGAATAACATCAGTATCAGGGTATGAGAGTGGGCGCAGTCTGTCATAATCCTCTTGTCCTGCTGTGTCCCACAGAGCCAGTTCCACCTACATTAAAATAACCTAATTAGTTTGCACAGGAGGAGAGGAAGGATTATAGGATTAGGAATGAACAGTAGAGATAAAGAGAAAAGTGGAACTTGAGAGGTGATCAGCATTTAGCATACACAGATTGTATAACTGGCACATATTCTGAGAAGAATTGGACAGTCAAGCTAAGAACCATACAATTAACGTGTAAAGTGTCTGGGGCCAACTCATTGCACCTTTTATTTGTGCAGAGCTATATTACTATAAAATGTTACAAATGATCCAAAACCAATTGTGCCAATTTAATACAAATACGGTTTAATTGGAATTAGATCCGGCCCTGGCTTGTTCCTTTAGGCTCTTTGTTCAGTTGATCCTCTACTTTGCTTTTGTCTTGTATAAGCTTTACTGTAAAAAAAATGTTTTACATTTGAAATGGTGGCACATGTTTCTTCCACACAGCAGATCAGACTCATCAGATATGGGAAAACTGGCTGCAATACCAAGGAGTCATCAGAAGCCACTGTAACAAGTGGATATCCACAGCCAGATCAAAGGTTTATGTTAATGCCTCATGGGTCACACATTTACCTTCTACTGCTTACTATTATAAAATTAAATTGATATAATCATACTTGTCTTTTGGAACGATTTGAGAAAAGCTCTCCTTTCAGAGTGAACAAGTGCATGCAGCTCATTGTGATAGGATTCTAGTGCGGACATTTACATTCTTTTCCTGTGTTCTGCTGAACATACTTGGATCATTCCCCTGTCTCACTAACACCAAGTCACCATGATGTCCTTCCAAGTCATTGGTGTTGGTGCCATAATGACTCAAATGTAAAGACTATTTTAGCTTCAAATGCAATGTCAGCCAGTTCCTCAGATAATACTCTGCAGTCTACATTGCTTTACAAAATGCACACATGTTGTCACTTAACTCATTTGTTGCACTCAAGGTGACCTCAGCCTCCACTTCTATAAAATAAATTATAGCTACAGGTACAAAAGCTGAACAAATCCCGATTCAACTAGCTACGTACAAAAGCTGAACAAATCACGATTCAACTAATGTTCATAATATATTGTGTGGTTATAAAAGTTGACTAGGACATAACTACCAAAATAAAAACATGGCAGAAGGTGCTATATGCTAGTCTCTGCCAGAAAAACTATTTCCATTATGCCCTTTATGATCCTTTAATCTTAACCACATCAGCAACCTTTACCACTACTGGCTGCGATTTATTATTCTGAATCTTCATTATACTCCATACATAAACAGGTCTCCTAGGAGCTTTTACCATTACTAACCACACAATGACTCTTACTTTAACTCATCATCAGTATATAAGCAATATATTGCTTTGTAAAAGTGTTTACCACTACTATCCACACATTGCTTTTACTGTAACTCATAGTCTTTATCACATTAGCAATGCATTGCCATACAGCCACAGGCAGTTGTTTTGCCATTGCAATTGCTGGCATCGATATCTGTCTTTAGTACAGCACAAGTGGTTCCTGTGGCTGTCTGAATCTCTCTTCGACCCGTCTTTGTATATGTTGCCCCTACCAGGCATTAATACTGCCAAAGTATCCCCCGTGCACAGGCTGGAAGCCCCTTTGGTACAGGGAGCGGCTGAGCCTACCAGCAGCACCTAAGGCTGGGTCTACACGTACGTTTTTAAAAATGCATGTGAACGTTCCTAATGCGTTTATATTCCTTTTTTATGCAGATTTTTTAGCGTTTTAAAGCTTGCCTTTAAAATGCTGGAAAACGTCTTTACCGTGTTTTCCTGCGTTTATGTTTCAAGTGCTAATAAACGTGGGAAAAACGACCCATTTAAATCAATGGAAGCTTTTACCCACATTTATCCTGCGTATTTGGGTGTTTTCCAGCGTTAACCCCACGTTTTAATTTTTTAATTGTTGCAAGCAACGTTATAGATAATGCTCATAAAGATGCCTCAAGGAAACGTCCTGGTGTAGATTAGCCCATTGGAATGCATTGGAATTTCAAACATGGGCTTTTAAAGCTTGGGGAAAACGTCCATGTAGACTAAGCCTAAAGGAAAAAGACTTGACTGGCCACATTCATGACTGCCATGAAACTGTGCAGGTATGTAAACCAACTGAATACCAATGTTAAGGTTTATTGTTGGGCTGGAGGGTTTATTTCTGGCCTGAATGGGGGTGGGGGGGTTATTGCAGGCTGGATTAGAATTACAATTTATTTTAGACCATTGACATAGGGCCTGTGATGAGCAGAATTCAGGGTGCCAAGCTTCTATAGGCTCCTGAGATGTAAATCTGGCCCCGTTATCAAGGAGACCTGACCAATGTCATAGGCACAGAATTAAGGCCTAAGGTCCATTATTAACCAAGAGTCACATTACATACACAAGCACATTTGGATTTTTATATATAATATGTATACAATTAATATATACTTATCACCTAGCAGAATGTTACTTATCTAGCATCTGCCCAATTTCAATACTGTTGAATTAACAATAGCTTTATATTTAAATTTCTACATACAGAGTTAAAGAAACACTCCATTGGTCTTACCTGTTTTCCATCTACTTCAATGTCCGCTATATAGTTTTCGAAGACTGTTGGCACATAGACCTCAGGAAACTGATCCTTGCTGAAAACTATCAGGAGACAGGTTTTCCCACATGCACCATCGCCAACTATCACTAGCTTCTTCCTAATCGCTGCCATTGCTGGAAAAAAAAAGACAATTCTCATTAATTTACAGAACTGCTACAGATTTAAAATATAATATAAAACAAATGCTCTGTACAGAAATTGTTACCCAGTATTTCCAGGTACTGGGGGTGAATGTGGGTTGTTACCCTATGATGGTGCCCATACCGAGCAGCTGATAGCTATACCAAGTACTCACATGACTGGGGAAGTGACACCCTGCTAGTACACCAGCTGTTTGGATAGATGTTGGGAAGGGTTAGAAAGGTTTTATAGTTGTATACAATATGAAGAGATTTCTTCCTTCCTACTGTGTGGTCAACAGGACACCATATGAAGGGCACACATTGACAAAAGTAACAAACCTTTTTACTGCTTTTTTATTGTGGAAACCTTTTACATGTGGTGTTTGTGATTGGAAATAAAATTCAACCCAAATCACTTCTTTCTGACCCCCATGGATAGCAATGACAACCATTCTCCAATCTATCTAAAACTGGGGAGAAAGCATCAAAAATCCATGAACACAACATGACCAAATGCTAAAATTTGAACAATTTTACCCTAGATTGAAGTGCCATACAATATGGGCATTTAGATGGTAAGTGGTATCAAATAGGTGATGGTTTTATTCTTGCTATACAATGTGTGTTAAAGTGTTAATAAATTAAATATTTATTCTGTATAGTTTGTATTTATATAGATGCAACTACACATTTTATTGACGAGGTCAGTCAGATTAAAAACAACATCCATTCTAATGATTTCCATCATTCACAATGCATAGTTGTAGTAGGCAGCAATCCCAAGGTAAACTCTGAATCACTGCACTGACTACCACCATGACTGTATAAATAAACATTTATACAATTATTCACATATGTATTCATCATTTCTAATTCAGAGCCAATGGAAAGTTTATGGTTTGAGGTTAGGTCTTTATGTTCACAGTTCCAAAATACTCAACAAAACATTGTAAATGTACATGTATTTTAAATTTTGCAAAGTGCTGGGTGTCAGATCATCCATTTGTCAGCAGAACAGCAATAGGAGCAGCCACTTTTGGATTGTTTTTCGTTCTTCACTACTTTACGAGACACTGACTTAGAATGACTTAGAATAAGTTCATGTACAAAGACTTAGAATAAGCACTCATCTAATAAAGCAGCAGGACACTGCATATTCATAAGCTTGTAATGTGTCAGTGACCCACTGACAAACAGTCTAACAACCTTGAACTGACAACAAGTGAGCCATTTGAAAAATAAAAAAAAAGAATGAATACATTTTCCTATTGCTGTCCCTTACTTACAAAATGGCACATGAACAAGAGCAAATGGCAGAAGAACAGTATTTCAATGCTCCTGAAACTGTTAGATGAACGGGATTCTCTGGACACTGCAGCTCTTAAGCTATGATCACAGCCCAGGAGTCATGGAGGACAAAAAATTCAAATTTGTACAAGATCGTTCATTACTATGTTCTGGTGGAATAATGAATAAACAAGGACAGCACAGTGAGGCAAAACTCACTTGTCACCCCCCCATACAATAAATCTGGACAAAGCTGCATGTGCAGTGCTCCCTTATTGTCTTACCACTAAAACAGGCCTATAGGCCATGTTCAGAATGTTTGAACATTTTACACTGGGCATTTCTGCTCTGTTCAATGCTTCTTAGATTGTAAGCTCTTCTAGGCAGGATCCTGTCCTCCTCCTGTGTCACTGTCTGTATCTGTCTGTCATTTGCAACCCCTATTTAATGTACAGCGCTGCGTAACATGTTGGCACTATATACTGTTTATTAATTTCCCATTCACTATGGGTGGCCATGGTTTAGGGGTGGCACCTCACCTCTACAATAGCCATCTGAACATAGCCTTAAGGAGAGTGAAGATAAGCAGTGCGGTTGACAGGACAGGTAAGTATATCATTTCTTCTTTGCTCATTTACATAGGTGACGGTTATTTCATAACAGATATACAATGGGACAATATTCTGTGCTGGCATTAACAGTTGGGAGTTAATGATGGCTGACAACGACCATTATTCAACAAAATTTGGCAGCAGAGATTTGTAAGTGGAAGTAACCAAAAAAAAAAACAGTTGCTGGGTGTCCTATGCCCCAAGGCGAAAGACAAATACAAAGAAAACAGCTTCAGCAAAGTTGTCCGTGTGTAGCTGGGGAGCAGCAAGAAAGGACATGGAGCTTTTCTAACTGGCTACCCCCATCCCATCCAGAGATCAGTTTGAAAAAGGCATGATGAGACAGCTTTTTTAGTAATAGGTTCCCACCATGCCTTTTGAAACTGATCTCTGGGTGGGATGGGGGTAGCCGGCACTCATCACCTTTCAGTGTAGTGGATTCTTCAGTGATTTAACAGGAAAATTTGCAGTGTCTGCATCCCTTTAGAACCATCATACCCTTTAATAAGAATCTCATAAAAAATGATAGCACTCCTTAAGGTAGCAATATTAAACTGACTTGGAAAATTACAGTGATTTCAGATTGAAATTCGAAAGGTAATTTTTTTTAACAACATTAAATAACAAAATGGCTTGTGTAGCAGTTTTGTATGCCATAATAATGTAACACAATTGGAGCTTTTATAAAGGAAAAGGAAAACTGCTAGGTGATCTGGTTGTTTAGCATGAATAGTGCCCATGGAAACTGCTGGTGCTTTATAAATACTATTTGATTATATGAATACATATACATACTCAATGCAAAAAAAAAAAACAAAAAAAACTTACTACTTCTATGTAATTAAGAACATCAAAAGAGACACTGTCGGCTTGCCTACGCAAGGCAGGCATGCAAGGGGAAGTGTCTCTGAACTGACCCTCCTTAACAGGTAAGTGTTCTCTTAAAGTTCCTCCAAAGCTGTCAAGAATATAAACGTGGCCTAGCAGCCAATCACTAGGTCTAAGCACTGTGCGTTTTTGGAGAGTGGACATGATGTTAGCACCCCCCAAGAGCTTACACAGCTAAACAATCTGATGTCACAGCTCCCCTGGGTCTTCACAGCCAGCACCAAGATGCATGGGTATACAAAAGTACAACAAAGATTTGCTTCCCTTGGGCAGGGTTGATTGTATGTGTATGTGTAGGGCAGCACGGTGGCTCAGGGGTTAGCACTCCGGCCTTTGCAGCACTAGGTCCCAGGTTCGATCCCCAGCCAGGACATTATCTGCATGGAGTTTGCAGGTTCTCCCCGTGTCTGCGTGGGTTTCCTCCGGGTACTCCGGTTTCCTCCCACATCCCAAAAACATGCAGTTAGGTTAATTGGCTTCTCCCTAACAATTGACCTTAGACTACATTAATGACTATGGTAGGGACATTAGATTGTGAGTTGCTTTAAGGGACAGTTAGTGATACGACTATGGACTATGTACAGCGCTGCGTAATATGATGGTGCTATATAAATACTGTATAATAATAATACCCCTGACCACGATCTAAAGTCGTATGGGGGGATAAAAAAGCAAGAAGGAGGAGATTCCCCTTTTATTCAACTTTCTCCATTATTGGTTGGCTATTTTATGAATATTATTTTTTTCCTATTATATATTATTTTTATTTAAAGATTTATGTCAGGGAAAAAAAGAAGGTTGTCCTAGTTCACCTAGTTCATGTTACAGCCATTTGAACCTTCTTGCAAAGCTTATCTTGTGCAATATATATTGCTTTGACAAACTGAGATAACCAGTTAACTACCAGTTTTCTTATCAGACACAGCTGTGGACTTTAGCCAAAGTTGTAACTGTCCAGTAATGGGGGAGGAACTCAGGACAAGTAATATATGCCAGTAAAAGCTAAACAGGAAAACTGCTCTATATTTCTTCTCCAGTAAAGTCTTACACAATATGTACCAAAGGCAGCAAGTTGCTAGGCAATTGGAAGAAAACTCTTCTACCTATAATGTTTACCCTGTGAATCATTTCTTTGTTTTCAAGCATGATGCATGCTAAGATCTGATTTAACTGTCTTAAAAAGATTTATATCATTTCAGTATATTTTCACACTGACTGCATATTAGCGGATATCAACTAGACAACATCAAGTTTGTCTGGAATTTTATTCCCAGTTTTACTTAATTTTGTGGTGGTTATGTTTATGATAGGACACCAGGCATATGTTATTTTGCACAAAACCTTTCATCCAACCTTTAGGTTATTCCATTTGCGGTTTTGAAAAGCTAATTTCGGTACACAAGATAGGGGTGTGGCAGGGGTATGCCATTTGCCTACATACTTTGAGATAAAAGTTGCCCCGCCTTTGCTTTCACCAAAAGTCGGGAGGGACCTTTAGACAAGTTGGCTATGATGATACAAAATGACCAGGAGTAATCAGACTAAAGACCAGAAACTTGGAGAAGGCAATATGACTAAAAAGTGTAGTGCTGAAGTATTATTAGCCAATATCTAACAGGTAAAACTTTTTAGAACACTGACACTTTTGAGACAACCATTATTACAGTTTCAAGATAAGGGATAGGTTTTCCAAAAAAAAAAAAAAAAAAAAAGGGAATTCCTGCCTAGTTTGTAAGTGGTCAAATTTCTTCAGACCATACAATTCAGCCAGTAGCAAGAGGAAATGTGGATCAGCCTGGGGTGAGTGATGTGCATTCATAACATTCCAAACACATTCTTTTTGAAAGCTGATTAGGTTCTACTTATAACACTTTACTGATCTAACCTATCAAATTCTCCCCCTGTCACAAGAAGCTCAGTGTCTGCTCTGAGCAGGAGAAAAAAGTTGTTAAATAATCAAAGGCCACCTTTATACAGCATACAAAATTGGGTTGGTTTAGAGAAGATTTAGCTATCACAATTTTAAGAACAATGAAAATTCTCTTTTGTTACAGTTGGATTTGTAACTTTAAATGGTTTTTCAATCTCCTCATCTCTATAACATAGCAGGAATTTTTCAGTAGTCATAGGGTATGCCTAATACCATTG
This sequence comes from Pyxicephalus adspersus, assembly GCF_032062135.1. Taxonomy (NCBI): domain Eukaryota; kingdom Metazoa; phylum Chordata; class Amphibia; order Anura; family Pyxicephalidae; genus Pyxicephalus; species Pyxicephalus adspersus. Next base: position 121,306,611 of record NC_092858.1, read on the forward strand.
TTTGAGAGAACATTGTAAAGTGCAATGGACAGAAATGGTTTTCCAAAAGCATCAACAGGTTATAATACTTTTATATTCCCTATGTTAACAAGACCTAGAAGGAAATGTTCACAAGTTACCAAAAATAAATCTATTACATACAAGCAGATTTGCCCTCTCTGTTCAATGAACTAACTGCTAATCGATTCAACTTCAATTCAAAACAATGCAAACAAACATATGATATTATGGACTTCCAAACTTTGGGGATGGGGTGAGCCATAGGATAGATATGATCTCCAATTGGATTTGGTGATTGTTCTACAGCAGTCTGTTTGCAGTTTACCAGTTTGTTAGTGCATAATCATAGAAAGAGCAGCATTGCCTAGAATAATGAACAATTGCCTGTACAGAATGAACACAAACAAGACCACAGACATGACAATCTGACTGTACTATATTCAATGGTTAAGAAACAAAGTGGTCCTGAACTCTACAAATAAAGATTTGCTAGAAATATTTTGTAAAAACATAAGCTGTTCTTAGAAAATACCTTGATAACAGTTTATTTTTTATGTCTCATTAAAAATAGCAGTCCACTACCTTGCATATCTGTTGCCTACAGCCTCATTGCTGTGTATCCACAATTTGGGAAGGCTCTGGTAACTATTCCTTTGCCCTCTTGTCTTTTTTTTCTGTAGCCTCCAACACATGCCAACATCTTGTGCCAGCTAATGGAAAAGGGCAAGTACATGCCAGTACTCCCTGCGAGAATATTTGTGAGATTTGGGACCATCTTTGCAAAGACACTGTCAACCTGCCCTACATTGGCATGCTTTGTACAAACTATATTTTTGGAACCCTAAAACAGTTTTCTTTTACTTGCACCACCACCTTTTTTAAGCTTCTAATTATATAATTATGTGACCTTTATGAAGTCTGTAATTTAAGGCTATAAAATGAAATTGCATGTAAGACACACATTTTTAGACTTACAAATGTATACTTGAATGTTCTTAACTCTAAGCAAAAAGACTTTGCTTTACAAATATGGATCCTCCAACTTTTTATCTAATTTAGTAAATGAGGAAATTATGTATGCATCCAAACCAGTATACTCATTATGATATATATATGATGTTGTAGCTCATCCTCATCATGACAGTCAACAAAAAGCAAAGAAAAGGTCAACAAGTTCATAATTCTAGTCCACAGATCATGCATATAACTAAAAGCAGAACAGTAAAGATGTCTAGTATAAAATCATTTTGTATGAGTTGGTATATATATATATATATATATATATATATATATACACACTCTATATGTACTCTAGAAATTGAACATATACATACATATATATATATATATATATATATATATATATATATATATATATATATATATATATAAAGCTGTCATGTAACACTGGCAATGGAAATAAATACTTCTGGCATAAGCCTGAGACCATGTGTTGAGAGTAGTTCTCTGCTGGCACTTACCATCTGTATAATAATTAAAGGGGTTTTCCATAATCATATGACATTTACCAGCTTGTTCTTTCTCATTTCTATATATCCTCTGAGCCAAGAGCAGTAGGTTGATAAGAAATTATTGGCATTCTATAAAACAGATACATAGTCTGCTTAAAGTAGACCTTTAACTTCAAGAGATACAATTAATAATAAATAATTCCATTAATAATAAATTGCTGCAATAAAGTGGGAAAAAAAAACTTGTGGGAAACAAAAAGTTAGCAAGCATACTTTGATTATCCCACAACTTCTGCACAGCAAATGGTGACATTGTAATCTTTCCAGCAAGATCCTAAAACTGTTGAGTCCTAAACCTTTCTTTAGCTCAGTGCATTAGTATCTTAAGAGATTTGGGATCCTCAGTGTTCCCAGGAAAACCTTAAAGATTGCAATGCCACTTTTGCCACAACAGGCAGAAGATAAGGTAAGAAATTTATCAAATGTTTTTTACCCACATTTTTTTCCTTACTTTCTTTAATGCACTGATTATTATGGGGGTGGGGACCCCGATATTATAAGTGTACCTTTCTTTTTAAATCATTGACTACTTGGTAGAACAGCTTAACAATTTGTACTGTATTTGTATTTAAAAATGATAAGTTTAAAGCTGGATAGAAGGAGAGGGATGACCTAAAAAATTTTTTTTTTTTACCTTGCTCAGGACAAACACACAATTAAGTTATTTATTACCCTGGCTTATGCACACACACATCAGGAAGGTTTCATCAAGGTATCATCACCTAGACCAGACCGGTTAGGCTATGCTTTATTTGCATATCCTACTTTCATGTGACACATACACTTTAACTGCTTCAGTGCATTTTACTTTCTTATTTTAAATAAACCCTATACAAAAATGATTGTTTATAGAAAAGAAAAAGTTTACATGAAGGAGTGTGAAGTTGATCTCCAGTACAAACATCTACCCTTCCACCAGCATCATTTTCGGAGACAAATTGCTTACACTCCTACCTACAGCTGACTTCAGTTACCTTACTCCTCCTATTAATCTAAAACACAGAGTTTACAGTTTTAGAAACTGGGATTGAAGGAAGACATAATAATACCTTCTGTTTCAGGATCTAATATGCTGACCATATATTAAGATAACCCAATTAATATAATGCGCTCAAAGAAAAGTTTAGGAAATTACCCAAAAAAGGAAAAGTTAGTTCAGACCTTATTGTGAAAAGGAATAGATGGACCTGCAAGGTTTGTAAATCTTTCATGTTAAACTTACTGTAAAACATGTTTTAGATGGGGTATTACTTTAATTATATCATTCGAATTAAAAAACTGGGGCCAACATTGTACATTATACTTTACTTTATCAGGGGCAATGCAAAATTAACATACATATTTACATATATAAAAAAAGTAAAATCCATTTTAAAAGTGATGTTACCCCCATCATTACATGGACGTCATTAAAGGCATGTTTTTTTATCTCAAGATCAAAATCATTTTTTCTTAATAATGTATTAAATATTTCATTTCATGAAACTGGAGAATGTCCTGGATTTTAAATTCCCTGCAGTTATCCAAAAATAGTATGTTTCGCATTTGAATTACAAGAAAGGATTAGAAAATGTCTCACAGAATAAGTCTGCTAATATGATCCGAGAAATAAATCAGTAATAAAAACGAGACATACCAAAAAGATGGCAAACCTTTATAAATGTTAATATAAAATATACCCCAAGCTTACGAAAAAAAGATGATGATGGCTTCTGAACTGATCACCATAAGCCTTCACAGATTTAGGCAAACAATGTTTTGGCGGCTTTACATCAGATTAGACCAACTGATCCACTAACTGGATCCACCCACCGTACACAACATTGAGATAAGCACTACAAGGCACAGTTACACAACCACTGGTTGTGTTTAGCAAAAGGGCATGGGAGAGGAAACTTTGGACATATTTTATTAAATGTAAAAAAGATATTGTGTAGTTTTCCATATGTATAGGAAATTACAGTACATTCAACAGCCAATGGTGTAAAGATTAAGGGTGTGGGGGAAGGGGTTTGGTAAAAGCACAGTTATTCAAATACTGGATTGGCTAGTCATTCATAAAACGCTCACATTCAACAATTTCCATCTTGTGTAGATGAAGTGGGTTAGAAACATCAAATCTCAATTTAATATGACAAAATGAGATTCTTTTCACAAAAGATATATGTAAATCAAAAATAGTGTTGACATTGGAAATAGAAAAATCACGTTTGAGGATATGCTTGGTAAATCAGTTTTTCACATTTTGTGGTGTACAATAAAGGAAATAATACAGAAATACAGAAAATTATTGAATTTAGATACATTTTATGATAAGGAATAGTGGGGTTAATATCATTAAACCAATATTCTTTTGTCAGGGGCAATGAAATACAAACATTTAATTTTTTTGTAATTATTTACAAGCTATAAATAATCTCCCCGTAGGGAAGCCAAGTCACATTTGTTCAGCTCAAGAGTACTCAACTACCCAAGAGGCAAAGCCCGGAGTTCTGTGTTACTAGGGAACCTATGCCATAGTGCAAAAATTGAATGACTTTTCCCTAGCAGTTGAGTACAATAGGGCAGTAACAAATATTATGCAAGTAGCTCACCATTGAGACATATAGCATTGCGGACACAACTGGCTTAGAAATAGGATACATTTAGAGAGACAGAGGGGTTGAATACAAACTATGAAGAATAGAAGCATGTGTAAATTTATCTAACATTTTGGGAAACATGGATTTAACATTGCACCCCATTTTCCGTTGTCAAGATTTTTAAAAGGCGGCTGGCTTTTGAGGTTAGAAGCTTGGAATAGTGGCATAATATTATGTTGGGAAAATGAAGTATAAAGGTAATGTGTTAACAGGCATGTATCCAACATCCTATTCATTTTTTATATTGATTGTATGATGCTGTATAGTGTTTGTAAGGTCAGATTTATCTTTTAGTTGTTGAAAGGTTTTAACATTTTTTAAAACGTGTGTTAAAACGTGTGTTATCCCAACTTGTGATCAAAACTCTGTTTTAGGAACTGTTTGTAATTTCCTGAAACATTACCCAAAATAGGTGTATGTTTGTTAAGGATAAGAACATTTTATTTAGGTATTTTCAATTCCTAAACTTTAATAGCTTGTGTTAGTAAATTGGTATGTGTCTTGCATATTGGAGAGAGGTCTTATAGGGAGAGAAGACCCCTAGGAATGATCTGGAATGAGGTTAGAAGTTTCAGCGGAGTCAGCTCATGAGTCAATAAAGTAATAAATCCTTATTTGGATACACTAAACGTTTTTTAGAGAATGATATTTTTAGTAAATTTCCTTAAATAATTTCCCACCCACTGGGTGCAGCCTGCCATACAAAATTGCCTTCCTTCCCATGAAATTTACAATCTGATCCAGCCCGATGCAACACAGCCTTAATCAGGAAAATGCTGGAGCGAGGGGATTTATATGTGCCACAGCCCTGTACAGATCTCATTTATAGAAATCATATCACAATAGTAAGAAAAGGACCTGGTGGGGACACTTTGAGCCAAGGCTTGTGCGGCACCAGGGCGGAATCAATATTGCTAGAACAGTGAGAAAGTAAGTATTTTACAAGGCGGGCTGTGCCCTATTAATGTGTGTTTTGGTCCGCAGTTACCACCAGAAAAATCAGACCTGAGAAATGCTGTACAGCCATCACTGAAATATATACATGCCGAAGAAGTGGCTGTAAGGATGCTAACGGAGATCAACAAAGAATGCAAAACTGTGAAAAGAAGTATTTTATTTTAAAATAATATTACCAATAAAAAAAATTCATCCATGTAAAGGATAAAGAACCACATTAGATATTTTAGAAGGCTAACCTTGAAAGGCATGGAGAATAAAATATGAAATGCTTCAGCTTTTGCACAGAGATTCAAAAATGCTCTGTAAACATTTGTACGTAAATGATAAAACTTTGCAGCTGAAAAAAGTTAATTAAAACAAAACACAAAAGCCATTATCGTGCTGATTTAAGATTTCTCCAGGAATGTGCTGGATATGAATAGGCTTTACAGCCTTTTACTTAATCTTTATCACACCAGCCATCAGTGTAAACAAAGCCAAGTTTCCATAGCAACCTTTGACAAGCTCCACTGGAGCATAACATGCCCTGGTCTCTATAGTATGCATCACTCCTACACCAAACCAATTCTTCCTTGTATCCCTCCCAAAAACAGAAAGGTCTAAATAACATGAATATATTTGAAAAAAATGTAATTGCAGGACAAATAGCATTGTCAATGGAAAAAATAAAAAATTTACGGGGACAGTCCCCAAAACTTGGCCTGAATGGTATGATGTAGAAGTGTGGTGTGAAAACACTGCAATGTCTGTCAGAGAGGAGATAGCAGTAACAATAGGTGCCAATGCTCAGCTCTATACAAATTCCCGGCCTTACTAAAAACTTGTTAAACTTGCTCTTCTCCATTATCAATTGGTCAGGTTACAAAATAAAACATCCTACATCAGCTAGTCAGAATCAGCTGAAAGCATAATAGTAAAGAAACCTAGACAAATATAAAAATATTCTTCACATTTATTTTGCATAATACCCCTGTGTTCTCCCCAGCCCCTTTTAGCTGGGTGCACCACCCGGCACATTGCAGTAACCACCCGGCTGTTTTTGGATGGTTACTGAAGAGTTGGGTCACAATGCACGGGCTGCCACCCACCTATAAATTTCTTCCCACCCAGCTAAAAGAAATTTCTGGGTTGAGCACTGTACCCTTTATATGAGTTAAGAGTCAAAGTGAACACAAATTAGGAGAACCCTCACAGAAATGAGAGATGACGGAGTTAAGAGTGACTCAGTGTTCACTCATCCCCTGATGGGAATGACCAAAGTGCAATTTCACATTTCAAGCACTGAGCAAAGTTCTTAAAATAAACCTGACATTACGAAAAGAAAAGTATGTCATTTCAGCACATAGCAAAAAAAAAAAAAAAATAATAAAAAAGCTTTTTTGCGTACCTATGCATTGCCCTTGACTGTGGTCTAGTATAACAGCCAGACAAGCAGCATTTTATGACAGAGAGGTATTCAACGGTAGTCCATTTTTTTATTTTTTTATGACAGCTATCCCTAACCATTCCTATTGCATGTGTCAGAAGGTGGAGCAGTGACCACAAAGATATACAATAGCGGTTGGGGAAAAAACATATTACATACAGCTGACTTCTGAGAGATTCTCTTGATTACATACCTAGGCCATTTATATTAGTCCTTACCCTCAAAAGGTAATAGGTATAGTCCAGCATGTTTTAAAGAACCCCTGAAAAAACCGAGGAAGCCCTAGTATTTACTATATCTATATTTCATGATAGTAAATGGAAATGTAAGGTGAAATATAAACAACATAATAAAGTAGATACTTTTAGGCAGATTTGACACCCAAGAATGCTCTGCATGACACAAATAATAAGCAGAAGAGAAAATCAGACCATGAATATGGCAGTGCTGCCTCACCATGAAGAAACACCTGCTTGTGTCTATGGTCAATGTAAATTTTCTCCCTTACATAGAGTTAGGTGCCGTGTTCTTCTAGGTCCAAGTAAAGAAGACTGCCATACATTAGGGATCTACTTATACCAGTGGTTAGTGGAAAAAGGGCTCCATTACATTGGTGGTCAGTGGAAAGAACGCCCTATAGAGCTGCCTAAAAAATGATTGGTGTCAGTATTCACAGAGCAAGGGGACCAGCAATTTAGAGGTGCCTGTGCCAGTCAGCCCTGATGTGATGCAGGGATATTTTACATCTGTCCTGATAACACTTCACAGGACATAGGTTGTTCATACTATACAGTATTACTACTAACCAATACAAAGATTCATAGAAACTGTATTGTGTTGCATAAACTCCGACACGTTTCACCTTGATAGGCTTCCTCAGGGATAGGTCTAGTAAGAGTACTTTACAGTCTGTACAAACATATAGAAAATAGTACAAATAATATTTACTATTGAAATCACTTACAAAAGTAATTAGAAACACGTCGGAGTTTACGCGACACAATAATGTCATTTCTATTAATCTTTGTATTGGTTAGTAGCATTACTGTACAGTGTGAACAACCTATGTCCTGTGAAGTGTTAACAGGACAGAGGTAAAATGAAAAAAGTAAAGTGAGCCTCAAACCTCTTTCTTTTCTCCAATTTATACATTGCCAGCAATTAGGACAAATGCAGCAGGAAATGCCCAGAGAACAGCTTCAACTTGTAAATGTATCCCAACAATTTTTACCTTCAACTGTGATACTGCAGTGAGGAGCTAGTTTAACAACTCAATGAGAAATGATCATAATGCTTGTTAAATTCTAATGCTGGATGCTCTGTTCTAAATGACCTAGGCACAACATCTCTAAAAGTTTTCTGGGATATAAGGCAGCAACACTGTATTGTTGGGAAAGTATCAATGTAAGCGTGCAAGTGTAAAGTGTTGCATGTAGAACCTCACTGGGCATTTTGCAAACCAATAGACAGTTTTCTGATAGGAATAGATCATGGTAAAATCTTGCAGATATTTACTTTTTGTTTTACATTTATATAGACATTTAACTCTTGTTCCATATCTACAGTCTAGTAAGTTTACCAGCTTGCAGATAAGTGTAAAAATAAAACAAATGGTTTCTTTCACGGTAGTACATCAAAGAAAGGTTTTTGTTCAATCTATTATAGTAAAATTTAGCATAGGTTCATAGAATTATGCTGGAGATAATACACATTTCATTATTTAGCCCTCTAAAAACACAATGTAATCTTGTTATCTAGTTTCTACTGTTCATTAAGCACCAGTGTAAGCTCTCAAGGGCACCTTCAGGTTGCAGTCAGTGGACCCACTAATGGAAATTCTTCCTTTGTTAACACCTTCCATTATGACCATTTCTCAGGCTTCAGATAAAGACTTGTTAATGTGTAGAAGTCTGTGGAGTTTACCCACCTATACAGAGCATTAGTAATAAATTAGGTAAATGTAAGTACTATTTCAAAAGGCAATAGCAGGTAGAATGAAAATGGCCATGTCTATTGGTAAATTCAGTCTGTAAGCCAGTGTGATTGTACTAATCCTTACATATGTCCAATGAATAAAGGAAACTGGTCCTTCTAAAAATGCTAGTTGCCCGATTGTCATGATGATTGTTTGGCTGAAAAAAAAAATTCAAATTTTTCTTGAGTTATTATTTACTCCATGCTGGCACCAGGTTTGTGAGTTAACAATAAAGCAGCCAGATACTGCCAAGCAACAAGCACTTTCAGCCATGGAGCCATCACATGCACATATGTAACTTAGAAGTAATGATGTAAGAGCTGGCTTAGCAGACAAACATATTAGATTTATGTACTAAAGGAGGAGAGGCAGCTTACTATGGAAACAATGCTTACTGAGCTTTGTAAAAAGAATAACACTTTTCTATCAGCCCATTGTTTCCAAGCAAAAATCTCGTTTTTTAAATAACCCTCACAGTTGGATGGCTACTCTTAGGGTTTACCTTATTTACAAACATTTGCTAGCAATAAAGTACCGTATTTTTCGGACCATAAGACGCACTTTTTTTCCTCCTAAAGTGGGGGGAAAATCAGGGTGCGTCTTATGGTCCGAATGCAGAGGTACAGGGGCATATTTTTTTACTTACCTGTGTCCCCGCCGGTCCCCGGCTGCGCCGATCTCTGCCTGTTCTGTGATCCAGCGTGCGGCACTTGTGCCCGCCCACGAAGGCGGCGCCGATTGATTTGATGAATGCCGATCGGCGCCGCCTTCATGGGCGGGCACAAGTGCCGCACGCTGGATCTCAGGGGAACACAGGAGGAAAACAGACAGAGGTTGACAGCAGCCAGTGTCTGTGTTCCTCCTCTGTGTTCCCCTGTGTCCCAGCGTGCGGCACTTGTGCCCGCCCACGAAGGCGGCGCCGATTGACTTGATGAATGCCAATCGGCGCCGCCTTCATGGGCGGGCACAAGTGCCGCACGCTGGAACACAGGGGAACACAGGAGGAAAACAGACAGAGGCTGACAGCAGCCAGTGTCTGTGTTCCTCCTCTGTGTTCCCCTGTGTCCCAGCGTGCGGCACTTGTGCCCGCCCATGAAGGCAGCGCCGATTGATTTGATGAATGCCGATCGGCGCCGCCTTCATGGGCGGGCACAAGTGCCGCACGCTGGATCTCAGGGGAAATCAAATGAATTTTTTTTTTCTTGTTTTCCCGTGCGGAAAACCTGGTGCGTCCTATAGTCCGGAGCGTCTAATGGTCCGAAAAATACGGTAAATCTTCCCAAGTATACAGATGCAGTATGTGAAAGTGGGTAAAAACAACTTTAAAGTGCAGAAATCCGCACGTCAAAAACACTACTTTCACTGCACACACCTAACCAATGATGAACTCCTAAAACCATGAAATAAATAATAAATAATTGCTTCCTAATGGATCCTCAACATAGTATTGGGTCCTAATAGACAAAGGAGATTGCAATAATTGTGCAGTGCCAAATAGTAAAGATGAAGAGCAGGGAGGGAGCCAAGTATTTTTCCAGGCAGACTGCATTAGGGGGGTTCAAGCTTATGTGCTTTGTTGTGTACCCATGAATTTGTATCAACTAAAACATTTACTGCTTGAACAATAGACTGATTTATGAAAATTGGAGCTAAAAAAGTAAAGCTGCTGTGCACAGCATAGTTAAAAAGATTAGACCTAACTGGTTATCAGCAAAGCTATACATTTGCTACAACTTTCCTTTTTCCAATTTTCCTAAATCACACTTTGACAACAAGAGCTTAATAAATTCAGTCTCCGTTCCTTCTTTACAAAGTTGCATTCTATTTGCTAACCCGAACCAAGCAGCTTCTCTTTCTCCCTTTTATCCTGATGAATACATTCCTATTCAGGATCACCATTCACTCCTATTCAAGATCACCACTATTGTATACTTCCCCAATAATATACCAGCGGAGGGGTATTTTGGGAACAGACAGGTGCCATTCATCTTACTGTTAAAAGACTGTACAAAGGTCAGAATTTTGTAGCCTGAGAAAGCCATCAAGAAACTGTCTTGCATGTCTAAATTAGAATAATTTATATTTTGGGAATAGGAATCATTTTGGTAGGCTGTATTTCTTTTTAGACCTAAACATACATGTGTGAAACACTTTTACACTTGTAAACCACCAACATACAATGCAGCACTGTACAATAATTAGGGTTTGCAGATGACAAACTAGGATGGGGAAGAAGGAAACGGAGCCCAATAGAACTTACAATGTAAGAGGTGGGGAAGCATCCAATAGATAGGGGGAATTAAAAGTGGCAATAAATGGCGAGGCGAGTTTGAATATGTGGGGTTTGACGGCTTGTTTAAATGTGGTAGCCCAATGGGGTGAGGGAGAGAAAACCAGACTGTGGGGACAAGCCTCTAGAGAAGTGTTGGAGCTGAGTGTTGGAAATACCACTCAATCTCTTGTTTTGTGTCAAATGCACAGAAAGAGTTACATGAATATTTTAGGAAGAAAGTAATATATGAACAGTGGGACACTTAGCAAAGAGTGGCTTTTATTTCTAATTTTATCCAATGTGTCAACTATTTCCAGCTATGCGAGAACAAACCATGCAGGCACACCCAGTAACACTGTCTGATGGGAAATCTATCTTGTTTTATGTTCTCAGAATGACAAGTAACTCAAGAAGTTAAAGAAAAACAAGTATCATAACTAGTATACAAAAGGAAAAAAATGGTCAGTCACCTACTTGTCATCTGCAGTAATAAACTTGTAAGTTTCTCCAATATTACATATGTGTTGGTAGAACAAAAAAATGTTCATAACACAAAGTTGAATTTAACAAATAACCAAACCCAAAAACAAAATAGTAAGCTATCGCAGCTTACCTGCCTTGGATCTGCATTAATTGTCATTTTTCGGGCTAAGAACATTTTCAGCAAACATACAAAATACCTTGATTTTAAGAGTCCAAAAGACTTTTAAAACAATGTTAAGATTCTTCTGTAAACTAAATGTAATAGACATGACGGATGGCAGACATGTTTGCACTTCTTCGGAGATAACAACTACAGCTCCATCAATTCATACAGTGGAAAAAAGACCATACCAATAACATGGCAAAGAGAATTCCTAGAAAAAAGTTCTCCACTTTTCCTACAGGTATCAGTTTTAATAGTGATATAACACAGTGCATTCACGTTCCTTCTTCAGGAAACTTGTGTTTCATATACAATGCATTCATGTTCCTTCTTCGGGAAGACTTTTGTGTTTCATATACAAATTAAAGTTGAATCATATCCATTGGATGAAGACAAATCTGTTTCGTGGATGGGTTCGCCGGAACGTCTATTCTGAGTGTACACTTCCTGCATATGGAACATACAGGGGAATTCCACAGTCACAACCCTCTCATCCTGCCTCCTCTAAGAAAATGCCTCGGCATTCTATTACAGGATACAATTTCCTGAGAGGATGTGGAGCAGGGGGATTAGAAAGAAGCCTCATGTAAAAGGCATGGAAACTTTAAAATGCTGTCTTTCTCCATTTGCCACCAATCAGATTTTTAATACAAAGTGATAACATGACAGTGACAAACATAGGAGCAAAAAAAAAAAAAAAAAAAAAATTAATTTTTAAAATGTATTAACTTTTAACAATAATTGGTAAACAGCAGGGGTGATTTGTAAATCACCTAAAAAAAAGTTTAGATATTTTTTTCTTTAAGTGCCCCGGGGGGGGGGGGTCCATCATGCAGACAAGGTTTACCGTGATCTAGAAAAAAATAATTCATGTCATAACATGTGCATTGCTCTCTCAGTGTGACAGGCTGGGAATACAGAAAATGGACAGAATAACACAAAAGTAGTCCTGCACAAAAAAGACATACACCTCTGGAATAAGGGGCGGGAAAGTAAATTTTAGACACAATCGTGGATTATAATACATTAAAACACAGGGATCTTGCTTGTTGTTTTGGTTTGGTTCTGGATACAGCAAGGAACCATTTTACCACTTGTTACCTACTGTGAGGGCAGGACCTAATGAAAACAAGTTTTATCATTTATGAATTTATAAATGAATAAATAAGTGCACATTTACTTCATTTTGTTTTCTTCAGCTTTCTCTTTCAGTTTGCAGGACTGGGCTGACAGTCTTTACAAGGCTTTCTTCATCAGTCCCAGAGTCCCACAGGCATATCACCTCCTGACAAGCGTTGTGAACATAGAGGAATCAGAATGCGAGTGGAGTGTCTATCTACTAGTAAACAAAGCTCCCAATGCGCTTGGCGTATCTCAAAGATAGCCAAGTCTGTTACATAAAGCTGGCAGCAGCTCCCGATGTGCCAGCCGGATCTCTATGCCAGAGAAGTCCTCTTACAGTAGTTTGGGTGTGAGCAGCTGGTTACTTGCTGGCAAGCAGGCTCCCTAAACACAGGAGATGTTGCCAGGCTTTGGTAATGGGCTCTGCCAAGTCAGGGATGCAGCCCACAGACCTTGCATTGGGCACCAAGGTTTTAAAATATATGTAAACCCCATTTCTACTTTCATAAAAGTCAAAGAAGTTTCACAGGAAAGTTCCAATATTTTAAAATCTGCAGCTTTCATTATGATTTTGCCTTAAAGGGTCACTCTGCTTTGTCCATGTCCCCAATATGCTCCTGTATTGCTACACAGGTTTCTGATAGAAAATATGTGTTACTCTTTTAATTACTTTACACAAACAAAGTTCACTGTTGGCACATTCAGGAAATCCTTCTGGAAAAATGTTATGCAGCAATCCCTGCAGTACATATATGTACACAGTAAATGGCTATAAAGAATTTGCAGGTCATCATCAATACAGATGAAAATCAAGTAGTGAGGACCTAATCCTTAACAATGTTCTCTAAAACAAATGCAGAAAGTTTTACCTGGAGCTCTGCTATGAAAACTGTTGATAGCAGTCCCATATACCTGTATGATTTGCCCTGTGGGCTCCCAGAAAATAATCTCCTAAATCCTTTAAACAAAAATGTTAAAGCGCAGAGCTATGTGTTATTAATACAAAGGGTGAAAAAATGCAGAGCAAGCATGGGCAAGGCTGGTAGAATGAAGTCTAGCCTGGTTCTTGGAGGAACCACTCATTAGGAATTCACAAGCATTTAGAGCACAAAAGATATGGGCAAGCAGCAACGTGCACCATAAACTAAGTACAATAAAAATTGAGTCAGAAAAATTCTGTAGCAAATGACACATATGAACATAATTTATCTACGTATTATGACAGAATATGAAGCAACACGATGGAGATGCCAGAATTATGACCGATATTAGACTTGGCACTCCTCACTCATAACAAAACAAAGCCCGCCATTTTTAAACTGGAATATTCACACAATATCAACAAAATCAGCACTTATTTCCTCTGCTAAAAAAATGAGTATTTATGTTCATTCTATCTAGGTCAATAGTGCTGCACTATACCATGTATGTTCAATGTTTATGAACTCTTTATATTTATCCAACAAGGGACCGACTCCTTATAAAAATGGTAGCAGTTGGGCTGTATGAGCGTACAATTTGGAAAAAACATGCAGATTAGGGAAATCTGAGATGAAACAGCATATATGTTCTACAATCAATTCAAAAAGCATGACAGCCAGGCAACTTTTATTTTCAAAGGAATAAAAGATAGAGACACATTGACAAACTTCATATTATTCTGAGAATGTTTTCCTCTACAGAAACCTGTATTTCGAGGAATGTGCAGGTTGCCATTGTTAACCTTCTCTGCTGTAAGATTATGAAAATTACCACTGCTGAACTCACTGTAAAGAATGCCAAAAGTGAAGTTGATCTTTTGTTTTCAGTAGTTTCAGTCCCGTACATGATAAAAGAATGCAGACAACTGTGTGACAAGTTGTAAGGTAATTTACCGGAGCTGCATACTTAATCTGGGTCAATGATTCAGAAAGCAATAAAGTGAAACTATACTTAATTTAGAAAAAAAAAGGAGGGAGCAGGTTTAATAAAACTTACCTGCCTATTGGCAATATTTTCCTTTATGTACACTGAGCGGCGCATGTGCAGAAAAGTGAACCATGTTGGGTATCCTCTGCATGCATGGGAGTTACATCATTTCGGCCTGGCCAACAAAAACGGCTAAATATCGGGAACCCAGAAAAGTACCAGGGAGAAGATTTTGGAGCCCACGATAGAATGAAGACAGGTGAGTGTAAAATAAATAAAAAGGGATCTATAAGGTATGTTTATTTTATTGCAAAATGAACATCACCAGCCCCTTCGGTATATAAAGGACCTGTCTGCTCACATTTTATTTCCTAATATACATTCCCCTTTAAATTGGAAAAATCTGCCTAACTTAGTTGTGACTCCGGACACAATATTTGACTAGTTCTGGACACTAAGCCATAAACAGCACAATTCCTTGCTAAGATGAAGAAATATCTGTGTGCATTCGCAGGAGCTACATCATCCCAGGCCAATAAAGATTGCAGAAGAAGTAGACCATGCAAAGACCATGCAAAGGTGACAGGAGCAACAACACTGCAGCTGTCGCTGTGCTAGCAGGTAAATTTGATAGTGATGTACAAATAATATAAGCAAATTTGAACATTATGACAAAAGCCTGGTCGCTGAAAGCAGAGTTTACATCTGCTTTAAGAGCAGAAGATCATAAGACCTGGTTGCCCATCAGTTTTTTTTAGAACCAAATCAGAAATGGCAGCTTACATAATCTCTCAATGAAAGGTCCACTATAAGGAATTACTTATTATAAATAACAAGCCTATTTAATCATGTAACCTGTTCTGGAAAATGTAGGCTACTCTGCTGTTGAACATGTTATTTATGTGGCTGTAGGTGCAGAAGCTAGAGAAAGCCAGGATATAAGCCTGTTTAGAAGACGGTTATGCTTTCTCTCAATGCGGGTTTCCTTTAAATATAGCCTCCAAAAGAACACGCTGGGAAAACAGACATGTGGATGGGTGCGGCTGACAAGAGACAACTACAGACTCTGCTTACCAGCCTAGAACAGGAGCGTCATGCTAAATGTTAACACAATAACAGCTTTATATATCCCACAGCTCCATAAAGGAACATGAACCCCACATGAAAAGCCAGAAAAAGTCCAATATTACCAAAGATTACTAGTTCTACCATAATATGATTGATCTGACCCACAGTTAATATTATGAACATGACATATGACTACAATGAGTGCTACAGACTAAACACACTGTTTATTAACATTCATACAAAAAATGTCATCTTAACTAAGCAGAAGTCAATGTAAACAAAAACCGATATCACTTTTAGGTACACAGACATACAAGTATGTATAGGCAATGCCGGGTAATAATGGGTGTATTGGGCTGAACAGCTAAGTACACACTACCGCATTCATTGCACACTGTGTCATGTTGTGCCAACTCGAACATTGCACGCAACGCTTGAATCACACTAGACATTCACTTTAGGGCTACTCCTGTTAGCAGCAAGGAGTGAATATTGACAGACATAACATGAGCATAGAAGAAACTCAAATTCATATTTTACATGTTTGACTGCAGACCCGTTATATACCAGCATTGCTTTCGTGAACATAATTAGAGATGCCAACCAACTGGTATTTTACCAGCCTGTCATATAAAAATGGGCTAGCAGTCTCCCCCAAAAAGATGAATCCTTACACTAATCTGCACATAGGTCTGGGAGGTGCCATCAGGGTGAATAATGTCATTAGTCAGACAGGAGTTAGGCCTCCTTCAGATGTGTGGTTTAAAACCTCATAGTTAGCAGCTTATGGGTGCCCCTACATGAACCCAGTCAATCACAGAACTGGGTCAATCACAGCATTTGATGACTTCTCTGTCATGCAGTGTTAGGATTATTGGCCATCCCCAATCCTCTAGCAACAACCTCAGCTCACTGGTCAGGTCAGTGGAAATGTATGGCCTAAATGCAGCTAGAAGCTACATGTCACGTCCAGGAAGCGTGCCACAAACAACCACAACGCAAACCTATGGATAAAATTGTTCCAAATGCTCCCATACAGTTGAATAGGAATGACTGGTTATGTGCTCCTAAACCCTCAGGCTATGCGCAGACTGTCTCACTACTATTACCCAGAACTCAAGCATCCCAAAGGCCTGATTATCACTAAAGTAAATACAGACAGTTGCAATTTTTATTTTTTACTTTTCTGTTTATAGGAAGTGCAAGGTTGCAGAGCAATTTTTGTAGCGCATTTATGCAGTGTGGTCTGCATCTGAACCAGTTCTGAATGGAAACACTTTGCAACCACAATATCAACCAGTTCCAAAACAGTTAAAAGTGATCAGAAGAAGACGCCCTATGATGTAAGGGGGGAACCTCAACACAGCGCCAACTCTTTCAATGTCATGTCAGTACTGCCTTTTCACCACTTCTGGGCACACAGCGGTTGGAAATAGGTGGATAACCATGCAGTTGTCAACCACCCATCCTAGCATTAGTAGGTTCTCATTCTCTACTCAGTTATCAATCACACTGTAGCAATGTAGAAAATCACAAGGTGAAAGTATTGTATTGATATTGATCTAAGAGATTATGTGTACACACCTACTAGGGAATAAGAGAATACTGAACAGGTGTCAGAACTTACACAATAGTACGTTTTAGTCCAAAAAATAAACACTGACCCTGGATGATGTCATACCAAAGATTGCATCAACCTTCTAGGAAAAATGTAGAATAATGCATGGTTGGGAGAAGTTCTATTAATTTATCTAGTGGTTTTACACTTTCACATTACTAAGGCTACGTACACATGTGCAATGGTTCTCGTCCAATAACCGTCTCAGGGCTGATATTGGACAAGAATCTGGCGTGTGTACAGCACTCGTCGTCTAAATGACTGTCCTTGCGGATCCATGGATGAAGAAAGATCATAATGAAAGTGAAGGGGAGAGAGCACCCAGAGGATGCTGCTCTGTCTCTCTCCCCCTCCCCTCTCCATGGAGCAGAATGGTGCTGTATGTATAACACTCATTCATGCATCGTGAGGTCCTTAGTCCTTGGAAAGGATCATGAAAGATCCTTTCCAACCACAATTATTGCACATGTGTATATAGCCTAAGTGTACATGCAACACAATATATGTCCAACATTACATCTGCTTTAAAATACCAATAAACCAAAAAGTTATTTCTGTATGATCTGTTTTATGTAAGGGCGTTGCAATAAAGAGAAAATATTTGCAGATCCTGCCAACAGCTTAGACTTCCTTATACCTTCATCAGTGTTGCCACCCATATGAATTAATCTGAATAACGTTTATACAAACAAAAAGAAGTCCTGATGGTAGCCTGCCTACAGATAGGACCATGCAAAATGATTGAGACAGAATCGCTCCTACCTGTCCCCAGAGACCACCAAACTCCTTGAACATGCTCTTATCTCTTGTTTGGACTACTGTACCTTCCTCCTCTCTGGTATTCCACTAACCCGACTCTCTCCTCTACAATCTATTATGAATGCTGCAGCCAGACTTATCCATCCTTCCCACTGCTCCTCTTCCACTGCATCTCTTTGTAGTTCACCTCACTGGCTTCTGTTTCATCTTAGAATCAAATTCAAACTCCTGTGCTTTGCCTTCAAATCCCTCCACAGTTATTGTCCCACTTACATTTCTGACCTGGTAACAAAGTACTCCCCCAGCCGCTCTCTCTGCTCCTCCAATGACCTACTAATGACTTCCTCACTCATAACCTCATCACACGCAAGAATACAAGACTTCTTTAGAGCTGCCCCAACTCTCTGGAATGGTCTTCCTTGTCCTATTTGGCTTGCTCCTACTTTCTGCTCATTTATAAGAGGATATATTATTAATATTAATAATAGATCATGTTATCTGATTTAAAAAAATAATGCATTTTTAAAATTCTAGTTACTAACTTACTGCAATATACAGATAAATTCATTTTGAGATTATTCACAACTAGTGAGGCTAGAGGGGCATGGGTGTTTTTTTTCCTAATGCTTGTTTGCAAAATGCGGGTGAAAAATACAATGTGAACCAGTTAGAACGGCTTTGCATGCCGCGCCTGTACATAAAGAGTTAAAAAACGTTTGACTACTAGACACATACCATGGAAATAAATAGCAATGTTAGAACACAACCTGTTAAACAGGTCCAAGAACATGAGATAAGCGAGTTTACGAATAAGCACCAAGATGATCATTCTGCAAACATGCTGCAAGAAATCATACACCTATAATACACTTATAATAGCCATTCTGTTCTTGGGATTAGATACAATTCCAGCAATCAGCCTTTAGCTCTGTGCAGGGCCTAAATCTGGAATTATTATCCAATCTGGCTGAAAATGGCCGGACAGAGAGAACGTCATCTCTTATGTATGGGCAGTATGATTTATTGATCAATTTTTCTGATTGATTTCAGAAGCAACTCGATTTCTACAGAAAATAATCCTTTAAACCTGGTCTGATCATCTTCTAATCTAAATAATAAAATATTTCACACTGCCATATCGTTACTGAACACAGCAAGCAAGGTTCATTTATTTAGAGAAAGCATATATATATATATTTGCACCTGGGGAGAGTTATGATGACGTCATGGAAGGTCCATCTGGTTGTTATAGAAACTTCTGGAGGTGTTTCTAAATTAATGAGTCACCTTCAAGAATAAACTAAAATTGTAAATATGAGGTCAAAAATGCAACGATTTTAAATATCTGTGACCCTGGATAGTCAGGCATGCTTACTGATTTTATAGGGAGAACTTTTTCCTTGAAAGCCAAAAAGCTATTAAAGCTCTCCAAGACTGGAGAAAATAAACTATTATAGGAGAACCTGGGTGATCTATAACCCTGGAATGGATTCAGTAAAAACATTTTTTTCTAGTTGCCATTGTCAATAATCAGCAGCCAAAATCCGGTTATCATTGAAATTTAATTTGCAGAATGTAATCAATATCAGTGACCTCCCACTCCTAAATAGGATATTACTCAGACCTATATAGCATACAAATGCATAAAATCCTATTATTACGAGAGAAATAGAATGACTGCCATTGTTCCAGGCTCAGGAAAAGTAGAGTTGGAGTGGATTAGTGTATATCTGGCAAACAGAAAAAAGACAAACATTTTTCTATCATTCTCAGTGCACCTTTCGTTGCTTTCACTACTTTTTACCTGTTGATCCTGCACGTTTTCTGAAGGCCGCCTTGTTTCCAGTGTTGAGCTGACAAGCCTGCGATATAGCATGTCACCTTCCTGCATTCCCTCCCTAGTGTCACATGGGCAGTGGGCAGTGTCTACTTCTGTGACGTATAACCCAGCCAGACAAGGAGAGGTCCGTTGTTTTAGCAGTGTGTACACTGGAAGAAGTCTTGCTGATGAAAACCTTCTGCGATTATTGGGTTCCCTATCTATCACTAACTTAAACACTTTAAGGCTACATACACATGTTAGATGACAGTCATTTGAGATACATGGTTGTGATGATCTTGGGCAAAAATGTAGCATGTGTACAGTGGTGTCCTGATGGCCTTCATCAGTCCCACCTGGCAATGGCTTTCCTTGATTGCTCATCTCAGAGTCCGACCACTACCGGAGAATGCAAGAGGCCGATGCCAAGTCAATGTCCGATACCAGTCATGAATATGAATTCAGCTATACCCGTTGCTTAGCACTTGGGTCTATTTGGATCTTCTCTTGTATTATACACTAGCCACTAAGTACACAGGATCTGTACACATCTCTTTATTCATGTTCATATAAATTCTTCTAAGTAGGATAGATAGAAAACAAATGATAGGAGAGAGGTGTGATCATATTTGTCTATTTGCATGTTCTGTTCTGATCACAACATAGAATATAATTTTCTGTCCCTACAGAAGACAAATCTCTTTAAGTTCCCACTTGACATAAGACTCCCCAACCCTCCCCTTGTCACTTCTGTAAATGGGGATACTTATTACAATCTGACTTGCTGATCTAGACTGTAGAAATGGCTAGACAGATCTGTTGCTGTTCATAGAAGATGTGAGAGTATTACAAAGACTGCTTGTTTCAGACTGCTGCCTGTGAATTTATTCAATGCTGCATTCTGTCAAAACATTAAATATATTCCGTCTATTTATGGCAGACTCAATTAAACCGTTCCTAATTAAAACCCAAAGTTTCGTAACAAACAAAACATTGCTACCACCTGCATTAGCTTCTAAGGAACATGCCAAACATGGTAAAATGTAATGTGTAAGTAAGGAGCTATATTAGATTAAACCCATACCATATCTAGAAAATAGAAAGATAAGGTTTAGACTGGGATCTAAGCAGAATTCTTTAATTAAGGAAGGCTCCTTTGTTCCTCTCCATTATTCCGGCTGCTCTACTGCTAAATCTACTGACTCCAACTTGGATGCAACTTTGAACAACTTTTGCTCTAGGAGTCTTTGGTGAGGTATGACACCATGCTATTTTGGCAGCTGCTCCACTGCTAAATTAAGTGATGGGGCTGTAAAGCTTTTATGTTAATTTTTTACAGTTTGGATATTTGACTCTTACTAACTAAATGGTATTCTAACACGTTTAACCAATGAACCTTAAATGCAGTGGGGTCTCTGAAGAGCTATTGCACATACTGGGGTTCACCATTGTCTTTGAGATCACTAGAAAAATAGGAATATGGAATCCCACTGATGTAAGTAAGTGCTTCATTTACATTGCAACTCTGGTGACTCCAAGGGACCTGACAGTGCCTTGACACGTCATAAGTACTGCAAGTACAAAACGCACTCCATCAAATCATCACTGTAAATATGGCATACTGTTGATGACTTGTTTATGAATATTTTCCAGTTCATTGATACTAATCAAGATCCAAGTATCTGGTGGCATTGCCAATGCTAAATATTAATGTTGGTGTTCTTTCCCTAGTGGCAGCAGAACTGTGTATTTATAATGACTGGATGTGATAGCTACAATGCTACAGCTGGCACAATGTAGTGAATTACAATATGCAACTGGGTTTGTGAATAAGAGAACATGGTAGGAAAAGGGGCAATAGGAGCAACTGGATCCTGCATCTCATGCGAACTGTTAATAATTACATATGGACCATGTGCCATCAAAGCAATCAGGAACATGAAATGTAAAGGCCAAGCATACTGCTGCCCATCAGAAAACATATTCAAATATCTGTGTTTTCCAAATTTCCTGGCGCTCAATATTTTGCATACTAGGCCTCCGAGAACTGCCCTCACCTATTGCCTAAATCCATAACTAGGCCATCTAGCAGGTAATCCAGCACTAAATCTTGAATGTTAGCAAATGATCTGACAAAGACACATACTACGACATCCAGGTTTGTAACCTGAAGACGATGATCATCTGTCATTCATGCAAATACCAAAGATCACTTTGAAGGAATCAAACTCAACTAGTAGCATTGACTGGGGAAGGGTGAAACTACTCAGCATACCAATATCTCCACATAACCCTGATCTGTACAGGAAGATAAAAAAAAAGCTAATAAGGAGCGCTGCTTTTTATCAGCATTGCCTGGAACTTTAGTTACAGCAGAATGACCTAATAATGCAACCTGTAAAAATCTTTTGGAAGAATGGGCTTTCCAAACAGAGGATAAAGCTGGTGCATAATCCCACACAATGTTCAAAGTCACTTTTTTCCCCATTAAGTGACTTTCAGGGGTCTCCTTTCTCATCTCTATTTATGGACAGACCTGTACTCACCAAATGACCTGTGAATGCCAATCTGTATTTAGGTACATTGAGATCACAAGAAGTTGAAGGACATTCTTTGTCCTATAACCCTGAAAACCAGCAGCAGTAGCCAGCTGGGGAGCAGGGGGTCTTTGGGGGACAGCACCTGAAAGCAGGACAGTATTGAGGCCCCTCTTTGTTTTAGTGCTGAATAATTACATTTTGCCATTTCTCAAATAACAATTTGGGCTTGAAGCTGTTATTGCTGAAACAAATAACTCTTCAAAGTTGTGAGTATTGAAATACCTCTGCAAACATTTCAGATTTGTTTTCCAATACATTAAAAAAGGACATCAAATCCAAGTTAATAGAATAAACAATTGAAAATGAGTACAAAAATGCTTATATAGGTAATGATATTCTATAAGACGACTATATACCGTGTTTCCCCGATTTTAGGACATCCCCATTAAGTAAGCCACCCCCGATTTTTAAAAAAATAATTAAAATAAGACACTCACCCGTTTATAAGACAGCTCCGGGTATCTGATCCTGCGTGTGTGTCCTTTATGCTTGGCATAGAGTGATCAGAAGGGGACAATCAATGGCATAGAGTGATCAGAAGGGGAATTTGAACGGCACATGAGTGATCAAAAGGGGACAATCAATGGAACATGAGTGATCATGTGTGACTTTCAAGAATAAATGTGTACTGTAGTCTTCTTCATGGAAAAATAAGACATCCCCTGAAAATAAGACCCAGGGCATATTTTGGCATTTCAAAAAATATAGGAGAGTGCCTTATAATCGGGGAAACAGGGTAACTAAAACCGATTGGAAAGTAGGAAGTACTGAACTGTTGCTAACCCCTCATCAAATGGGTTTAAAATACTTTCAATGGATTTTGTACTTTTACCTAAATTCCGAAGAGTTTAGGTTATATGCCTGGACTTATCTTGAGCTGGAATCACGGACTAAGTAAAAACCTGCCTTTAAAAGATTATTGGTTTAGAAAGCAGATAGGTTGTTCTTTTTTGAAGAAGAAGAAGAATTGAAACTACTGTGTTATCTTTTAAAAGGTTTGCAATTTCCTGAACAGATATGATAAACCAGTGCAATGCGAAGACTTTTTTTATATTTATACTTCACTAGCCTGTGGCTTTCTAAGAACAGTGCAGTTTCTATTACTGCAGACACTACTTTCATATACAATCTACCGTTTAGACCTCATGGTTGTCAGTTGCATTTTGGAATTATGTATTTTTCCACCATTGTCCTTACTTTTCATCTTCAGCTGCTGTAATAAAATTTACTTGCACAATATTGCTGAAATCTCTGTCCTGGCAGTCTGCAAGAAGTACATTTCCACTTTCACAATGAACTACAGCTTCATGCAGGGAATGTCACCAACAGAGCGAGGCTGTGGTTCAAAGGTCATTTACAGGGATATCACATATAATGCAACACATGTACGCTTTGTACAAGTGCTCACTGTGTGTTAAATGTCATTTCTAATTTTTCTTTTATGGCCCATGGATTTCCAGCCTTGCATTCCATTATTTGGTTTTAGGGAAGCCAGCTGGTAAAGAAGTATGTACTATTGCCAAGGACTGTCCCTGCCTTGCGTCTTTTTCACAGTCTGACCTGCAACATGTGGGCAGTAGGTGTAGTTTAAGTTAAGGCAAAACTTAAAAGTTACATATTGTACATGGAACAGACTGGCAACCAGCCATTTATAGACGAAGGAGGACCAGCAGCAGCAGATCACACATTTACCTTATATAGGGCTTGATCATTCCTACAGAAATATTGATCAAAGTGTTGGAATGTATTTCTTTAGGATGTTTTTTTTTTAATGAAAACTATTTGAATGAGCTGTTTGTTTAATTTAAAAGGTTTGCAGTAAAGATTTCTAGGTGATCCTGCCAGCATTATGAGCAGTGAACTATGTCAGCAGCATAGGTTGCAAGGTTCCCTAGGCACCCCCTTCCCAATGACGCACCCTACAAGGCCATCTCACCTGCTTACCCTGGCACAGCCCTGCTTGTAAAGCGAATAAACTCTATCTGGGACTGGTAACCTGACTATGGAGATTCAGCTAATTTAGACCTTGTGGAAGATAAGAGGCTATTTAAAGATGGACCCCAGGCAAACAGCTGAATACACATGTGAATGGTCATATCTACAAAAGGCTTTTAACCAAAGGTAATACTCCTATACCAAAAATAATTAAAGAAAGGGGCTAAAATCCTGTTGCCAGTATTGCCTTTCCGGTTCCTTGCATATATTCTATTCCTCGGTGATGACTTGTGTAGGGACTGCCATCTTGGTAAAGGCAGGACATTCCTTTTTTTAATGCCAGTGCTTCTAAAAGTGCAAATGTACTACTGGATGTGCATAGGCATACCAGGAAGAACCGTTAATTTGCTGGAGGAAGTTGAACTAAACACAAAAAGTCACCAGGAGGTAGAGATTTTGGAAAATAGACATGCCAAGTCCATTTTTCCAAAAAAATCTAACCGCTCCTGATGGTTTCTTGGTTTATTTCACTACACTGTGCATGCCAACAATGCTGGGAATAGATTTAGATGTCCGAGACATCTAGGAGGTAAGTCTACTGTGGCTACCCACTGGCCAAAGAGGATTGTGGTGGACCTGGAAGATTCACAGTAAAGATGGGGATGCAGCAGTGACAGGATCCTGGACCTGACATCAGTGCTGGATAATTAGAAAAAGTGTGTGCCATAACCAGCAAGTATGTTTTGTATACTTGCCAAATGATGTGAATGCCCTGCCAACACAGGTTTAGCTCCATCTATTCTTCTCTCTCCTCCTATCCAAAGTAGCTATTGTTGCTGCTCCTTCTTCTACCAGCTTGTGCCCCACCATGCAAGGGTTGGCAGGTAGCTGATACCAACACAACGCCAACACCAACACAGATTAAGGTACTAATGCTAACTCACTGTTCCCCCCAGCCCCTTTTAGCTGGGTGCACCACCCGGAACTTTTCGGTAACCACCCAGCTGTTTTTTAGGTGGTTACTGAGGAATTGGGTGACAATACAGGAGCTGCCATCCATCTACAATTTCTTCCCACCCGGGTTAAAAGAAAATTCTGTTTTGAACACTGTAACTGTATGTACAAATCTAATTTTAAAGGCTTGCACAAGTACGATAGGTGGGTTTGTTCCATCTCCCTGCAGTTCAGCTTTACCAAATCTGAAATATCTCTAAACTAATCAAGTGGGTTTTACACCACTATCATTTTTCAGCAGCAAGCCAAAGCAAGAACTCTTCACAATACTGCTGAAGAATAAAGTGCTCATATTTAAGTTTTGAGGTGTGTATTCATTCTAGCTTGCCAACAAGAAGTTATTTATTCTCATCTGCCATCTATCTGGAAACCACTGCTGACACTGGGTACATAATCCAGCTGACAAACAAGCAAACATTTGATGTTCCTGCAAATTATATCTCTGAAAAAGAACTATTTTTGCTTGCCTGTGGTATGATTTGTGGAAGTCTATTGAGCTGGTATGGCAGATATACACAGAACGGAGGATACAGAGAGATGTAATGGTAAAAGAAGCCACTCACAACTCCAAAAAAATTCTAAACTGGTAAAAATGAAATAAAAATTTGAGATATTGATCTAAAATTAAGGAGCTGTCAAGAACAAAGCAAATGTGCAATATATTTTTGCAGCCTAAAAGGAGAATAGGCAATATGCATATCAGAACTTACTACCGTAAAATATGCCAGCACTTTTCCCTTTCTTTACAACATGCCTATTAGCAGCAATGTATCTAAATCCAAGCCATTTTATATTGAATTATTGTGTTATGTAGGTGTGTTGTTATTCACTTTCACAGGCATACAGGTGAATAACAAACTTACTACTTCTCAGTGCACCTTGCTGTCATGTCAGGTCAGGTCACAGAATATTAAATGTGAGAAATAATAAGACACACATAGGTGTGTAAGAGCCTTTAATCCCTTTAATATTAAATAAATTATGATGGTTTTAAATGTTTGTATTGTTAATATTTACAGTTATTTAACAATCACAGACAAATTATTCCTCCCACTGCAGCGGGTATAGAAATATTCAATATGTGTTGTAATATCAACAATCACGCGCACATATGTTGACTGTGTGTGTGTGATAAGACATATGTTACAACTTATATATAACATTTAATAACATACCAGGAGTCTATTAGGCAAAATTTGACACAACTGCTAGTTTACAGCCCAATACTGCCATACTTTAGTGCTATTAACAGTGAAAGCTGAAGAGTTAACCCCCATACCTTGTTGACCCTGTGATGCCAAAAATTACATTTTTACCAAATTTTGTGATTTCAATAAAGTTACAGCTGATGATCTTAACACCAAACTTCCTTTAACTGACATTTCTAAGTTTAGCTGAGGCGTTGTCACCCTTCCCTGTGAATTCTCTAGGTGGATGAAAATCATCTGAACATGTGCATAAATGTCCACAGTTTTTTTTTTTTTATGAGGACTGTACAGAGAGTGCAAATAGCATGAAGAAATCATTAACATATTACAGAAAACTTATAATATTTAGGTTATTTTTGTGGACTTTTTTTATAGTTTACTTACTGCAGGTTGTATATTTACTAGGCATACCCATTACTCATTTCACAAATAACTGATCTATTAGTTTTGGATAGTATTACATATATTATGTGACTAATATTCATGGGTATTATTATTAATAAATAATGCCCATGCAGGGCTGTACAATAAAAGGGGTTGGAGATGACAGACAGATACAACCGATAAGGAGGAGAGGACCCTGCCCTGAAGAGCTTACAATCTAAGAGAGCCCGTTTATATTTTTTGCAATACTTGCCCATACATAAACGTGAAGCTCATCACCACAATCATATAACAACTTCCAACCAACACCGCAAAACATTTATTCCATTGAATGAAAGATGAAAATATAACAGACCAAAAATTTCAAGGTACTCATTTTTTTTTTTTAAATAAATTAAACCCTGTCTGCAAAATTAACCCCTCAATGTCTGGATCAGGAAAAACCAAGAGAGACAAAAAACTTATTTAAACTGGTCGCCATGGAAACTGACAGCCATCTTCCCAAGCTGATTGTGTATGAAGTGCACCTCCCAGCCCTCGCCCTCCCCACTCCTTCAGTCCCCCGCCCAGGCCCTCATTGCCTTGGATGCCACTTGTACACAGGACACTCCTGTCCTCCCCGCCAAGGCAAACTGGTTTCACATAAACACCAGGCAGAAGGGTGTGTGTCCCTCCCAACACACCAAGGAGAATTATGTTCAGGCAATCCAATGGGATTCCATTCACATTAAAGCTTTGTGAATTGAGCCTGACAACACACAAACAAATCAGACAATTTCATATAGCGCAAAGCTACCGCTCATGTAAGAGCCAGCCGCTGGCGGAAGATATTAGGATACCTAAAGGTCCCAGACTCCAGGGGGCCCCAAAAAGTTCTGCCTACTCAAGTCTTTGGACTTTTATCAAGAAGGGGCTCAGCAATGGCAGTTTTTGTATCGCCTTTTATCTCCAATGACAACTCCCTGTAGCTGCAACCTCACCATCATAGGGGAAATGTGCTATCACAGTGCTCCCTCTCTCCAATTCTAAATTGTAACCTTGTATACATGTGTGGAGAAACCCGCTGCACCCTCATACTTACCTCTCATTAACATCTATACCATAAATACACTGTAATAATAATATTATATAGCCGAATATAATCCAACCTTGTATACATGTGTAGAGAAACCCGCTGCACCTTCCTACTTACCTCTCATTAACATCTATACTATATATACACTGTAATAATAATAATAATATTAATAATAATAATATTATAATACAATTTTAAATTGTAACGTTACATACATGGTAATAAACCCATAGTACATATGATCTCAATAAAGACAACTGTATAAAAATTGGATTGTAAATCATACCCTGCATAAAGGTTAACAAATAAATGAATAAAGGGAACATTGATCCTTACTTATGATCCTAATACAAACTACACCTCTACACACAATCCGATCTGTAAGCCTGCACACCCCAATAATAAGAGTCTACATATGATCGTATTGTATAGCAACACGTGAGATCTGATTGTATATGATCCGTGCACGATTGTTTTGTCATATCATAAGGTCTGTGTACACGGATAACCCGGCGGGCAGGCGGAGGTGGGGGATGAATTGAGCCCGGGGCTGCACATTGTATGAGATTACACGGCACCGATCATGGCACATGTATGGTGACAGGAATAAACACAATCAGTACAATAACACACAACCCCTAATACCTGGCAATGCAGGCAGGATGGCTGGCTTTGTTTACCTCCTGTGCTGTACACACCATAACCTGTGGATTGCAGTGCTATAGATCGCACACACACAGCGATCGGTACAATCATAGGAAGAAACTTGTCAGACTCCTAAACTTCATCCTAGTAATTTGCGATGATTGGTTGTATGGAGCAGACAGGGTGATGGGATTCCATGCACACTCCTAGGATGGGAGGACTTACCTGTGATCGGTCTGTTCCCTGCGATCAGATGAGACTGCAGTGTGTAAGGATCGGCCGTGTTACCTCCCTGCTCTGTAGACTGCAGCCTTCAGCCGAGGAAGGAGGGGCAGCTGTGTGCTAAAGGAAGAATTCAATCCTCCACCCCCTCAGGGTTCACCATGACATCATTGTCAAAGGATTGTGGGAGAGGAGGTGGGAAAAAATCTCATTAGCCTGTTTAATACTGGAAATTGGCCATGTTGTCGCAGAGCGATGCTGTGCTCCTACGGTAGTTCCTGCACTCAGAAATACATATGACAATTAGATCTGACGATCGATGATTATCTTACAAGGTGTTGTCTTTGTTTATGTTTAAAGTCCTGATGACAACTTTCTGTGGACACGCCCTTGCCACGCCCATAGGATAAATCTGCAGCACGGTGGTGCCAGAAGTACAGTAAAGGTAAATTTGTGGCTGGAGTTTTTATTTAAAGAGAAACTATGAACTGAAAACTGGCAAAAAAAAAATACACTTACCTTTAATCCCGCAGGGCAGTCCGATCCATCCGGTTTTACATTCATCCCTGAACCGGCGCCACCATCTTCTCCTCTTCTTGGTTCTTCATCCCACTGCCACCGATCCCACTGCGCATGTTTTTTTTTTTTTCAGTGTTGCACTTAAAAAAACTAAAATTTTTTTTTTTTAACATAAAGGGTTTATCTGAGTTTAGGTACACTTTAAGCTATCTATACACTGCAATATTTTCTATTGATTACAAAAATGTTAAATCAATGTAATAAATTGTTTTTGTTTGTAATTTTGATTGATATTTGGGCAGAATGTCAAACAGAAATTGATTGGTTAAAGTCTAAACCAACATTGTGTTATAATCAATATTTTGATTAGATACAATGAAGCAATTGAACCTAATTCAAATCAATATGGATGGATTTAAATATATGAGAACGAATAGGCACCGTCCCTTCTGCAATTAAATAAACATTCCTGTCTGATTACATTTTTTAATACTCACTGTTGAACGGTAAACGGTTCTACATGCTACGTTGCCAGATGTCTAATTAATTTTTTGAAATCACTGCTCCTGATGAAAAGTTGTTATATGTGACTGATGATGATGTTGATCCTGATAGTCAATATTCTCAAGTTTTGAGTAAAGAATACCTATCGATAGGATGAGACCTAAGGTGAGCTTCTGGAGAAAGACTTGTGACCAGCCATGAGTAGCCAGAAAAGATTTAATAGCCTCCATAATAAAGGTTTGTGTTACAGCCAAATGACAACTGATGATGAAAAGACTACTCCTTTATACATATGAAGATATTTGCATAAACATGACTATATTATATATTTATCTAAAGGTTTCAAGTTGCTTAAAGGAAACGCAAATTGTGTTCTAAGAATTATTTCTTGATGAGAAGAAAAAGATTTTTCAGTGCACCGATGAGACTGAAAGAAGAGAGATCAACGTAATAGAATAGATATAGATAAATATTCAAATAAATATATAATCAGAGTTTACCATACATTTATAACATAATTGTATGATCATATATTTATGATATAGTAATGTGTTAATTGATTTCAACCCCAAACAATTCCTAGACTATTTTTTTTTCTCTTAAAAAAAACCTCCTCTTGAGAAACATAGTTGGCTGCTTTTGGCTGGTCGGCACATCAAGGTTTCAAAAATAAAAGTCTGACTACCTGTGACCTTTGGTTAACCAGCTAATACAACCTGCCAGTCTATATATTATCAATTATTTTTTTAAAGAGATAAGAAGTTTTTATATCCTATACCTGACACTAGAGGCAAAGGTTCACCAAAAGAAAGATTCACCTGTCTACAAGGAAATATAGTGTGCCTAGCCTGGAAATTACATAACATAAGGTTAAAGGAGGAGAAAAGACAGGCTTTTATAGACAAGACATATAATTCTGTACAAAAAAAAAACTCTTGTTAAGTATCTTTTGTTTTACTAAAACTAGACATATTCCCACTGTGCTAGACCTATTCTCACACAGTACTACTATGCTCTAATTCAATCATAGGTTACAGATGTTTACAATACAGATTGTTAAAAAAAAATCATTATATCTTTCAATGGGTAGTTTTATGTTTGTTTGTTATTTGTTGTTGATAATCCTGAAAACATGAAGGTGCTAAACACTTTCATAAGACTTTATTCCTGTTTTCCAACAGTGTTCCAATGCTGCTATCCAGGCACAGAGTTTCAAGTGAAAACTATAGGTAGCTGAGCTGGAATCCATTTTGCACTGTTATCACCATCAAGAATCTCTTCCCAAAATATGTAGGTAAAGGGCTTGCTGAAGCTAGACCATGAAGAATAAATGCCCAAAAGTGAGTGTTTAAATTTACCATTGTTTTTGTCTATGCGTTTCCTTTTAATTACCTTTTGGATAAAAGGTTTAGAACAAAAAAAAGTTTTGATAGATGAATAATATTATGTTTTAAAGTAATGTATACATCAGACCAAAAAGAGGGACACAGACAGGAGGAGGAAATGGTAACAAACGGAATTCTAGTAAAGGAACAATCCCTACAAATAGGAACTTTGGGAGCCATGCACATGGACAGGGGTAGTGGGATGGGGTTCTTTGTTTCTGTAAAGTCCCATGGAGGAACAAAGAAATACTGTGGCTCACAGAATGTTTTAAAGAGCAATTGGTGGCGCAATTCTCTACCAAAATCTGTGAAAATCACAGGAAGAGGACCTTTTTTATGTGATGAGTTATCACAGATCTTAAAGCACCTTCGGTGGAACTTCAGGTCCCTTGCAACTGTTGCAGGCTATAGAACATCACGTTTTGGAATGCTTTGGTTTTCAAAGGTCTAAATATTTTTTTTCTAAAGGGTAATCATGTGTCAAATATCTTATATGGTTACATACATTGCAAATTGTAAAGATATATTGCAAGTGTTTGCAAGTTTAACTTCTGCTTTTTATAGCAGATCCTAAATTAGAATTTTTTTGTATGTTTCATACTGGTAGAGGGAACAAACAAATCCTGTTTACTGTGCACTGCTTGTGACTCACTGTTCTTTTTAAATCTTGAAAGTTAGCATCTAAGCAGCTTGCAGTTTTTTAGGCTGTATCATAATGTAATTATAAGATAATGAATGAGAGGTCAAGAACATGTTAAATTCCTTGCAGTAAGGTATTTTTGTAGTGTGTATATCACTGCATATTTAAAGCTTTTAATTCCATACTCCACTTATAGATACAATGTACAATCATTTGCATTACCAGCAATGACTTTTCTACTCATTTACTTACAAACACATGTTGAACTCTTCTCTATTTGCACAGAACTTTTTTTAATCAAAATTGCACAGGTATCTATAACTAGTTTTATGCATATTGCACCTAAACCTCTTTACAAAGTCCATGGCTAAACAGTAAACTCAAGGAGGCCATAATGCTTAATCCTTCAATTACCCAGTTGTAAACAGATGTCATTGAAGACTAGATGTCCATTGGTTAACGAGGTTATAACTCAAAATAGTTTTTCTCAATATCTTTAAGAATAGGAGTTTTTATTTGGTACTTGAATTAAATCTTTAAACTTAAACTTTTAATAAAGTTTTTGTTCTGTGTTTTGTTATAGGCTGTAATTGTATATACCAATTACAGTATTAAAATAAAGCACACTGATATCATGAGCCTGCAGTGATATCTACAGGTTAAAGATAAGTTTTTTGCTAATGAAGCCTATAGCTTTCAGGTAACCATTGTGTTAGAGCTGACATAATGAATGTATGATTGGATAACCATTCTGTTTCCCTTTCATCAGTAGGAACTGAAGCTCACTGTAATTAGCTAGCTGTCAAAAGGAAGACATAGGTATCCATATGCTAAATATGGAGAATCATGCAAGGAGATATTAATTTACAGATTGCAAGTTGAAAAAGAACCAGCAGAATTGTGTAATATTTGAGAGAATATTAGACTGCTTTTTAATTGGTTGAATATTAACTGTGCCCTTTATTAAAAACACCCACTATTAAATACGTGTCATTCTAAAAACTCAAGTAAGAAGGTAAATGTTTCACAGTTTTTAGTGAAAAAGTAGGAAGATTTTAAACGTGCGCCACTCTGTTAAGTAAGTAGCACAAAAAGGCAGCTCCTTTTAAGGAGACAAACCTATTGGATGTTGGAATTAAATAATTCAAGGATGAGCAAGATTTCCACCTTTTTAAGCTAAATTACGAAAATCCATTTTTTATATATGTTTATGTGGCCAATACCATACTTGAATTTGTTAGGAGTGCAATCCATGACCATGCATGACAATAGAAATCAGGTGAAGTAGAACTGCTGTGTACTTGATATTGTTAAAAAAAAAAAAAAACATTCCTCCTTCTGTCCTGTGTCAATGTGTCCATAATTATGCTTCACAGGGAAACATACACATACATAGCTCTTATTTAAAAAGCCATGCAAGGTTAGGCCTTGAAACTTCAAGAGCAAGAACCTTCTACCACAATTACAAAATATTTGCCTTTCCTCCCACGAGTTTCTGTACACCTTTCTATGTTTCTGTACCACCTGTTACACGTATAAAAATACTGTAATGCAAAGTATGTCCGCTGTTATATTGGCCACAGGAA
Source organism: Pyxicephalus adspersus (assembly GCF_032062135.1). Taxonomy (NCBI): domain Eukaryota; kingdom Metazoa; phylum Chordata; class Amphibia; order Anura; family Pyxicephalidae; genus Pyxicephalus; species Pyxicephalus adspersus. Next base: position 121,340,075 of record NC_092858.1, read on the forward strand.
GTAACCAGATGCTGGAACTCATCAACCAGGTCCATGAGAAACATGCAATTTCCAGATGGATAAACTTTCCAGCATCTTCCAAAACTACTATTTTGAACGGACAGAGCTCAGAGCAAGAAACAGGAATATGTATAGTTTTGACTGCCTATTCTAGTAAAACTTTCTAATTCTCTTGCTACTCTTGCCAAAAATAGGTCACATTTCAACAGCAGAACAATAAACACATTGCATGGACAGCTCAGCATGTTATTTTTTCTCAACATTTAATTAGTGGATAAGTGTACTTTGAAAAGTGTGTTAGGGTTTAAAATAGCTGTATATTCAGTATGTAATTAGAGTTTATTACTTTTCTGTAGCCTAATATGTTTTCCATTTACAGGTCAACACTGAAAACACTGGCTCTGTATTTTGTATACTAATGGTTCCCAGTTATGTCACTCACACCCATCCCTGTCCAGGTGGTCATCTCTGTGTCAGGCTGGACACAAATCAATAAATTCTTTATGAGCAACCAGGCCCTACAACTATGCAAGGGCTTGCAGTTACTATATGATTTGTGTTCAACACAGAGATGGCATGGAAAAGGGAGGGAGTGGATAATGTCAACTGGGCAACACCTTCACCTATCTAACCTGTATGAGGACACCAATTTAGATTCCTTTCAGTTTCCTGCCTTTTACACTGACCTTTTATAGTGTTCAGTATTTTCTACATCACTGTTCTGGAATGAAACACAGATCAAGACAGTTACCATATTTTTCGGCGTATAAGACGC